>NW_026590767.1:3638124-3732178 GCF_907164565.1 Psammomys obesus | reverse complement strand
TCTATCTATCTATCTATCTATCTATCTATCTATCTATCTATCTATCTATCTATCTATCTATTTCTTTTACAGCCCTCTATAGCAGATTTGCATGAGAACCAGTCACTTTTCCAGTGGTGATGCTGGGAGGATGAAAGCCTCTATCCATGCAGAACCTGGATACTTCCTCGGACCCCATGCAGGGGTTCCCTTGTCTGGCTTAAATGTGGTTTACATTTGCAACTTCCTCAGACACCATTCCTTGTCTCTGCTCTCCCCAGGGACTCTAAAGCAGTCTGGTGAAAACTCCCCTTGGACCAATTGTTTGTCGTGATTGATTGTGATGTGCCTCTTCTCTGGGGCCATGGGTATGCGAAGATGCAAATTCTGGCTCCCAGGGGAGAGTCAAAAAGTTGTAAGAACACTTGCTTTTCTGTGCCTTTCTATTTCCTTTTTTAGAACATGTTCCATTTTTCTGTGTGGCTGACAAGATGGCCCAATTCCTTATGAACCAGGCTGATTGTTTGTGTGGAAGTAGGTTGTTAAACAGACCTTGAATTTTTGCGTAAGCCTTGAGTAAAGGGTTTACAGATGCCTCTAAGATGATCTCAGCTTAGGCCAGAGGCATGCACACAGTTTAACAGAGGGTTTTCTAATCAGGAACATGTGTGGGAAACCATCATTGACCATGGTAAAGAGTCAAAGGGCCCATACTGGGCTAGTCCATTCACTTCCTTAGCAAATATCCAGAAGTAGTGAATTAAAAGAAAGACCAGACAGACAAGACAACTCTCAAAGACTCCCATGGGAGAGATGGAATGAAGATGTAAGCAACTAAAAAGAATGCTTGGTTAGGGAATGATAGTGGAGTGAGCTTTAGGTGAGATGTGTAGGAAGAGCTTGCAGATGCCTTAGCAATTGCTGAGTGCAGCAGAGACACACTGGCTGTATCTCTGGACTCCAGCAGGCCTTGGGGATGAAGCTCTTAGTTGCACACTATTGTTTATCTCTCCCATCTTAATACTAGAGCCCAAGTCTTGCCTCAGCACATGACTGCCATGAATGAAAGCAGGTTGAATGCTGTCTTTATTAGGATTTGTTGCTCTGAAGAGACATTATGACCATGACAATTCTTATAAAGGAAAACATTTAATTGGGGTTGGCTTACAGTTTCAGAGGCTTAGTCCATACAGGCCAGCATGGTGCTGGAGAGAAGCTGAGAGTTCTACATCTTTATCCACAGGCAGCAAAAGAAGACTGTCCCACTGGGCATAGCTTGAGCATATACAAGACCTCAAAGCCTGCCTCCACAGTGACATACTTCCTTCAATGAGGCCACACCTTCTAAAAGTGTCACTCCCAATGGGCTTATGGGGACCAATTATATTCAAAGTACCACAAATGCCAAGCCTAGTGGCTTGCACCTGTAATTCTAGCTGCTGGAGGCTAAGCAGGAGGCTGTAAGTTCAATGCTTGTCTGGACAATAGAATGAGTTCAAGATCAGTCTAGGCAACTTAGAATAGTGAGACCCTGAGTCTGAAAGGAACTAAAAATAAGAGGTCTTGGGATGTAGCTCAGTGGTAGAGTTTTTTCCTAGCATGTGTGAAACTCTAGGTTTTATCCTTATTATTGTACAAATAAACAAAACAAAATCTGGCTGAATGACTAAGTTCCAGCAAGTGGGGCATAAACAGAAGAGGAGTGAACAGCGCCTGAAAACTGTCTTCATGGAAGAGGATGCATTCCCATTTGTTCCTTCTCGTTTTCTTCTGACTAGTAGCCAAGATAGTGGCTAGAACCCAAGCAACCAACTGTGGACTAGGAGGAAGTGTCACTTTAAAAATGGCTGAACAAGAAGATAGGAGAGGTGTTTGTTGTTGACTTGGTAGAGTGATAGAAAAGATCTAGACTATGGTCCTAGAAGTCCCTAAAACAGCTCAGAATACTGCCATTTCTCTCGGTTGCCCTCCATAACTAGACACTATTGTTGAAGATACCACGTACTTTGGTTGGAGAACATAGAGAAACGAAACTTAAAATTCCTTCCTGGCTAGATAGCTTTCATGGTCAGAAGGTGCCAGGGAGAGTGCTGAGAGTCACAGTGATGCCTTTCAGTCAACACTAAATGCTACAATACTAACCTCCCAGGTAAGAAGTACCTCCTGGTACAATAGTGGCATGGACATTATGGGAATAACCAACTGCTTTTCCGATTGGATTTGAGGCCTGCTCCACAAGAGAGAATTCATACCTAGCACTCTAAACATGACTAAAAGCCCATGTCTCTGCCAGTCATGGGTCCTAGAGAATCTACTACTGTTGTTTTGACAAATGGACATGTTGTTAAATTGCCTTATAATCATTAATGTTTATACCCATAGATCTGTGCAGCCCTCAGTCTTGGCTGGAGAAACGTCTTTCTGAAGTAGGGGCACTAGTTAATGAAGAGACTTGTAACTGGAGAATAAGTTACTATTGAGTACTCAGCCCCAAGTGGGACACACCTATGTCACCCTCCTTCTAAGGGCCAGGAAACATCAGGTAAGAGGGGAGCAGGAACAAAATGTTAGAGCCAAAGGATGAGGAGGGGTGCTAAGAAATGCTGTCTTCTGGACATGGCCTAGCCTTTGTACTCATAAACTCACTGCCGGTATGGTCACCTGCAAAAACTTGCACCAGATCAACCCAACATCAGTCAACATTCTAGAAGACATCGGTAATTAGAATCAAAGATTTGCAGAGGAAGGGAGGGGGAAAGGAGGAAGGGATTGATGGAGGGAAAGAGAGAGGGAGGAAGAGAGGTTTGAAGGTAGGAAGAAGAGGTGTGGGGGTGGATCAAGGTACATGTATGAAATTGGCAAAGACTAAATAAGATATTAAAAGATAGGGAGAGATTGCCCATCTTCATATTTATTTAGACACAAAGGTCTATCATGTTTAGGTTATTAACTTTAGACCACCAGTTAGACAGACTCCCAGCAGACAGCTCTCTGAGCAGATGTTACCTTGAGGTCAGGGATCAAGTCCTGACTTCTTTCTTCTCCACTTTCCTAGAGAGCCTCTGCCCAGAGCTGGGCACAGAATGGACACAGCTGGAAGATCCTCTTCCCAGGCAGCTCATCCATATAGCTGGCAAGCTAGAGTTGGCAGAAAACCTCCGTTCCTCACCAGGAAGGGTGGGGGTGCCAAAAATGATTGCATTGCGTTAGCGCACACTCTATGCATGTGTCAAATCTGCACACCGAATACCATTAATATATGTTGATAAAAAAAAAAGTATAAATAAAATAAGGGCCTTGTTTAGCAGTCACTTTGCTAACTTCCCAAATATATGACCAGTTGTCATGAGGCAGGGCAGCAGAAACTCAGTGGCCATGTGACACCTTCATCAGTCTGAGCACATGTAGGAAATGTCCACTGCACTTGAAGCTAGCAGCTCAGCTTCGGGTAGGCACTAGTCCAGTATAGAAGGCTGAACTCTCTCCTCAGCCTGGGCATAGGCTGATAAACTTCCTCTTCTCACAGTCAGGGTAAGTCAGTGCCCAGCTTCAGAATAAGGGCATCTCCCAAGATTTAGTCCTTGACCTCCATGACTGAACTCCTACATCTGGCAGTCCCTCAGGTGGTCCTTTGTCAAATGATGGCTGCATTCCAATCTTCCCTGGGAACATGTGGCTGTTCCATGGCACCTCTAGCTTAGACCCCTTTCTGAGGGGTATGAGACTAGGACAAAGGAATACTCTCCGTTAGGATGAGAAGGGTTTTTAGGTAGATGAGACAGGATTCAAGGCACTGGCAATGGCTGTAGGCTCCCAGTATTAACAGTCTATAATTTTCTCCCACACTGAATAGCATAGACTAGGGACTACAATAATGATAAAGGAGGGCTCCTTAGACTGGGACAAAAAGGACACGAGAGATTTAAGGACGCTACTTACATTGCTGTAGATCACTGTCTCCAGGAGACGCCATCGTGACATATGGAGACCCTCCTAGTCCCTAGTAACCATGATTCTACTTTCAGCTTGACTACTTTTTAACTTTCATATATAAGAGAGAACATGAGGCATTTGTCTCTCTGCGTCTGACTTATTTCATTTAACACAATTATCTCCAGTTCCTACCATTTTATGGCAAGTGACAGGATTTCATTCTTTTGCTGTTCAAATAACGCTCCCTGTGAGTGTAGCATGTTTCTTTGTTCTCTCCTCTGTTGATGGCTGCATAGGCTGATTCACAGCTTAGCTGCTGTGGCAGGTGCTGCAGTAAGCCCGGGCATACAGGTGTCTGTCTTGCGTGCTATCTACTGCTCTCTTCAGATACTTACTGGGGAGAGGGGAAGCTAGATCACACGGTACTTCCCGTTATGAGGGTGTATGTTTTCTTTTTCTCCACATCCTCACCAATGTTCAAAATGAAGCCACATTAAAAATTAAAGTATATACTCATAATTTTAAAAAATAATATTAAAAAACAAAGGTGATGAGTGTTCAGAGCTAACCACTTTTTTAAAAAAGATTTATTTATTTTTATTTTACGGTTATGGGTGTTTTGTCTGCATGTCTGTTTGTACACTACAGGCATGTGGTACCCATGCAGGCCAGAAGATGGCACTGGATCCTCTGGAAATGGAGGAACAGGGTGGTTGTTAGCCACCTTGTTGGTGCTGGGGATCAAACCTGGGGCCTCTAGAAGAGCAGCTAAAGCTTTTAACTCCTGAACCATCTCTCCAGCTACACTCACTACTTCTTATTATTTTACTGCAAACTATACTATGGTAACCTGGGCTTTTGAGGGTGGTTACAAGTGCTGTGTGGCCACCGAGCATCCCTCCCCGATTCTGCTTTAAAATGGTTTATCTCAATTAACTTGATTGGATTGAGAACACTTAGTAAAACCATTTGGTGCGCCTGTGTGAGGATTTCCAGAGAACACTGACTAAAGGTTAACAATCCACCTTGGTTATGGCCATCATTACTGATAGGCTGAGGGCTCAGATGGAATAAAGTGGAAAAAGGAAGAAACATACAAGTGCCAGGGCTACCCCTCTCTGCTTCCTGGCTGTTGTGAGGTGAGCAGCCTCTTGCATACTCCCACAGTCCTGATATTATGCCTCACTTCAGGCCCAAGAAGTTGGATCCAGATGACCCTGGACTAGGAACCTCTGCTACCATGAACCAAGATAAATAGCTCTTCCATAAAAGGATTCTATCAGTGATGGACTCCAGGGTCCTAACAGCAGAAGCCTGACAATGTGCCATAGGAGATGAATTTACACCACAGAAACTGGTGACTGTTTCCAATTAATAACTAAAGGTTCGCCAGTGTACCATCATGCAGAGTGTGGCATGCAAGGGCCGCCTGGGAAAGGGCCTCACTGCTCAGGGAAGAGGGCTCTTCAGAGAGAGTAATGTCTCAAATTCTGGGTCCTTTTTCCACATTGACTTGAAGGTGACTGGACTAGTATCCTTTCCTCCCTGGTCCTTGGGAGGATCAGGTGGACTCTGGGTTCCCTCTTGGCTATGGAGTCCAGTTAGGAGCTATTGGTTTTTAAGAGAATTATGTTATGGCACCTCTTTAGAATACTCAAAAAGCCAATGTAGAGACCCCAATTTTGTGGAGAGTTATTAGCACTGGGCCTGGGGGTGAGAGAGGGTATGAGGATGACTTCCTCAAAGTTTGGGGAGCTTATGAAGAAAATGAATTGAGCAAAAGGCTGGGTCTTTCTTACACACTGACAAAATGCCAGGCAAGTCAGGGTAAGACTACTACAAATATCAGCACCTTACTCTCTGAATAACTGTCCTGGTTTCCTTTTGCTCTGAACTCTACCACCCAACTCCTTTGCCTAGAAGGCTCTGTCAGGGAGCAGATGAGAAAGAGTTAATTCATGGCTGCTATAGGAATGATTCTTCACTCTGCCTTTGATGCTGCAGACCATTAAAATGTAATATTATGTGTATCATGGTCCATTTCCTGGATGTGCAAGCTGGAGCTGCAGCGGTCTGTGGGCTTCACTCCCAGTCCTCAGAGGTACAGATCATGCTGGGAGGAGCAAAGGAGGAACCTGGACTCGGGCTCAGCTGGGGTTGGGAGCAGTCTGCTCTTGCCTTAGAGTTCCTCTTGACCTTTGAACTGCTGGTGGCCCCCAGCAGGGGACAGGGATGTGGGTCCAAAATCTCTTCTTTTGGGGGGAGATGAGAGCATAGGGTAGTTCATCCCAGGCAGGAGCCTGAGGGCTGTCTCCCTCCTAACTCCATCATGTAGAATTAGGGCTCAATTTGGGAGACAGGTGGTCCAGGAGGAAAGAGATGGGTCTGGTTTCTTGTAAACCGTGCAAGAACCTGTTAATCACTAGACTTTCTTCTTTCTGCTCCTGTCCCAGGGGGGTTCCAAAATGCAAAACCAACACCACCAAGAGTGGCTGGTGCTTTACAGGTCATAGGTAGGCCGCTAATCCTCTCAATATAGCTTAATCCTCTTAACATAGCCTCCTGCAACCTGGGATGCTGGGAGAAAGTGCTGTCTGAGGATGAAAAAGACTGTTCTGTCTCTGTCAACATCTAGGTGGAGGCCCGAGGTTTGT
Source organism: Psammomys obesus (assembly GCF_907164565.1). Taxonomy (NCBI): domain Eukaryota; kingdom Metazoa; phylum Chordata; class Mammalia; order Rodentia; family Muridae; genus Psammomys; species Psammomys obesus. Next base: position 3,725,612 of record NW_026590767.1, on the reverse strand, counting down.
CCGTCTTTGCTCCTCCGGGTGTGGGCCAGTTAGAACTGATCATTCCCCTCTTTTGTGTGTGCCATTTGACCCCCATGCTGCCCCCCTCCCCTCCCCTGGGCTCTTGCCTACTACCCACACTGGACCACAGCGGAGGCATTGCTATTGCCTATGCCTTCTCCAGCTGCTATTGTGACTCCCCATAACACACTTGCAGCTGGTACCCAGTGTTCTCTCTAGACATCACAGGATTCTGCCTCTCGTCTGCTCAGTAACCTATCTGGGACTCCATGTTTACCAGACTCCCTGGGATGATGTGGCCTAGTCAGCTCAGCTTGTTCCTCAGATGGCCACTGTTTTTTTTTTTTTAATTTTTGTTCCAAGATATGCCAGGCTCCTCCATCCTGGGATCTTTTTCTTCTCTGCTTCCCTCTGCTGAGGGTTATTCTTATATCTCCTAATTTGAGGAAGACATTTCTTCTAATCCACTAACACCAGCTGTGTGTTACACAGCCTCAGATGTTCCCTGCTGAGTCTCACTGGAGTCTGGGCATCTGCTTTCCTTTATGCTGTTCCCCACGAAGCCACCCACCCCTCCCCACCAACCCTGGAGAGTGAACAAGACGGAGGACAGATCTGTGTTGATCCTGACTGCTGTTGGGAATAAAGGCCCAGCACAAAGCTGACGAGAGTGGCCATTGGGCTGGACCAACTTCAACCAAGGGTAAAATTTTGAGTGTAAGAGCGTTTTAGAACTTTCCATAGATGTTATACAATGCCCTAGAAGGTTAGGAGTTTTCTGTTGCTGATAGCTATACCAATACTATTTAGATATCGTTTGGTGAGGTGGGATTTTTTTGTTTGTTTTTGTTTTTGTTGAGACAGGTTTTCTCTGTGTAACCTTGGCTCTCCTGAGCTCACTTTATAAAGCAGGCTGGCCTCAAATTCACAGTGATACCAGCCTTTATTGCGGTTTATGCCTTATAATGGGGATATGTCTCAGTAGCCTGGCTGCTTACAATGTGAAGATTCTAGAAGGATGGAGAATACACAACAGCATGGGTAGAATAGGGTAGAGTTTGGAACACAGAGAGGGCAGAAAAGGCCAAGGAGGAACAGCTCCTTGTGTTGCAACAGCAGGTAACTTCAAAGATGAAAGTGGCTTCGTGAGTAAAGAGGGCAGGGACTGTCTCTGACATGAACTTGGTTGCCTGTTCTTTGATCACTTCCCCCTGGAGACACGGCCTTGTCAGGCCACAGAGGAAGAGGATCCAGGCAGTCCTGATGAGATTTGACAAGCTAGGATCAGATGGCAGGGGAGGAGGATCCCCCCTTTCAGTGGGCTAAGGGGAGGGGATAGAAGGGGATGAGGGAGGGAGGAAGGGTGGGCCCAGGAGGAGATGAGGGAAGCGGCTACAATGAATAAATTGTAAAAAAATAAAATTAAAAAAAAAAAAAGACGGAAGTGGCTTCCTTGTCACTTGCCCTGTGTAATAACATACCTGACGCTGTGCTAAGTGCTTCGCATGTGTGTGCTCATTAAATTTTGGCCATGCGTGGCCCTGTGACGTGGGCTCTGTTACCAACACTCCTTTTACAGAACAACAGTGGAGGCTCAAGCTGGTGGCCCACGGTCTAGCTGGTAGGTAGTAGAGCCGAGGTTTGCTGCTGCTGCTGCTGCTGCTGCCGCCGCTGCATCTGGCTCTGAGTCGGACATTCCCCCGCCCTCCTGCACAGGGAGGATCTTGCTTTGTCTTTTTCAGGTTACACCTGTTCCCATGGGCTTCCCCTCCTTCAGGCCCCTGCCCCACCTCTGGCTTTGCTGTTTAGAGAAGACTGCTCCCTGCCTGTCCTCTGGCCTGGCATGCCTTGGAAACTGCCCCCATTAGTAACTTCACAGAAATCACAAGTACCCATGCTTCTTTCATGTACCAGGCTGTCTGCTTGGCGCCTACTGTCTTCTCTCCATCCCTAGAAATACAGTGAAGTGGGAGACAGAGGACAGGAGCTATGTACCAAGCCATGGCTTCACTGGGCGGGGCTCTCCCAAGCCTGCTTTCTACTGTAGCACAGGAAGACTGGGATGATCAGATGGCTAGCAGACTGGCTCTTCACATCGTGCTGGACTTTACACCCCCTGATTTATAATTCTTACTTTACAGGTGACAAAACGTAATCAAAGGGCCTTTGAGATAACTTAATAGATGACAGGGCTTGGTGAGGAAACCATGACAACCTGAGTTCGATATCTGGGTCCCAACTTCGCAGGAGAGAACGGACTCCCAAAAGTTTTACTCTCATGTCCACACAAACGCTGTGGCCTGTATGTATCTACACAGATAATACTATATTAATACGACAATAATAAAATAAGATACTACAATTGCAAATGCAATCAGAGAGATAAGGTGTTCAGGTGCCATAGCTGCATGTCAGGGCAGGATTCAAACCTCATCCCCTTTGGTTCTCAGCATCGTATACGCAGCAGCTTTAGTTAGCTACCTCCCAAGAGAAGGCTGTCAACCATACCATCTCACTGTGAGTGCCTGGAACTGGACGATGAGAACCCTGGCTCCCACGGGCTGTTTAGATAGCATGGCTGATGCGGCAACCGCCTTCCTGTGTAATGTACCACACTGGAGGCAGCCACTTGGAAAATTGAAAAATGATGACAGCCCAAACGAGGTGACCGTTTTGATATCAGTCAATGGTTTGATGTTGTGAAAGAGCGGGACAAAACCAGAAAGGCCTTTTGTCAAAACTGCCTGCAGGAAGACAGAAGCAAGCCTCAGGACAGAGTAAACACCACAGAAAAGGCTAAGCCTCCCCTCTGGCTGCCCAGCGTATCTCTGTCGATCCCTCCCAACCCTACAGCTCTCCCTGGGTGCTTTTCACCATTCCAGGAAGGGGGGGGGGAGCTTGACTTCTAACCCACAGCTCCCTTTCCCAGGGCTTGTGCTGTCTGGGTTTTATTTTTAGCAGGAGTAAAAGATTATTGAGTTGACAACACGGACCTCTGTTAAAGACTAGTGTGGCTGGTGGAGGTACATTTGGGAGGGACAGGCAGAGATGGAAAATGGGCTGGTGGCCCAGCTGGTAAATGCTTTGGGCCTGGCTGTCTTAGTGCTACCCAGAACCCAGAAGCACAGAAACCCAGCCAGGAGGAGCCCATGGCTTGGCCTTGACCTGCCCTGCCCCCTGTTCCACCCAAGATTGGGGCTAGCATTCCTTGGCAAAGAATCCACCAAATCCCTCTAAAACCTAAGCTAAAAAGAAACAAAAGGCCATGCGGATAGAAAGGGAAGCTCTGTTTATTGTATCGGCTGGAGCCAGGAACTGTGAGAGGAACTCCCCAAATTCACTTAATCCTCTTTGCATGCCTCTGAAACATGTATTAAAGGAAACAAGAACTTGATGTGTTGGGTCCCTGCCCTGGGCCAAAATAGTATCACACATGCTATTTCATTTATCTATCATGCCAGCCTCTTGTGGTCAGCAAAACAAACTCAATCTGGGGAGGCCAAGTCACTTGCTTGTGTTCCCAAAGTTAATACCTGGCAGAGTAGTAGCCTGCATGCCACTCACTCTAAAGCCCGGGCAGGAGCCTTGGCAAAGAGAAATAAGAAAAGTCACCAGGGTGGGAAAAGGGGATCAGATGACTGGCTTGTGAGAAGGGAGGAGAGGTACTCAGATTTTAGGTGAAGGAAGATGGAACAGATGATTTATGACCACGTACTGTGTCACTTAACATATGGAATGGAGTCCCTCTTGAAACATGTACTTGAGCCTGATCACTGGAAGGTTCTAGGCCAGCAGGAATGCACAGAGGAACAACACATTAGAGGCTAAAGTTGTTCACTGTATCCCATTCCCACGTTGTTACCTTACATTGCATTGGTACCAACGAAGAGCCCATAGGGAGGTGAGTTTCTCCTATTCCAGGAGAGATTTCAGTGGAATACAAGGCAATATTCCCTGTTCCTAAGAAATGACTGGCTTTGTCTAGTGCCAAGTCTGCAGTCCATACCACCCAAGCCCTGAGTTTCATGTGTTTAAGCTATTGATGACCTGGAAGCAAAGCTCACTCCCAGCTACGGTGCTGAGTAGCTGTGTGACCTTGAAGAACCTGGGTAGCCTTCCTGAGCTGCAGCCTCTACCTCCAGTTTCTCAATGCCCAACAACAGAACCAGACATTTTTCTGAGTATCTTCAGGATAGTATCTGGAATGGAGCACATAGGGCCTATGGCCAAGGCAGGAAATGGAGGCCCAGCAATAAACTGTAGGTGAGGAGAGAAAGTTCCAGAGGGGACCAAGGCAAGGTTTTTCCATCCATAAACTGAGATAGTAGATAAGGTGGATTATATGATATGGATATTTTATACCCCCCTCAGCCTTTTTGGTCTCAGATTCTATGGTTTATTAGATTTGAGTCAGCAGATCATGGAAGGGTTATTTTTTATTGGGTGAAACAGTTGGCTTAGTCTGGGAGAATTTCAGTCTTTGACTACCTTTGTACCTCTCTTGCCATGGCAGAGTTTAAGACATCCTATTGTCCCCAATCCCAGGGCATTGAGGGATTCCTTTGATAGGCAGTCCTGCTCCGAACACCTTTCATCCCATTGGGGACCTTTCAATTTCTTGTCATCAACAGGAGGTCACAAATAAAAGGTAATGGTAATTCTGAGGGATGGTGTCTGATTTCATCCTGGCTTCCACTACCCCTCCCCATTACATGTCTTCCCCCCAGTGACAAGGACTCTTAATTGTTTTCTTTGATCTTAGGAATTCATAGCTTTAGAACCAGTTCTTGCTCCTTTCCTTTCCTTCTGGCAGAGTGGTTTGACAATCAGCTACCAATTTTGGGTGATTGTTTTTACTATCAGAAACGCAAGAAGTATCTGCCCAGAACTCCACAGATCTAAGGGCAACCAGTCTGTCACATCCAGATGTTCTCTTAGTAGACTTCTAAAGCTAAATCCCACTGACCCTTGGAAGAGTAGAAATAGGCCTCTGATAGTTGGTGACAAGTCTGACTAGCCTTGTAAAAACCTGACAGATCTCTCTGAGTCCCCAAAAGTGGCACAATCCCCTCCTACCAATTGCTGTCCATTCATAAATGTAGCTATGTCTGTGGGAAGCACCTTGTACTTTGCCTGTGTGAGTTCTTATTAACTGTGCCCCATCACAGTTCTGATCATATAACTGTATTCTAAATATTGCCCTATTAGCCGGTGGTTTGCACAAATTTTTTTTAAAAATATATTCATTAACCTCCTAGTATTCTTAGGGCCATTCTTCCCATTTATCTATCTTTCTATCTATTATCTATCTATCTATCTATCTATCTATCTATCTATCTATCTATCTATTTATTTATATGCTAGGGAAACCTCAAGAACACAGCTAAGGCTTAAATAAATGACTTCCCCAGTCATCCATAGCCATTAGGAGGAAGCCGGTTTAATTTTCCTGGAGGGCAATTTGGCAGCACTCACTGAAGCCTTTAAAATGCACTTACCCTCTGGACCAGCACTTCTAGGAATTTACCTGAGCATAAGAAGTCAATGTGTTCAGAAATGTATCTGTGAGGCCACTTGTGCAAGCACACCGTGCAATAACGAGACATTTAAATAGAGCAGGGTGGAAGCTAGAGTGGGAAGTGCACTAAGTTACAGGATGGGCAGCAGGGTCCCCAGGCTCTAGAAACAGTGCTGCAGAAGAGTGACACCACAGAAAAGATGACCAGGGTACATTTCGTGGTTCTGTTTTTCGGTGGTAGTCTCCATTGCTGTAGTTATTGAGACAGTGTCTTTCCTTGAAGCCCAGGCTAGCCTTCGACCTGAGATTCTCCTGCCTCACCCTCCTACCTGCTGGCTTTAATGGCATGCACCACCACTCCCAGCTCTTATTTCAGCAAAGTGACCATCCGATCTTAGGTTTATTCTACAAAATCCACTTGTATGGGTGACAGCAAAGACTGGACAGCTATGTGTCCAAATGTAAACAGAGGCATTATATGTCTTTAGCGATATTTTTTGCGTGCTTCATCTTAGCCCAAATGCCGGGAAGCAGTAGTGTTGTTTATTTTCATGTTTCAACAATAACCTTGTGTTGTCAGCGCAGTCTGTTTTCACAGGAATGAAAAGATGTGAACTTGATGACCTATGCCGCCTTGCAGGGCAGCATGCTGAGCTCAACATCTGGTGACAATGGGATCTCTCTTTGTCAAGCCCTGGGCATGCAGGAGGATGGGATTTCATATTTGGTTTTCTGGAGCTCCCGAGGGGAGGCAGCCCTCCTGGAAGAACTGCTGTGTTCATGGGTCCATGCCCCGTCTCCCTGCAGTAGGAGAGCAGCTGGGGATGAAGCTTGTGGCTGAACTGGGTGCAGTGACAAATGTTTGTCAAGTGGCTTTGACCAGGAGGTGTGTGTAGGCTCAGGGCCGGCTGTGGGAATTGTATTCCGAGGCAGGCGTGGGCACGGATCTTCTTGATCTGCTGTAGTTGTTCCTTCTGCGTTCTGCCTCATGAGCTCCCCTGGGATCAAACACCTTGGTGCCTTCTAACTTTACTTCAGTCTTGGGCAGAGATGCTTTCTTTCCAGAATGGGATGGTTAATATTGAGTGTCATGTTGACAGGGTCTAGAATCACTCCAGAGATAGGCCTTGTTTGTGAAGGATTGTGCAGGTTAGTTAACTGAGGAGCAAAGATCTGAATAGCCTGGGGTCTCAGTCATCCGTGAGAGCCCATCTTCCAGAGAGACGTATGTACATAGGTGCCCATTCATGATACTCCCTTTTGGACAGGTGCTCTGGGGTCTTAGAAAGGAGAAAGTGAGCTGAGCACAGGCATTCATTGCTTCCTGTTCCTTGACTTCTAATACAATGTGACTGGTCCTCTCCTGCTGCCTTTCCTACCATGGTAGACCCTACTCCCTGAAACTGTAAGTCAAAATAAACCTTTCCTTTTGACATTGTTTTTGTCAGATAATTAGACACAACAAGGAGACAAGTAAAAGCCAGAGCAGTCCTGGCCTAGAATCAGAAACATCCTCCTGAGGCTCAGGGCTCTAGCATGTAGCAGCTTTCCCTGCACATACCTCTGGTGGAATGTACATTTGCTGAGGACTTACCCTTGCCTATTTTGAAACCTGGTGTTGGTCAACTTTGTTAACACTTTGGAGTTCCAGACTGTCCTCCAAGCTGAACTGCTGCCCCCTTTGAATTCTGCTGGGCCTGCTCACTATGGACCTTTCCTCTTAGGAGCAGAAGTGGGCAGGGTCTGAGACCCCCACATGAGTACCCAGCCCCGGTCCTAACCAGTTGTATGCAATTATGCCTTAATTGCATGCAACCTAGAAGCTTAGGGGAAGGGGCTATAAGATAGAGATGGCAAAGGATGAGGGGAGGAGGCTTCACTTACACAGCTGTGGGTAAGCCATCATCCTCGTTGGGTGCAGATCTTTCAGGGTGGCTGCTTTAAGGTCACCCATGTTCCTGCCCACAACCCCGACTCATTGCTCCATAAGTTCGATAAAGTGATGGGCTCCAGAGAAGGAGCTTTGGTGGAACTGAAGCTTGGCTTGTTGTTGGGACCATAGGAGGAAGGGTAGACGTTGGTTGTGTCTCTCCCAAGGAAGGAATTTAGCAGTGGACTTGCAGCTGAATGTACTCCTAAGCAACAGTGTTGCTCAGGACCCACCAGGCTTTGGACCAGTTACTTCACCTTTGTTCTTTGTAAAACACAAGCACTGGTCAGTTACTGTGAGGAGTAGATGGCAGGCTGTAGATGCAGGCCTTTATTCCCAATACAGTAGGTGCTCAGTAGGAGTAGATGGCAGGAGTAGATGCAGGCCTTTATTCCCAACACAGTAGGTGCTCAGTTATCTATCCACACTTCCCTTGCCATGGGGATGTTGGTGGGCAGAGTCTGAGGAGAAGTTGGTCCATGGAGAATGAGATCTCCCGGGCAGGCAGGATCATCTTGTGGGTCTGTATATAAGAGCCAACCTCGCTGTCCCTGCTGTGCTCCTGGCCTCCAGCTGAGCTCTGTGGCCAAGCGGCCCCACGTGGAAGCAGTTTCCTGACTTGGTTCAGCCCCAGCTCTCTCACCCTGGAGGAGATTTAGAATTACGGAGACTTGTGAACCTCATGGGCATTACACCTCCAACGAGATTGTAGCTCGCAGACCAAAGTGAAGAATGTTAATACCCGAGATTTATGCTTCTCAAACCCCAAACAGCCTAGCCACAAGTCATCCGGAAGGACACGTTCTCTGTGAGAACACGCCTGTCTTGTTTCCTCTGCCAGCCACTGCACACCAAGTGACTGACGGGAAGCCTCAAGCCAACCCTAATTTGAGCAAAAGACCATGAGATGCCTGAGGGTTGGGGTGCTGTACTCTGATTCTGTGGCAGGAGACACAGAATGCTTTGATTCTCTGGGCACCAGGTTTGGAACTGTGGGTAACATGGAGAGAAATCTGACGTGGCGACTGGTGAGAAGGCCGAGAGAGCTGAGCCTGCCCCACTGGCCTCTGGTATGGACCCAGAAGCTGGCATTTGGATACCCTCTACTGTGGGGGAGGTGGTGGTGGTGGTGGTTTTTCTAACTGCCCCTGGACAGTTGCCCTGAAATGGACTGTATCCTGTGCTTTGGAGACCTTAGGCATAAATGCCCGATCTGGTATCAGCCATGAGAGCCCCTCCTCCAGGGAGATGAATGTACACAGGTGCGCACTCATGATGCCCTCTTTGGGGCAGCTGCTCTGGGAGGTGGCAGAGCATGGTGGTGAGCCATGCAGCCAGATGGGCTTGCATCCCAACACCTTGCTCTGTAGCTGGTAGCTTTGGAAGTGAAGCCGTCTTTCTAGGCCTCGCTTTCCTTGTTTGTAGAATGGGGGTGATAAACACATCCACCTCAAGGTTATATACGTTGGAGGATATAAATGAAGGATGGACAGTGCCCCCAGCTATCCCTGGTCCATAGCAGGCACTCTCAGGATGGAGAGCCATGGCGCTGTAATTAGATGTTGGCACATACTGACATGAGAGGGACCCAGGGACAAAATAGCCAGCAGGAAGTGGGTTCTGGAGATGGTCACTATTGTCCCTGGAAGGCAGAGTATGGGTGACTGCAAGACTACTTTAGTTGTATGGAAGGCAAAGCAGGAGGGAGGGCAGGGGGCGGACAAGCTGAGTAGACTCCTCGGATTGGCATGGTGGGATTAGGGCAGAGGCACAGGGCGGAAGACCCTGATGGAGGAGGGGAGGCTGGTTGTAGGAGGCTGTGGCCTGGGTGGGAGTATCTGCAGTCACAGGGGAAAATGAGGCCGAGTTTCCTCTAATCACCCTTGAGGATGCTCTTGCCGGCCTCCAAACTCCTGCCATGGGAACAGCCATCCAGGCCTTGCAGGTGGCTCTGGGACACCTTGTTCGAGGAGGCCTTGGGACAGCTGGCTCTTCCCCAATCCCTGCGCTGATGGGATCTGGACCTTAGGCTAGTAGTGAGACTGGCATGCGGGAAAAAGGACTAGGCTTCTGATTCCACTGCATGGCAGGTGGTATTGGCCGAGGTGGAGGTCCACGTGCCTGTGGGGTCCTGTGAAAGAGCTTCCTACCCATGTCCGGCTGTCCCTGGCAGCATGAGAGTCTGGTAGGAAGGAAGAGGACTCTTCTTTTTTGAGTGGGTCTCTCAGAAAGAGGAAAAGAGACATAGACATTGCTGGACTGGAGACTGGCTTCCTGGAGGGTCCCCAACAAGGGAAGAATAACAGAGCAGCCCTTTCCCCCTCCCCATCAGTTCAGGGCTAGTGGAGGGACAAGGGCCTCTCTGCTTTGGGTGGGGGGAGGTTAGACCGATTTCTAGGAGGAGAGAAATGGAGGTGACGTGGGCTGAAATCCTAAGTGATGGCTGCAGTTGAGTGCTGTGCAGGCCCCGCTGCTGGCTGTGCATTGGCAGCTGCAGCTGTCTGACTGCAGTGCCATCCACCCCGCTGCTTGCCTCAAGTGGTCCATAAGCAGCAGTTCAGGGGGGTCAACTCTTTCCTGACTCCTCCTTCAGCAGTGGGACAGGGTGACCGCCCTGCCCCCACGTTCCCTCCCACCTTAACTAGTATGCCTCTGGCATCTATTTTTAGCCATAGAACCGAGGCCTTTCAGGAAATGAGGGCTAAGGTGAAATATATGGCTGCAACCACACATTTGTGGTTTGTTTTTATTTAAAAAAAAAATGATTACGCTGTTGAGTCTAACACTTTCCAATTCTGAAAGGGAATAGACTCTAAGGATCATGGGTCTGTGGTCAAGAGCCAGAAGGGCCATTAAAAAGAAGTTGAGGAGAGAGTGGAAGGAATCCAGGTCACATGGAGGGGAACTGGGGGAGAAATGGGCAATGGGTCAGAAGCAAACTCCCTCTAAAGGTCACCCTCTCAGGCCCATGTCACAGATGGGGAAATTGAGGCTGAAGGATTTCTAGCCTTGTCCTAGGAGGCCTTAGGGGACACCTGGCTCATCCCGAATCCCTATGCTGATGGGATCTGAACCCTAGGCTAGTAATGGGACTGGCATGGGGGAAGGAGGACCAGGCTTCTGATTCATCAGATAGGCAACAGGGACACACAGGTCACACACACTGTATGGCTTGTGGTATTGCCTGAGGGGTCCTGTGAAAGAGCTTCCTACTCCTGTTCGGCTATCTCTGGCAACATGATGTCCTCCTGGGCTTCCCCATCCCTGGAGAGCCTCAGGGCTCACTGCCATTTCTCTCATGGTTACTGTCTTCCTCTGATACCCCACCCAAGGGCTGTCATGCATTGGGTCCTAGTGGGTAGGGAGGGTACGGCTTGCCTGGTGCCCCCTGCCCTCTTGAGGCACACACCCCTCCACCCTGACCCTGGGGCAGGAGGGCTGGATCTTCCTCTTCAAGTACCCTCCCTGCTCCCTGAGGGCAGGCTGGGGTGAAGGTCATGAGGCAAACACAAGGCTATGGGTGAACATCTGCGTGTGTTGTTAGGCTTTAAAACATACCACTTCCGTCTAAGCCTTGTTGGGAACGTTCTTTGCTCACAGAACTGTCAATTCTCCTTGCTGTCTGTGGCCCCACTCCAACCCTGGGAACCTCTTACCCACGATGATACATTTTTCTGAACTATCACTTGACTCCAAAGAGAATGAACTCTTTCTAGACCTTGCAGCCAAATTATTACTAATATGCGTTGAGATAATTTAAGATTACATACTCAACCTGCTGTCCTACTTACTGTGTGCTGGGCCTGTTTGAGTTTAACTCGTCTTTGAGAGAATAATGTGACCAGTCTTACTATGGCTTGGCTTGGCTTTCTGATGCAGTCAGCTTTTACAATCTACACTAAATGCACGGCTTTAATCTTAAATTATGTATTCTTCTACGCTCCTGACCCAGAATAGTGGGGAGAAGGGAGAGGGAAAGTGTTGTATTAATCATTTATTGAAAGCAGCCAACAGGTTGGAAGAAGCCATATACAAAAAATCCCATAAATGCTAGAAACAACATTAGGATAGGAGGATAACATCTGTGTGCATGTTTGAGTGTTATATGAGTCAGCTGGGGTCAATAAAGTAACTTCTTCATTTATAAAATTCTGTGAAAGAGCTCTGCAAGAATCCTTCTTCCACATGCCATGCTTCCTGTGCTGTTCAATAAACACAGAGCAGGGTCCTTTGTTAGGGAGAGACATGGACATGAAGCAGACACAAATACATCGGAGAGGCAACAGGGACACACAGGTCACACACCCATGACAGACTACAGAAGTTCGGAGACACAGGAGAGAAGTAGAGAATTCAAGCTTGGGTCAAACTAATTCAAAAGGAAGTTTCTATCGTCACCGCTTAATGGGACAATGAGGCATTTTGCTGTCCCCTCTGAAATTACTGTTAATGTGTTGGCCCATCACTCACCACCTGTGGACACTACCCACAGCTGCCTTCCTCAGCCCCAAGCCTTCTGTATGCTACATCTTGTCCAGCCTGGATCCCACCTAGTTCCAAGGTCTCAGCTGGAGCATCTACACGCAGGACAGATCTTTGGGCCAGCTAGAGCAGGGACAGTGCTAATTGTGCAACTGCTTCCCCATGGGATCATGCCCCTAAAACACCCTCTGTGCTCTTCCTGCTCACAGTGCTGCAGCTGGTGAGTTCCTTGGGTACTATGTCTAAACCCAAATCATTGTCTGAACATAGGGAGAAGCAGCATGTGGCGAGAGTTTGAGGGTCCAGTTACCAGTTAGGAGCAGCTTGAATTGACTGATGTCTGGATAGAGAGGTTGACTGTAGGAGGGTACGGTGATTGGCTTTAACTGTCGATTTGACACAACCTAGCATCTACCTGGGAAGAGATGCTCAGTAAAGAATTGTCTGCAGTGGGCTGGCATGTGGGCAGGTCTGGGAGGTTGTCTTGATAGATGTGGAAGGCCCCACCTAAATGTGGTGGCATCTTCTGGTAGCTTCTGGACATGGAAGAAGAAAACTTTGCTTTTTCTTTTTGGTTGCAGAGGTCTCTGAGACCCCCAAGGTCAGCAGAGTGTCAATCCTCGAAAGATAAGGTAGTTTGGTTCAATATGACTCAGAAGCTGGTGCTGGTTCAAACTTCAAGAGTCTGACTCCAAGAGTTTATTTTAGGTATATTTAAACACAGTAAGATTTGTTAACAAAAAAAAATTTTTTTTCTGATGATAATTAACCCAATCCCATCTGTGCAACGTTTAAGACATGACCACATCGAAAGTCTTGTAAAGTACAAGTCACATCTTTCATAAAGACGGGTTCTATAGATTAACTGAGGAAACAGGCTCAAGATAAACAAGCCAATGGTTGGGCTCTGAGGGGAGTGGGGACCAGGTGTGGTCTATGCAAAGGCCACCAAACTATTAACCATGTCAGTTCCCAGCCTTCTGGGCAGAAAACCAGTTTTACATCTTCCTTTTCGAGGAGACAGCCCTGTGATTTAACATTCCTGGTTCCTAGAGCTTATCTGTGAGCACAAGGGCCTCCATGCTTCCTATAGTTGGTGATTTTATTGACCCTGCGGCTACTGCTGATTCCTTCCCTGATATTAGGACTAGCTTCTTCAGGCTTCCAATATGGACTTAAAATCTGTGTAACCTGCTTAAATTCTATAGCCCCTCTGTTGAGATCTGCTTTATTTCTTAGCATAACTATGGCTCCTATGTTAACACCTGCTGTAGCCCTTAGCATATTAGAAGCCATTTTGTCTCCAAGGGTGTCTCTATGGTTTCATTTCTCAAACTTTGTATACTTTTGTTGCCTGGATTCTCCATGAAGATCCCCTCCTGCAGAACCAATCAAATTAAAGGTCAGTTAGAAACCTTTGTCTTGCTAGCCAAAATGATATAATGTTGCTTCCTAACCCTGGATACCTGGTTGTTACCTGGTTATGGTTTGTTTCCTATACCTGGTTACAGCTTTGTTACCTAATTGTTACCTGACTATATATATATATAACTTGTTTTAGGAGCGGACCAATGTTATCATCAAGCTCTGGAGTCCAGATTATGCCCCTGACCAGTCAGTTCCTGTTTAGCGTTCAATAAGCATCTGTTGAGCTCAGTCTGGTGTCTGAGTGGTCAGCGAGTGGCTCTTCCCAAGCCTGTAATAGATCAGCATCTGCCCAGGAATCCTCCAGGCCTTAGGCGCTAGATTGAGACTGCTAAGGCACCCAGCCTTGTGGGCTGAGCTATTACTGGGATCTCAGCCTCTTGCTTTGTTGTGAGACAGCCATTGTTGGAGTAGCCCAAACACTTCCTGTATTCCAGTCGGAAATGCCACCTCTCCAAAATGTATTCCTTCTATTAGCTTTGGGAGGTTCTGACTAAGGCAGGAGAGAGACAAACCCACGAGGCATGGAAATCACAGCACTCCAGGTGCAGCACTGCTGGCGGGGAGGACGAAGGAGAGACAAGCAGAGCAGCCAGACCCAGTCAGCTCAGTAGTTCAGCAAGCAGCAGATGTTTGTTTGTTCGCACAGATGCTGAGAGCTGAGAGCAGGGACAAATACACCAAGGCCCGCCGAGGTGGGGAGAGAACCTGCTGCCACCTGCTCCTTCTATGGCTTCCTGGCCAGGCCCAGCCTTGGTCAGCCCTTTCCTGGGCCTTGCTGTTGTCCGAATTGCCTCCGCCTGCAATTGGAGGGACCCAATTAAAAAAAAAAAAAAAAAAAAAAAAAGCAAGCCTGCTTCCACTTCTCTCTTGCTGCAATCTTGCCATAGCTCCCTATTGCTGACTGCAAGCATCCAGACCCATTAGTCTGACTCCACAGGTGCCAAAGAGATTTAGCCTCAACTGGCTTCCTGGGTTCTGTTTGCCTAGGCCCTCCCCCAGCTATCCTGGCTTAGGGCTCCCTGCGGTTCTTGAAGGTCCCTAAACACTTAAGCCTCTCACATTACTCATGCTGTTTGTATGTGTCACTCCCTGTCCCCAGTGCCTTTCCTTGCCTTCATCTGAAAATCTCTACTCTCCCTCGGGACTCAAGTTAAAGATTATCTGCCACAGACATACACTCACAAGCCCTGCACAAGCCCTGGCATGAGGATATTTGCCTACCTGCCTGTGCGGTCCCTTAAATGTTGCTCAGGTGACAGCCCTCCCCACACAGACTGTCATGGTCTATTTCCTCCTATGTCCTCCTAGAAAAGGACCCAGATGAAGCCACTGTGCAGATCGAATAGAATCTTTCTTAGCAGAGGAGGGAGAGGGTTTGAGGGCTTTCTCTGGCCCCTGCTTCCATATGCCTGAGCAGTGCAGACATAAGTCTCACTCGTCGATCAGTTTATAGAGGCCCCTAGCTCCCCATCTGGGCTCTGCAGCAAGGGAGGGCCAGGCAGTTCACAGCACAGTTTATTTCCTTCACAGTCTGCTCCCAGGGGGCCACCTATTCTCCTCAGTTAAAAGGATAGATCAGTCTCCAGCCCTTTCCAGAGCCATGTGCTGACAGTCAGGAAGCAGGCCCATCAGAGGGACCGCCAAGAGCAAGGACATGAAATCCTGAAAATCCGTTTGCATACATCCCAGCTGTAATTTTTCCCCCCTCGGGAGAATGGAATGCAACAAGTCTGACAGGCATTCAACAACTGGGGTAGAAAGAAGAGAGAGAGAGAGAGAGAAAAATAACAAGCTGCTGGGACTTCAAAAGCAACACTTTCTTGGCAAAAGGATATGATAACAACTTGATGAGATAAAAGGTATGAAGCCCTGAGCTGCACCGTGATTCAGGATGAGGACAGACAGTGCCCAGATTGTGGCTCTGACAATATCTTAAGAAACATGACCACGGGCTGCTGTGGGACCAGCCATGATTTACCAAGTGAGATGAGCTCTCTACAGGTGTGTGTGTGTGTGTGTGTGTGTGTGTGTGTGTGTGTGTGTGAGCGCTCTCGTGTGCTCCTGTCTGAGTGTGTGTGTTGGAGGCAGGTAGGTAGGGATGGGGACGGGGGTGGGGAGAAGGAGATTAGTGGTCCACCAGTGAGCTTCTCTGACAGAGTGGATTGTCTGTGTTTATGTGTGTTCTGAAAGTGTGACTGTTCCTATGAGTGCTGTATGTGACCTGAGTGTATTCATAGACTTTATGTGAGTGTGAGGTTTAGCCATAGCCATGACAGTGCTCCATAACAAACCACTTCAAACCCCAGCAGCTTAAACAGCACTTAGAACAGTCTTTAGAGGCAGTTTTACTCAGCAGAGCTATCTTAGGGTTCCTGGCTCCAGGGACCGGGCTACAGGTTGGGAATATGTTTACCCATATGCCACGCTCCTTGCACTACTGCCTCAGGAGCACGTGTCAGCTCCGGGCATCCCGTCAGTCTCTCTTCTCAGTGGAGTTACATATTCTTCGTACCAAGAACCCGCAGAGTGAGTGAGCAGGCACCGTTCCAGCACATCTCAGGCTCTGGGCTTTCTGGGTCTGAAAATACCAGAGTCAAAGGCCAAGGTGGTGGTTAGTTTAGATTGTAAACTTGGTTGGATTAAGCCATGCCTACAGCCTAAATGGGGCCTAACAACTGAGTGTCTCTGTCAGGAACTCATCTCTTGGTGGGGAAATTTCAGGACAGCACAACATTCAGGTTGTAGGATGGTTGGTGCTCATTGCATTTACCCAGGTTTAGAGTGAGAATTCAAAGCAGAAAGAGTAAAAAGTGTGGCGTAAATCCATGTGTGATGGCACACACCTTTAATCCCAGGCAGCAGCAGATGGACCTCTGTGAGTTCGAGGCCAGCCTGGTCTAAATTAGTTAAAAACAACCAGGGCTACTAAAAAAAGCTATCTAAAAAAAAAAAAAAAAAAGAAAAAGAAAAAAAGAAAAAAAAAGTGAAGATTAATGAGGAAAGCAGTATGGGTGTGGCTAGAGTTGTAGACAAACACATCAGTTGTTAACAAAGGGTTAAGATCAGCCCTGAATGTGGCTATCACCATTCCATAGGCTGCAGCCTCAGACTGAATCCAAAGGATTGCCCAGCATTGGCATTTCCGTTTCTCTACTTCCTGACACACAGAAGTGAGCAAGTGCTCTCATGTTCCTGCCACCACAGTTGAAAGCTGCCCCTGCCACCTTGTCTTCTCTGAGACAATGGACAATATCCTAAAACTGTGATGCAAAGCTGACAGGCCTTCTGACAGTTCCCCATAGGTTTATGTATTTGAACCCTTGGTCTCCAGTTGGTAGTACTGTTTGGGGAGGTCATGGACCATTTAGGTGAGGTCTAGTTGGAGGAAGTGTAACACTGGGGATGGGCATTGCTGATATATAGCCTTGGCCTGCTTCCTGTTCACTCTCTCTGCTTCCTGTGTGCACATGGAATTGTGATTAGCCAGCTTCCTGCTCCTGTTGCCATGACATACACCCCTCCCCCAGCCATACAGACTCTCCCTCTGGATCCATAAGCCAGAACAAACCCTTATATAAGCTGCTTTTGGTCCTGGCATTTTATCACAGCAACAGAAAGAGACCCTTTCTCCCTTATGCTGCTTCTTTCAGGACAGCAATAAGAGAAAAAGTAACAACACAGTCAAAGGAGACTACTATACTCACCATGACACCATCCTTCGAAGGAGAACCGTGACCAGTGTCATTCTGTTGCCATGAGTGGTACTTAAGTGATATGAGAATTCTGGGTTTGCACGCAGGCTGCTTTGTGTCCTGCTGTGTGTGGAACAGCACAGCATGTACATTCTGTCCAATGACGAACACTGTATTAGAAAGTGTTGGTGTCTTTTAAAACTCAGTTCTGTTATGTAAAGATGTTTTTGTTTTAATCCCAGGTGTGGGATATAGGGCTGATTCAGATGGTTCACAGCAGCAGACTATCTGCCTTCTATGGGCTCCGAGAAGGGCTCTTTGCCAGCTGCAGATAGTTTGATTCTGAGGACTCTGAAAGGAAAAAAAAGGCCAGAGCCCAGAGAGTGATAGGGGCTCCAAGAAAAAAGGCGGCTGCTGGTGCTCCCTACTGCTGCTCCTGGTTGCTTTGTTGTGGTTTGACAAAAGTTGGAGATCTCCTGAAACAAAGATTGGACTTGCCCCAAAGAACCCAAAAACCCTAACCAGCAGGAAGTAGCTAAAGGGAACTAAGTCCCCTCTCCCCACTAACCTTCTTTCTCTCCTACCTGGTGTTGGGGTGTTGGAAGGGATTGGACTGGAGCAGGAAGAAAGAGGCATAAGACATAGCAATAAAATAAAAGAAAATAATTTTTAAAATATGCTAACAGAACACATTCTTAGAGTAGACCATAAAACTGCTTGAGTAAGATGATGAGTAAGAGTCAAAGGAGAAACATACCTGGGGATTCAGGACCATTGCTACTGTGCAAATTTGGTGCACCATTTTGATATCCATTATGGTACAGAAATTATAAACCAAGCTACTTCATATACTCACTGCTTTTTAGGTCTATAATGCTTTCTCCTTCTCTAGCTTAAGAAGAGGATGGGAGTAGCCCAGATAAGGAGGTATACCTTTCTGAGTATAGCCATTTAGCATTTGGAGACAGAAGAAGCTAAGATAAAAATGAGAGTTGAGGAGCTGCACCCCAGGCAAACTTCATTGAAAGCATCTCCACTGGCTAGGAGAAAAGCCACCTGAATCATTTCCCAGCTGAGGACCACAAATAATCACATTGATCAATGTTTTAAGCATGAGGTTCTAGCAGGTAAGTTCTCTTTCTCCTATCCTGGTGCTGTGCAAGCACCCTGCGGGAGCAAGCTATGGAAGCACATTACAGCAGCACATTGGGCCGAACTCATCACCATGCTATGATGGAGCCAAACTCCTCCTGGTAGTTACATGTGACCTCTTTCTTTTCTCATTTAGATAAATTTTTAAATTTTATGGCAGGATTGGGAAATTTTCAAAGCGCCTCTACAAGGCAGACTTTAAATGTGCTGAGCATTTGGTCAAAAACTCAAGGCTCCTAGGTGGGTCCCTACAAGTCTAAAAGAGGAAGTAGGAGGTGGGTTTCTCTGGCCTGAGTGAGGAGCATCATATGGAATGCCAGGATTCTCGAGCCACGTGCTGCCTGAGTACCACCCGAGTACCTTAGTGGCAGAGATGATGTAAGGTTCGGGGGTTCTAGGGCACACTGAAACAGGCAGTGTAATGCTATAGCCCATTCGGACTGCCATAGTAAGGTGCCATTAGTGTAAGCATTACAGCTCTGAGGGGAAAGATATCCTGGCAGCTGAGAGCCAAGGGATACCACAGAGTCACAGAACACAACAAACCACACTCAAGAGATTTATTGGGAAAGACTCAGAGGGTGACCGCCTCTGCTTGGGAGAAAAACAGCCAAGAAGTGAGCAGGAGGCAAGCTTTATATAGGATTCCTTGGAGGCGGGGTACTTTCCAGGGTGGCCTGGGATTGGTAGGATTTTGTGGCCTGATGTTGGAGCAAACTCGGGGATTGGCAGAATTCTATAGCCTGATCTTGGGTTGTGCTCAGGGACTGGTAGAACTTTGTGGCTATTTTTTTTTTCTTAGTAGGGTGGAACTTGGCCACCTGCATCTTGAGGGTCTGGTACTTAGAGTAGTCTTGGGGCGGGGCCTGGCTGCTTGCACCTCAAGGGGCTTACAGTAAGTTGTATAGTTCATAAATGCTAAATGTGTTTCTCACAGTTCATGAGCCTGAAGGTCCAAAGTCAGGGCCTAGGAAGGTGAGTCGTCTGATTGGCCTCACAATCAGGGAAAGAAGGTGGGGATGTTGGTTTTTAGGCAGCCTGCTTCTGGGTTGCCTAGTAACCTATGATGTCATCATGTGTTGCTGGCCTTTGCTGTGAATGTGTGGCTGCGCTGAGATCGTCTCCTCCATACCATCTCTCTTCTGCATAGAGAGAGAGAGAGAGTGGGGATCATGTGGAGAGAGGAAACACCACAGTCATGGCCTAACAAGAGACTTTAAGGATTGATTGACCAAATGGTTTCTCTTACTAGGAAGGGGATGAAAGTTCTTCAAGCTGGAGGAGAGTGGACAGGATTTGAACTAGACACTGAAAAGGATATGAGAAGCACCCTTCCCTGAAGACCAGATGACCCAGATCTCAGAGGTGGGGCTGCAGATCCGGAACGGCAGAGGAGATCTGTGTCCCAACCCCCAGTGTGCAATCTGCCCCTTCCAGTTCCACTTTACTTTTCAGAGGAAAAGAGGATTAAACTACTTGAGAAGTGACATGGCTCAGGTTTTAACCATTCCCCCAATCTATTACAGGTGGCAACCCACGCTGATTTGATGAAGAGCATTTGCAGCAATTTGTCTTTCCCAGGTATGTTCACTTGGTTTTCTCAGAAGCAGCGGCTCCCTCTGCACATGACTATTTCCTTGGTTTGAACTGGATATAATGAAGTTGCACAATTACAATCACACACAAAGCTGGCATAAACAGGTTTGGGCTATCACGTGGGGTCTGGGATGTGTGTGACATTGGATGGAGGAGAACAGAAGAGCACAGGCACAGAGCAGCCCTTGCAGACAGCATACAGATGCCGGTCCACCAGAGAATCTAGTCTGCAGAGCAGGAGGAGAGAGTTGTCTCTCTAGGTGGAAGCTGGCAAAGAGAGCCTCTACAATATCTTTGACAAGAGGCAGAGATAAAGACAAGGGCTTGAATACAGGCAACTTGTTGATTAAGAAACTTGGGTAAGGGTAGGCAGGAAGGGAAGAAAGCCGGTATGCTCACAGTAGCTTGGGCTGGGGCTTTAGGAAGATGATGCTGCACGCGTCTGACAGTGGTCCTATTTACGGGACTGGGAAGCTGGGGCAATCAGTCAACAATCCCCTTGTCCAAGCGCTGAAGGGGAGCAGCGGCTGCAAACACTTGAGCTACGTGAGAAACACATGGCCACCTGAGAAAGTTCTCGGCTGAGCATTTGAAGCAGCATGTCTTTCTCTATCAGACTTTATAGGTGCACTGCACAGGGACTCAAGGGGTTTGCGGGGGGGGGGGGAGCTAATGGACACTATTATATTTTATTTTATTTTTTCAGAAAAGTAACGACTTTCAGGTTGAAGAAAATGATTTAATATAGAAAATTAAATGCTTACATTTATCATAATGTAGTTATAATATATTATATGTGAGATATATCTCACATATATATATGTATATATATCAATATCTATCTATCTATCTATCTATCTATCTATCTATCTATATATATATATATATATATATATATTGCTGCAGTGTATCTTAGTTAGGTTGGGCTTCCATAACAAAATTCCAAAGGCTGGGGGTTTAAACATAATTCTGCGGCCAGAAGACTAGTATCAAGGTGCTGGATAACATGGCTCCTGGTGAGATTCTGGCTTGCAGAAAGCCACCTTTGGGCTGCATCCTTCCGTTGTCTTCCATGAGTACTCACTTGGGATGGATGAGGCATTCTTCTCGTATTCTCTTTTTCTTTTCTTTCATTTACTTTTTTGTTGTTGTTGTTGTTAATGCTGCCAATCCTACTGACTCCACTCTTGCAGTCTTATCATCAAGCCTGGATTTTTCTCCTAAAGTCATGGCTCTAATTATAACCACACTATGGGCTTTAGCTTCAGCAAAGGACATCTGGGGAAACATACTTTAGCCTACAGCATGAAGAAAATGGGTCCAATGTGGTTGGAGGTCCTGACCACAGGAATCAACAGGTGTGGTCATGGACAGGACAAGAGGCTGCCACTGAGGCAGGGGCAACATTTGATAGACATGATGCTGGGGAACTACAATGTGGGGAAAGAGGATAGCAGACACGAGGGGAGCCCTTGGATAGTGACACAGCGAGGTGGCCCAGAAGTTCTAGGGGTTCAACAAAGGCATAGAGGAGCCGCAGTAAGATCGGGTAAGCCAGAGGGCTGATTGAAGATTGAAGATCATGTGAACTTGTGTTGGAGGTGATGTGGTTTCAGATTAGAGATGAGAGTCGGCTCCTGAGGTTAATGGGAGATTAAAGGTACCCGATATATGAGGGGTAAGGAATTATGTGCCAGGCCATCCATGTGGGTTACCCTCATGGGTGCCAATTGTTTAAAATGATGTGGTATTTGCTCTGCTGAGGATCTCTTGGCAAATGACACCATGATGCTAAGAGTACAAAGAGTCATGGTGGAAAACAGGAAACCAGAGAGCTTGGAGTTCCACAGTCCTTTCTGAGAAGTGCTTCCTGACCCAAGGACCTCCCAGCAGCCTTACTTCTCAAAGGCTTCGCCACTGCAACCCTGCCACAGTGGGAGATTTGCCACCTCCAGATGGCAATAGTGTATGAAGTAGATGGTAGCAGGTGCAGCAGTCTTGAGTGACGGAGGGAATGTGACCAACATGGTAGGTGAACAGAGTGCATACTAAGATGGCCAGGAGTCAGTGGTGGAGAGAGACAGCAACCTCACCTGTCCCTGGAGAACAGGAAAGAAACCAAGCGTTAGGCACTACGGAGGAGAATGGTCTGAACAAAACCTGAATCTTCTTTCCCCAATATCAGCCCTCTCCTAGTCAGCAGGGAGTGCCTGAAATTCTCCTACCAGACAGAGGTAGAGATGGTACTAGAACACAGCCCTTCAGGCTGAGTCATGCAGGCTGGTTTACAAAGGGGGGCAGGTATCAGACTGCTGACAGATAGATTCCTTACTTAGTTGGTAAGATAAAATATTAAACAGCTGTCTATCCTCCCCCAAGTTAATGCATAGATTAAATATAATTCCAATCAAAAGATGCTTTAAAATCAATGTGCTTTGAAGTCTCATGTGAAAAAAAGGACTTGGCAAGAATTTCAAAGAACATTCACAGAATGAGGAGCTACAAGGTGTAGAAGAAAGAGAGAGAGAGAGAGAGAGAGAGAGAGAGAGAGAGAGAGAGGATGCTAAGAGATGAAATAAATGCAAAAGCACATCATAAAACAAAGCTGTCAAAACCTCAGCACTGGCTCCTCACAGAGAGGGCCAGAAGGGGACAACTCAGGGGCCCAGAATAGGCCTTCAATGCCAGCATACAGCTGGGAGATGTGTTTAAAAACCCTGTTGGATGACAGGATAACCATTCAGAATAAAAGATTAGGTTAGGAGGTTGGAAAGGTGCTTCGGTGGTTAAGAATGCTTACCACTCTTTCAGGGGACCTGGGTTTGGTTCCCAGCACCCAGATCAGATAACTCATAAACACATGTAACTCCGGTTCCAGGGTATCTTATGCCATCTTCTGGCCTCTGTAAGTATGAATTTACACAGGCACCTACATACATACACATAAATTTAAAAAAAAATCTTTAAAAAAGATTAAATTAGATCTACACAACACCACATGCCTAATAAATGGACTAAAGCATGAAATATGGAAAAGTAAATTTTAGATAAACTAATGGAATGGAAACCAGAATAATCCATCAGATCTGTGTGGGAATTATTCGGCTTACAAGTAGTAGAAGCAACATCTGGGATTGGCCATCTACAGATTCCAGAAATAATGACAGCAACACCCAGGGAATTTAATACAGGTTGTGCTGGGGAAATATTCATACTACAATGAAAGGTAAGATTTTGGTTTAGTTTGAGACAGGGTTTCTCTGTGTAGCCGTGGCTTTCAAGGACTCGATTTAAAGACCATTCTGACCTCAAACTCATAGAGATGCCCCTGCCTCTGCCTCTGCTTATTCCACTGTGCCTGACTAGGTAACAAGCTTTTTAAAAATACAACTGACAATTAACATTATGGTAGCTAAAGAGTTTCAATGTTTTTTTTTAAAGATTTATTTATTATTTATACAACATCCTGCCTGTACACCATATCTCACTATAGATGGTTATGAGCCACCATGTGGTTGCTGGGAATTGAACTCATGGACCTATTGGAAGAACATCGAGTGCTCTTAACCTCTGAGCCATCTCTTTTAAGCACTAAAACTGCAGTGATAGCAAAATAAAGACTATAGTAAAAATCATGACAGAAGAAGATATTGGTAGTAGTTAAATCAGGTAAGCTTGGACTGTCATTCTGTACTATTAAAGAGCCCATTACTTTGTGCCATTGACCTTGAAGTCCCCCTCCATGACCCCAAGTTAGGGTGGAAAGAGCACGCTCACCAAAGCCAGTGGCATTATTGTCAGGGATGATGTGTCTGAACCAAAATAATGACACAGGGAGAGCCATAAACATCCATCCAGTCTAACCAATTCCTCCTTTCCCCTCATGAAGCTGCGTGCTAAGGAGACTCCAATGGAGGCGAAACTCACATCTGGAAAAAGTTCATTAATGTTATAAGAATGCGTTTGATAGTAGAACAGAAAATAGAGAAAAGGAAATGAACTGAATGTTCAAAGCGAAGAAGATATATTAGTTACAGAGTAGCTTGTCTACTGAACCGACTGTACTCAGTCTGTAAGTTACACAGAGAAAAATTAATATTGGTGGCCCTGGTAGGGCAGAGGTTTAAGTAACTTGGAGGGGAATGTGTGTGTAGAGGTTATGCATGTCTATGTAGCATGCATATGAGAGGCACTCACCCATGTGTGCTTATGTGGAGGTCGGAGGTCAAACTTGGGTGTTTCCTTTAACCACTCCCCACCTTATTTTTAATTTCAGCACTTACCATTTCCGCTAGACTGACTGGGCAGTGAGCCCCAGAGATTTGTATGTCTCTATTCCCCAGTGCTGAGGTTACACATATATACTGCCATGCTAGACTTTTATGTGGGTTCTGGGGATCCAAACTTAGGTCTTCATATTTCACACAGCAGCTGCTTTACCCACTGAGCCATCTCTTTAGCCCAGGGAAACCTTTTATGAATCAGTCTCTCTCTCCCTCCCTCCCATCCTCCCTCCCTTCTTCTTCCTTTCTCTCTTTCAATCTCTACCCCTCCATGCCCTTCCACTATCCTAATAACAATATGACACATGCATGGAGCCCACAGACTCAGGAGGCTATGGCTTTCCTACAATATGTCTCTAATCAGCAAGATTAGAGCTGGGGAAGGAGCTTGGGGGGACTGGAAGGAGTCAGGATCTTCTTACAGTTTCCAAACATACTGCTCCATTAGGTAGGAATCCAAAGAATGAAACATTAGAAGTACAACCTACATATTTAAGAAACTTTCGCGTACCAGCTACAGCTACACTGCCAATGAACCCAAGTACTATTTTGAGTATGTCTGAAAAAAAAAAATCCCCCTTCCTGGTGAAAATGCACCACATTTTCAGCAAAACCACAAATCTCGACGCTCTGGGCATCTGCATCCTGGTCTAACAGGAGAGCTTGTGTTTGTGAGATCTTTCTATCCTTTCATTCCTTCTAGGGGCTGCCACAGTGGGGGTGGAGTTTCCATGTGTAACCACGGCTGTGGGTTCCCTGCTCCTTATGCTATGCTTTCCCCTTGTTGCTGACCACTGTCCCTGGGGTGTGTTCCCAGGCCACAGCCAGACCCCTTCAAGAGCTCAGTGTGGGGCCCTGGAGCCCAGCCTTGCTGCTTTGGTCCTCAGTTATCCTCCTTCGCTTGAGCCTTTTCTTGAATTTTCTTGGAGGTGGGGCTTTGATGGCAGGAATAGGTTCCCCAGGGTGGTGGTGATGTCCTCTAGTCAGGCTGTGGTTCCCCTTGAGCAGTTTCTTTCCATAATTCAGAACTATAGCTGGGCTACTAGGGAAGGAGGAGAGTAGAGCCAGGGCTCCTTTAAATGGGCCTTATTCGATTCTGTTCCACCAGGATCACCATGCCAGGTAACCACCCATCAGTTTCTTCTATTTTGGTGCTTTTCTCTCAGGGCACCAGTGTCCTTCTCCCTTGTCTCACCCTCTCTAGGAGACTTGCTCCTCAGAGTCCATCTCTGAGGCCCACAGAAGTATCAGTCAGACCCTCAGTTCTTGCCTCTTGGATTCTGGCCCCTAAATATTTCAATAGAAGTCACCCAGAGATTGTGTGTGTGTTCCATAGAATTCTGTGAATGATGAGGGTCCGGGCTGTTCAGGTGACACTAAAGCTAAGTGGCTTTTTGTCCCCTACCAGCCTAATAGAACATATGTGGTTCTCATGAGGAAACAATGGAGCAATAGGGCAGACTATCTGAGCAAATCTGAAATCATGCAGCCGGAAGCCAGCTCACCCTGGTCATAGCAAAGACAGATTTTTACCAAGCTCTTCCAAGCTGTGTTTGTTTCTCACACACAGCATGACAAGTCAGGAGGGGAGGGGGTGCTTATGGTAGGACTGCCACAGTCCTGGAGTTCAGGCAGAGAAGACTGAGTGGTGTGATGTTTCTACCACCCCCTGCCCCACAGTATGTGTTGCTGTTGCGTTTCTGACAGTGCAGACCAGGCTGATAAATTCATCTCAGATCCTGAGGATGCCCCAGCATGTCTCTTCCGGAGAAATGAACTTTAATTTATTTAAATTTAATGGAAAAGCATATGGAGGGGAACGGAAAGCTAATTTAAAATAGTGCTCAAAGCAATCAATATGTTAACGGATTCCTTCAACTTTCTATGCCTGGCTGCAGGAAAAAAGAAACCACGCTGAAAAAGAAATCCTTTAAAATGTAAGCTGATCCCTCCATCTCCCTCCTCCTGTGTTATGAAAATGCTGTTTTTGATGTTTGGAACCAGCTTCTGGAGAGTTTAAATCAAGCAGTCTTGTAAACATTAAAATAGGTTCTGAGAACCACAGATCATCTTATGGCATCAAAAATGGGACTGGAGGTGACTTTCCTCAAAGGGTCTGTTTTGGTATGCCACAGCAGGCAAAGCATCCCATGGAGAAGATTAGTGTGTCCTTTGTGTATTGGATTTTTCTTACCCCCAAAGTCCAAGGGGTGAGAAGCCAAGGGGTGCGGGGCAGAGCTCACTGTACAAATTGCCAAGTTTATAATTGCTCTCCTAGAACATCAGCTGGGGACATCTGACTCCCAAGTAGCCACTATCGCTTTGAGAGTTAAGGACATAATCTTCCGACTGCATCCTTTGGAGGAGACAGCTTGGCGGGTGTGGTCCCCAAGGACTTGTTGGGTTCAGCTAAGCGGATCTGAGGAGACCAAGGTTGATACACCCTTGTGCCCAGCTGTCTGTATATAAGCCACAATGACGGACACTCTGCCATTTCTCTAATCTCTTTTTGGCTGCCGTGTCCTCTTTCTCCACCTTCTTTTCAGGCTGTGTGGTATGGCACAAAGGACAGAGCCTTGCATCCAAGGACTTGAGTTTGACACCTGCTTCCAGCAGGCTTCCTGGTTCCTAGAATTTGCTGTCACTCATGTCTGGAGTCCTCTGCGCTGTGTTCTTTCAATGGCTGGAGTGAAAAGACATGACCGTGCAATGTAAAAGTAGCTACGGACATTCCTAAAATCTAGGTCCAAAGCAACTGTGTCTCGAGAAAGCTCAAACCCCAGCATTTGGGACTAAGCTGGGAGAGTATCTAGGAGTTATTTAATTTCTTTGATCTTTTGTTGATTAGAAGCTGAATAGAAAAAGTCAGGCATGTTCAAATGTCCTTGTGCGTACATTATCACTTCGTTTTCACATTGGAAGGCCAAAAATATTTCTTTTGTTTGTTTGAGAGGTTTTTTTTTTGTTTGTTTGTTTGTTTTGTTTTGTGTGTGTGTGTGTGTATAGAGGTGGGGGGGAATGGGTTCTTATGTAGCCCAGGCTAGCTTCAAGTTCCCTTTGTAAGCTAAGGATGACCTCTCTTGCCTTCACTTCATGAGTGCTGAGATTATAGATGTGTGCCACTACATCCAAGCATATTCTGTTTTCTAACTAAATATTCTATTCCTGTGAAGAGACTCCAAGGCAACTATTATAAGAAAAAAACATTTAATTGGAGTCTTGATTTACAGTTTCAGAGGTTTAATCCATTATCATCCATAGCTGGAAGGGTAGTGGCATTCAGGCAGGCACTGGAGGTAGCTAAGAACCACATTTTGGTCCACAGACAGAGAGAGTGACTCACAGGCTTTTGAAACCTCAAAGCCCACTCTCAGTAACATACTTCCTATAACAAGGCCACACCTTCTAATCCTTTTAATCCTTTCAATGGTGCCCTGGTAACTAGGTCTTCATATACATGAGCTTGTGGAGACCATTCTCATGAAAACCAGCATGCCACCATGGCTGTGCTGGGAATAGAGCCTAGAAAATTGTGCATGGTAGGCAGACACTCTATTGTCTCAGCCACAAAGCAGCCTTTTAAAAAGAAAGTCTGCTGAATGAGTGGCACCCTCTCTGGGACTTCACTGAGTCTAAGACAAGGCTAACCATTTCCATCTGAAGTTTGGAAAGCAGCTGTTTGTCACTGTTAGAACCCTAATCTCCAGTCTGTGTCAGCATTTACCTGGATTGGGATTCTGTGGAATTTTGCTGCTCTATGCCAGGTACATGGGTTCTCTTTTGTTTATATATTAAAAGGCATGGGGCAGGAGGAGGGAGGGGAGAAAAGCTTCTGGAGCATTTTAGAATCTCCTATGTAATTGAAATCTGCTTAATTGTATTTTCTCCTGAAAAAAGGGGGGGCATTCATGGCCTATTGAGTTATCTTCCACACTTGTGTAATCATGGGCATCATTTCCATATTGTGTCCCTGACAGGGTTTCCATTCTGAGAGGGGAAAATTGAGGCACGTTGTCAGCGGCATTCAGGTCCAGGCTAGGTGTCTGCCCAGAATCTACAGGTGACCCTTATGACATCTCAGTGTGAACAGTGTCCAGTGTGGGATCAGAAATCCAGGAGGGGCAATGATATCAGAGTTCCAGGAGAGCTGGAGAGGATCCGAGGAGTTGCACCCTCTGGAGCAAATAAGGAACGCAGTCTTCCCCAAGATGCAGCCTCACAAAGGGTCCTGCAGTAGCCTAAACAGGACCAAGAGGCAGCTTCAACAAAATACCAAAGGCCCCAGAGAAGTCCCAGCCCTGGCCAACTGTAGACACACAGAGCCCTGTCACTCAGGCAAAACCCTTCATGCCAAAAAGGTCTGAGCAGGAGGGAGCAAGGGACACAGACATGTGGGATGAGGCTGGGTGTCCATGGCTGAGACTCCCTGTGGACTGATGTGTGCTGGGGTGGGGGAGAGAGGAAGGCATGGGGTTTCCTGTCTGTCATGCTGGGGACCAGGTGGCTTTGGAGCCACTCAGCCTTTGCCAGTTCCGCTTCAGGCTACATAGCAGATGTGACTAATCCTCTCTCCCTCCCCAGTCACACCCTTCCCCATCCTCAGGACGGGGACCGCAAGCATGCCCCACTGGATCACTCTCAGCACCACTGGACCTGTGTCTTCTCTCTGTTGCATACTGAGCAATGCTCTCTCTCTTATTCCTGCCCTTAGTGTTGTTTTGACTAAACACTTCTCTGGCTCTGTATGGAGCTAGCTAAAGAACTCCACCAGTCATTAGGAAGAAGAGATTTCCAACCTTCTGCCCATGGACTGTGCAGGTGGCTCATCAGAACCCACACAGCCCGGGCTGCCGCAGCTCAGGGTGTGTACACAGCATTTTCTGCAATGCTTTCCCATACAGACATGCCATGTGGGCCAAGGGTAGCCTTCACAGAGGCTCTGCTTCTCTTGTGGGGAAAGCAATACCCAGGCAAGCCCTCCCTCGTGGCTTGCATATAAAACAGTGCAGGGCACCACTGAGACATATAATGTGGGAGCTATAAATGGGAGCCGAGCTCTATTTTTAGAAACAGCATTCACAACTGCAATGTCGTGAAAGGTCTATAATTTTTCTTGGGCTGAGAAGAGAATGCAGCTCCATCAGTATTTGAGAACGTGTCTCAAGTGTGGGTTTGAGGTGACATGGTTGTCCAGGCCCTCCCTTCTGTGGCTCAGGTCCCTGGGTGGGAGAATGGGACACTGACCCTGGAGGGTTTGCCTGGGTGGTCTGTGTGTTGGCTTCGCTTTAGCAGTTCTGGGTCAGGAGTACTGGGTCACAGCCGAGGCTGTGGTTATGGCTGTGGCCAGGGTGTCTGGAATAGACCCTCACCCCTTGGGCTGGTAGGGAAAGTTTAATGCACCCCAAGTACTAAGGGTAGTCTTGTCATAGGGGGGGGGGTGCTCAGGAAATGCCAGCACAGAGCAGCGACAACAGGATCTGAGCTAGTAGTCATTCTGTCCTCAAATGTTCCGATTGTCACTGTTATTCATATGGGCACTCATCTGCAACTGGCCCCAGACAGAGCATGACTCATCACACAGGGACGGCAGGAATGGACACTTCTATCCACCAGGAATGGAGAACAGAGATGGCCAAGGTAGGGAGCTGAGTTAAAGGCCAGCAATTTTTAGCTCAGAGGGGCATCCACCTGAGGGCCTGAGTGAGTGTGGGCGGAGCAGGCAGGCTAGCTTTTAAATGTGCAAGACTTGCTTTAGCTGCTTTCTCCCATATAAGTTTCCTTGGCTATAAAATGGGTCATTCTCACTTCTGATAGAACAGGTGTGGGTGGCCTCCTGGGAGCTGAGGTCTGAGGAAAACAGGGTGTGTCTGTCACATCGCTGTGACAGAATATAGGACAAGAAGTAACAGAAGAGGAAAAAATGGTTCATTTTGGCTTACGGTTCAAGATTGTTCTGTCGTCAGAATGACAACCGGCTCAGATCCTGTTGTCAGAGTTCACGAGTACCCCCACCCATGACAAGACTGCTTTTAGTGCATTAGACTTTCCCTACCAGCCCAAGGAGTGGGGCCCTACTCCAGACACCCTGACCATAGCCACAACCACAGCCTCGGCTGTGACCCAGTACTCCTCCTGACCCAGAACTGCTAAAGCAAAGCAAACACACAGACCACCCAGGTGAACCCTCCAGGGCCAGTGTCCCATTCTTCCACCCAGGGACCTGGGCTACGTCAGGGGACTACATGACAGCAGGCAAGGGAGGCATGGTCACACTGTATCCATAGTCTCGAAGTGGAGAAAGATGAACACTTAGGCTCGGCTAGCTTCTTCCTGTTTCGGCAAGCCTGCTGCTCTTCTGTAGGGTGGGTTTCCTACTTCAGTGAACCAATCAAGACATCCCTCATGCCCAGAGGCTACCTTAATCTAAATAACCCTTCACACATGTGCTCGGAGGAGGCTTGCCTCTGAGGTAATTCCTGATCCTGTCAAGTTGACAGTCACCAGTAGCCATCATGCAGGGTTAGAACACCCTTCCACATCAACCCATTGGTCATCTGTGATTCAGTTCCTCATAGCTGACATTCAGGGATGGCTTTAAGTCCTGGCTTTGGCTTCCTTCTTTACAAACAGAAATAAGATTGTCACTAAACATTAATTTCAGCGGGTCAAGATTGTAGACTCCTTGGTTAGACATTTGAGGTTTAACCCAGGTTAAGAAATAGCACAGGAAACCAATGAGTCCTGTTCTGATGGAGAAGGTTGTAAGGGAACTATCCTGCCCAGATAGACCTGAGTTTGAGGAAGAAGAGGCTCAGGACAGAGGTGACAAGGCTGGGTGAAAGGCCAGGGCTGGCACAGGGCCCTAGCTTTTGGGGTTGGTGTCCGAATGGGACGGTCCTGGATGCACTGAGAAGCTCAAGAGCTGCACACTGCAGGGACCAGTAGCTGTACTTGCCCTCCCCACCTACCTGTCCCCACCTGGCCCTGGTGGCAAGGGATAGTAACTGGCTCCTTTGAACATGACAACTGAAGGGGAGGTGGGAGGAGGCAAGATCCAGACACTGGTCACAGCCAAGTGACTGGGGGCCCACGTGGAGTGCGTGCCTGCCACGGGCACTGTGAGTCTGTGGCTCATCTGGATAGGATCTGGACTGGCTGCCAGCGATGGCTTTGTGAATGTTTCTGCTTAGAGTAGTAGCCTCTGGCTTGACAGAGGTCTCCTGCTGCTGTTCTGGAAGAAAGTGCCTGGCCTGTGTGTGAGTGTGGAAGTGTGTATACGCTAAGTGTGTGAACATTTCACACACACATCTTGCCTCTTATTTTTCATTAACTCCCCAAAATGAGTTCCCTACTGAATTGCCCAGCCCGGGTGATGCCCTGCCCCTCTTTTCTTCCTATTCTTTGTAGTTCAGGGGTTCTCAACCTTCCTAATACAGCTCCTCATGTTGCGGTGACCCCCAATCATAAAATTATTCCACTGCTACTTCATAACTGTAATTTTGCTACTCTTATGAAAAATCTCATATCCGGGGTATCTGATAGGCAACTCCTAAAATGCTCATGACCCACAGCTTGAGAGCCGCTGTTGAAGGTGGATGTGTGTGCTGTCCCACCTCCGGTTGCCACATACTCAGGACTGGCCAGATGCCCTGCTCACACCCAGCCTCTCTTCTGTGCTAGAATACCCTGAGACTGTGTGCAGCTGCTGGCCGTCTCCCTGCTCCCCCGGTACCCTCTCTGAAGTGTTCCTTCCTCTGTACCACCACAGTGCTCGGCAGCTCCCTTCCCCAGCAGGGGCCTGTGTCCCCTGACTCACACTGGCACAGAGTTGGTAATGAGAGGACACTTTGGAGTTGATCCCAGCACTCCCACCTGTAACACTCACTTTGAAAACTCTATTCTGTCTGGGGTGTTTAGGCCTCAACCTCCCTTCCAACCTCCCAGCCCTACGTAGGGAAGAGAAGGTTAGTGGGGAGACGGGACATCCTACTCCTCCTGGCTGGGATGAATGGGTTCTTTTAGGGCTCTATACCAGTTTTCCATCAGCAGCAGATGCAGCCAGCAGTCTCTTCCAAGACGTTGTACCCCGAAGTGTTTCTGTCTGTCTGCTCCAAACTGCCACACCGTCTGTCTCTTGGGTCTCTCCAAACTGCCACACAACACACACCAACGCCGTGATGCCACCACTTCTCTTTCTTGCTCTCAGATTTGTATCGTCAGAGCCCTAGACCACACCCCTCTCTGTCACCATCTGGCAAAAGCCACACCTCACATGAGACAATTATCAGCTGTGGACAAACTATAGCTCAACTAAAATCCCACACTTGGGATTAAAACAAAACCATATTTACATAACATAACAGAGTTTATGAAGAAACCGAAACTTCTGTTACAGCCACCCTGCTGCTGGGTGACTAAGAATGGGTTACTGTGTCCTCAGCTGACAATGGGGACAGGAATCCTGCTCTTATAGGAGGCTGCTTAGAGAAACCGCACTGTACTCAAACAGTAAAATTTGCTCCCTGCTACTTCTAGCCACAGGAACGAGCCTGCTGTTCATTTCTGTGAGCTCGTGGGCATGTGTAGCTCTTAACTGCTTCGAGCCAGCCAAGGCTACAGTCAGGCTCTTCTGTAGTGGCTGGAGGTTTGGGAAAACAGCTAGCGTAGGGAATGACCTGGGCTCAAATGTGGCTCCACCTTGGGCCAAATGGTGACTTGAATATTCCTTTCTAGGGATAATGATGTTGAACTTGCGGCAACCAACCAGGGATGGGTGGTCCTGACTGTAGGTAGACACAGAATAAGAGTCTCACTTCTCATTTCCGCCCTCCTGTCATCCCAACTCCTTGCTTCCTGTGGTTTTGCTGATAAACCTACATGGGGCAGACTCTTGTACTTTCAGTGGTGACAAGTGAGAAAGGCAGGTGGGTAGTGGTACCACAGGGTGGGGGTCATTGCCAGGCTTCTAGGTGCCCCATATGGCCTGTGAGCCTTTCTCAGTTATGTCAGCAGAACCTCTAACTGATGTGAGTAGATGAGCATGCTGGCGAAACCCAGTCAGTCCCCATGGCAAGGAAAATCTCAGTGGATTGGAATAATGGGAGTTGGAATAATTGGAATAATAATGGAGTCTGCCTAGACTCCCAGATCCACAAAGAAAGCTTTCCCAGTGACCTGGCTTGGGCCACTTTACCAGCTCTTGACCAATACTCCTACCAGGAGAGATTCACAGGCTCTAACATGAAGGACTTTTTTCTCCAAACCAAAATCTCTAGAGGGGGGAAAAGGATGTGCATACAAATATCCCAGTGATCTGGGACCCTCTTGACCAGTTAGGTAGAAAGCGAGTTTCAGCCTGTTCCTCAAACGTGGCTACTGCTTCTTAAAATGGCTGCCATGCCATCTCCTCAGCCACTGATAATAGGTAGAAGGCCCGGAATTTTGTTGTCTCAGGAAACACAAGGCTGAGGGTTGGCATTCTGTATAAGCTTTTGGTGTTCATAAGATTGACCGGGGGGTGGGAGGCAAGTTTCAGTGTGTAGTACTCAAAGACAGATGCCACTTTTCAAGATGGCTACCATACCATCCCCTCAGGCATTGGCTACAGGTGGAAGCTCCTGGGACAATGAGATGAGTGCAGGGGAAGCTCTGAAGAGCTGGCTTCCTGAGGGGGCTGCTGTGACTCTCCAAGGGCTTAACTCAAGCTTCCAGGCCAGGACTGGGAAGCCCTCCCTGCCTCACTTCCTCACACCTCTTCCTGCTTTGACCATGCTGTGGAGGTCCACAGCTGCTCAAACAGGGTTTCCTTACTGACAGCTGCATTTGTCTCAGACTGGTAAGCCCCAGTCATTGGCGCTAGTGGCCTCCCATGGGTGACAAGTCCATAGCCATTTTCCAACCCTTCTGAGCCTCTGTCCCATCTGTGATGTTTGACAATATTCACAATATTATTGTGAGGGCTGAAGGAGATGTGACTCCATTGCCATGACTCCACGATACCAGGCCTCCTTGTGCTGATGTCTGTCTGCACACTGTCCTGTAGAACACCCAAGAAGTCCAGGCAGACTCCATGATGTTGAGGGGATGCTTGCAAGGTTTTTCAGGGGGTGGGGGAGAACAAGGAGGTGGTCATTCCTAATAAGACATGGTAGAATTTCTCCACTTTTCACTTGGGAGACTAAGGGAAGATCAGGGCTCATCACACTTGAGTTACAGCTGTCTAAGTTTGGTCTCCTCAAGAAAGAGCCCCCACCCTTAGATCCCTCCTCCTAGCTGTCTGCCAGCTCCCTGAGTAAGCTGGTCTCCTGTCTTTTTTTCCCCTTCCCCAGCTGCTGCCCCTCGAGTGCAGCCATCTCTCTTCCTCTTAGCCTCTCTTCCTGATATTTCCTCCAGTTTGTCAGTGTGGTCATCGTCAGGTCTGTCTGGCTATACCGGAGAAGGACCTGCTCCCTGAGGCTCTCCCAGACCTTCCCCTCCATCAGCATACTTCTGGCTCAGATCCATCTGCTGTCTACTCAGAGCACGACAGGCCTGACCCTGTGTTTGGTGAGGTCAGGGACAGTGCCTGTCCTGTTGCTGCTGTGTCCCCAGTCACGCTGTGTGCCGTGTCTTCGCAAAAGGCTCACACCAATGAAAGAATGAACAGGCTGGCTTTGTCCGATGATTTTGGCAAAGAAAGTTTTACTTCTGAGGTAAGAAGGAGACATCTACATCCTAGGTGCTGCTGCCTCTGGCTTTGAACACAAGTTTAAAAATAATGAACACTGTGGTTTGAATTTGTGCTTCATCAACACATGTGGTTTGTTGAGTTTCTGAAACCCTGGGTTGGGTCTAGTTTCATTAAAGGTAAAATTTCTCTGTTAGATTTATCCTGGAGATTTCCAGGTCAAAGTCTGGGCTCTGCTAGCACCAAAAAAGTAGGCTCAGCCATTTGTACCCAAAACGTCATTTCAATAGAAAAGCTATAGTGAAAAGCAAAGAAAGGAGATTTATCTAACATGGCTATATAAGGAAAACTAAACAAAACAAAAACCAAAAATAAAAACAAGGAGGTCCAGAACTGACCCCAACAAGGCCATCTCAAGAGTCCTGACAAGAGTTAGGTTGAAGTAGAGGGTGAAGAGTATGCAACGCTGAGCAGTTCTGCTCCAAGGCTTGGACTCATCCATCAGTGACCTATCATTGTCTGAGCTCCAGTCTCCCTGCAAAGTGGTCCAAAACATTATTAGAACTGTTTGAGATCTCTTCCTGGCAACCAAGTTCCTACTCTGCCTGGCTGC
Source organism: Psammomys obesus (assembly GCF_907164565.1). Lineage (NCBI taxonomy): Eukaryota > Metazoa > Chordata > Mammalia > Rodentia > Muridae > Psammomys > Psammomys obesus. The sequence goes on along the minus strand of NW_026590767.1, from coordinate 3,690,252 downwards.
AGACCTCAAGTGTCACCCCTGCCCCCAGTATGGGTTCTGGGTAAGTTTTAATTCTTTAAAATATGTATTTTTAAAAAGTGTGTGTGTGTGTGTGTGTGTGTGTGTGTGTGCCAGAGGCATGTCAGTTCCCAGAGTGGGAGTTACAGGGAGTTGTGAGCTGCCTGATGCAAATGCTGGGAGCTGAACTCTAGCCCTCTGCAAGAGGAACTCCCATTCTTATTCCTATCTGCTAAGCCATCTCTCCAGCCCCAAAATTTGAATTCTATTTGAGGTCTATTGTCTGATAGCCAAAGGGAGGGCACAAGTGTCTTTCTTTTTATCTTCTCTCCTACCAGAACAGCTACAAGATCAATTATTTGTTCATGCGGAAACAAAAATCCATACTAGCAATTTGGTTAAATTAAGTCTCCTCATGTTATTCTTTTCCCTCGGACCAGCCTCCAGCCTGAAGGTTCCTGTGGACTCTGCATGCCCAGGCCCCGGGAGCAGGGGGGAGAGAGGCTTGGGCTAGGACAATGCTGTTTCCGTTTTTCAGATGATTCCATGCTCTCGGGAAAACTCTTTGAGCACATTCTCTCTCTCTGCCAGCCCTTCAGCAGGTTAGTTTAGCTTAGTAATTAGCAATCACAATATGAGCTGGGCTAATTATTCCCAAAAGTCAAAAGAAAAACACAGATGTTTTTAAAGCTGCCCTGTAGAGATTTTTTTTTCTTTTTTCAATTGTAATAATTTAGCATGCAAAATGAGTTAGATGCCAGCTTTCCCTGAGACTTAATTTTCGAGGCAGAGTGAGGAAAAGCCTACTGATTTTGTAAAGAACGGTCTTGGACGGGGAGGGTGGGTAAACATGCAGGTAATTTTCAAAACCCAGAAAGAAGCAAAGGAGGCTGGGTGGAATAAATCAATGTCCTCTGCTGGGATCTAGTTAAAGCTTTCTCCTAATTGAAAACTTGAGGGAGGCTCCTTGGCACCGAAACACAAGATGACAGGTGTGTGCTCACGCTAGTATGGCTGCTGTGTCTGCACAAAGGTCACCAGCAAAATGGATCTGGGAGGATGAGTGGATCCCCCAGCCAGCACTGAGATGAGGGTGGGGGCAGCCCTCTTTGAGTTTCAGATCATTCCTGTGGCCACCTCACTGATTCTTCACTCACATCCAGCTATAATCACAGGAAAATATTTACCAGGGAAGCCCTGAGGGGCCGGACTACCCAGGGATCTATAGAGGAACGGAACTGGTAATATGTTCTATATTGAATATATTCATTATAGCTTGGATATATACTCAAATGGTTTATCAGATTGGTTTCTACAATATGGTCTAAGTGTCCAACTGCAGCTGTCTTCACCCCAGAGATTCTGAGAATGGTAGCTCCTTAGTCCACAGTGATGGGTGCCTCAGCTGTCTGAAACTTGTACTGAAGGCATAGAGGACCCCTGCAGAGCCACTGGTCTTCAGTCCATGTCAGAAGCCGGAAGAAGCTGAGTGCTAGTACCGGGAAGAATGGCACTAGCAGAAGCAGCAAAAGCAGGGTAGATGAACTTGACAGCAAGGTGCAAACAGAATAGATAAACTTACCAGCATGACAGTGGTAAGTCTGTTTTCAAAAACAAAAACAAAAACAACTCCAAAGCTCTTGGACCTCCTTTGACCAGACTGCCCCTGGAAAGTTGCTGCCCATATTTAGGGTTAGGCTTCCTACTTCATATAACCTGATTGAGAGAATCTCTCACAGGTGTGCCGAGCAGCTTTTTGAGTTGATCCCAAATCCTGTCAAGATGACAACAAAGGTTAAGAATCACAAGTGGTTGAAGGTCATTTCCCCTCTGCCCTTTGAAGGTGCATGGGAATAAGCTGGTAAGTCCACTGTCAATAGACAATGGACCATAGATGACACTCTATGGGACCAAAGCAGAAGATAATGGTGTGGGACTCTGCCCAGGATTCTCACTGGTCGTCTTCCTGCTCCCCAAGCTTAGTCTTCTAAGTGGCAGGACTGAGGGCAACTGTGTTCTCTCCTGGTGGACCTGGACAGGCAGCCAACAAAATTTCACTAAGCCTTTCAACGCACCTGGCTAGAGGCAGAAAAAGTCAAGACTCACCTTGATCCTGAGAAGGTTTTAAGACCTCTTGATGGACAAGCCCAGCTCAGTCCTGGAAGTATTCACATTGGGTTGACTGTCATTCTGTCCAGGCATGTGGAAGCCAGAGGCCATGTTATGTTGAGGGTTTTGTGTAATCATTCTCCACTTCATTTTTTCAAACAGGTTCTTGCAGTAAACCTGGATCTGACCAAATCATCTATCCTGGCTGGCGGGCTGTGGGGATTGTTTCACCTTCATCCCCTCAGCACTGGGATTATAAATAAACACGTGTTACCATGTCACCACCTCTGGCTGTTTACATGAGTGGTGAGGATTTGAACTCAGGTCCTTATGTTTGCCTGGCAAAACATTTATCCACTAAGCCATCACCCCATCCCTCTGGAATGTCTCATTCCTGTGAAGACTTGGGTGGACATGTGGGATTGAGCTACAGGTCTTCCAGATTCACTTGATTTTGTATGTGGACTTGGCCCCCCTTTCCTGGCATTTCCTCAAAGATAAAATGAACATTTTTTTTTAAAACCAGTTGTTCCTAAATGTGTCCTGCAGAATTCTAGTTTGCAGAGACCCTAATAGACATTACACAAACCCTGAAGCATCCTGGAGGATGACACTTCTCTGGGGACAGTGGGTCTCTGCTGCCCTGGTTCTCCCCCACACCGGGGACACCTGGCAATGCCTTTGACAGTTTTTGGTTCTCACAAGGAGGAAAGATGCTATCATCATCGATTTGGAGGGGCCCAGTGATGCTGCCAGCATCCTACCATGCCCACCGCAATCCCCCGCCAAGACTTGTCTCACCTCAGCACTAAGGCTGAGGAACCTGCCCAAGATCCTAGGACTGGAATACTAAATACCATGAGCCACCCTGCCTGAGCAGAGGAGAGCGCTTTATAGACAAAAAAAGGCTGAAAAATGCAGAACCAGGGAACAGTGGGTCAGTTGTTTTGAAGCTACTTTCTTGACAGGGTGAATGCAAGGGGACTGTTAGCAGCTGAGAGTGGCCTTAGTGTCGATGAGTTGATAGCATCTCTTTTCTGCTTCCTCAGAATGTTCAGTAGTCAGCGTGGCTTTGGTATGGCGTGGAGACCTCAGCATAAGTGACTCCATTTTGGACTGGTCTGGGAGTTCAGAGTCTGCAGGCTCTGAGCAGAAACCAATGGCTTCTCAGGCATTTCCTTTAACAGGAATGAGGTAGAACACTTCCAGTCTTTGTGACCCCTTGTATCTGTCTCTTGTGGGCTGTCTTATATGCAGTCTCTTCCTACACATGCTGCTTGTTCACTCACATGTTCTCATGTGTATTAGGGACAGTGACTGTGACAGGTTTTCTGCCCACCTCTCATGTGACAACATACCTGACATGAAGAAACCACAGGAAGAGTTGTTTATTTAGGCTCACAGGCTCATGGTTTCAGTGGTCCTTGGCACCATTGATTCAGGCCCTGTGATGAGGCAGAACACACAGAAAGCAGGGAGGGGAGGAAGAAATAGGAGGGAAAGAGGAAAGTAGGAAGGAGGGAGAGAGAGATGGATGGATGGATGGATGGAGGGAGGGAGGGAGACCTATAAACATCCCAAAAGGAATGAAGACAGCATAGAAATACCCAAGGCCTTCCCTTTGGCTATTAAACTATTGAGACACTGGCCCTCAAGGATTAGATTCCTCCAGAAATCTCATTCTGGGAGAAGAAAAAGGAGGAAGATGAGTACCTGCCAGAGGAGGAATTTGTCTCCAGAGAGAAGTTTCACACAAGCAGTGATTGATCAGTGATGGGCAGGACTACACTTTGATCAGAGCTGCTTACGTAGACATTCCTCTGGTCCTTTGTTTAAACTTGAACCTCACGTCAGGACAGGAGACATGGACATGGGGTTCACCGCACCTCTTAATGCGTTCTTTTCCTTAATGTGGCCACAGTGAATGCATCTCTCTCGTCTGCATTTCCCTGTTATTGCTCTTTAAATGAGAACAGGTGGACCAGCCTGGACTCTAAAATCTTTGGCAACAAGCTGACCAGGAAGTTTACTTTTTACAGAGACCAGACCCAATCAGGGTTCCAGAAACCTGACAAATCACATTTCTGTGATGCAGCATGAAAACAAACCACAGTGTTCCTTATTTTCAAACTTGTGTTCAAGGCCAGAGGCAGCAAAACCTAGGTGAAAATGTAGCCTCTTGATCCAGATTTGAAATTTCTTTGCCAAAAGCATAGGCCAAATCAAGACTATTCATTCTTTCATTGGTGAGAGCCTTTTGTGAAGCAGCAGGACTGCGGTGGGGGGGGGCATGTCTCCATCTCTTTATTTGTTTCTCTTCCTGAGGCAGCCATGTTGAATATCCTCCTTTCTCTGCTTTTTACTGTTCCTTGCTGCTTTAATGGTTTATCAAGGGTGGGTGGCTCAGCCTCACTTATTGTGGTTGACAGGGTCCAGGCTCCGACCCCAACAACTCTGCTGATGGGACCAATGACTAGATATAAACTTCAAAGCTAAGCCCCTTGGTGACTTCCTCTGACTAGACCCAATGTTCTGTAGTTTCTACCACCACCCCAAGCAGCACTGCTCAGCTGGGCTGAGTTGCTAACACCTGAGCATGTGGGGCATTTTGGATTCAAGCCACATCTACTGTGGGTGCTGCTGGTGCCTCTCCCTGCCCCCTCCCCCCGTTTCCTGCCTTCCCTTCCGGATTTTGGCACTGGCATTTTTGAGACCTCTAACCTTCCAGGTAGGCACAGTTTCTAAGGAAGCAAGCATTGGCCAAGCCTATGGTTTAAGCCTCTGTCTCCCACAATCTCCACCCTCTACTTGGTCAAACCGAAGCTCAGCTGAATCTGACAGTTCAGTAGGGAAGGAGTTCAAGGGGCCAGGCGTATCCTGTTCCTCATTTCACAAACCACAGTGCTAATTGCTCAATTTAGAGTGATTTTGGTGGTGTCTCTTGGCAGCAGGCTGCAAATACCTCACTTGGACAACTGGCAGCTGAAGATGTTTTCATTTGTTGAGTAGTGTGCACAGAAAGTCTCGTGGTGGCCTCTGGGATCCGAAAAACTGGTCCTGGAGTCAGCAGACCAGTCCCTGCCTCTGACTGGGCCCTGTGTGGCCTGGAGTTGTCATTTCACCTCTGAGCTTCCTGTGTCTGACAGATGTGTTCCTGTGCTTACCCTTTGGTGACCCGGGGATGCGGTAGGGGGAAGTGTGACATAATTGTGGTGCTCTGGGGCACTTGAAAGGACTCCCCGTTGACGTGGCCCAAGTTACAAGACATGGGATGACGGATTTTGTTTCTTTTCTCACTGTGTGCTGAGATTCAACTTCTGCTTCTTATCCATAAAATGGAATTATTGTCACAGTTCTGGATGGAACGTGTCCACCATGTCCCCTGGACTGTTTGGGTTCTTCAAATGGAACTGTGGGTCATGCCCTTCACAGGCATTCCTGCTGGCTGCAAATTCCAGGAAAAGACCCTTCCAGGCAGCAATCAACAACACCCTTCCTGCAGGAAATGAAAATTTAACATGGCTGTGGCTGAACAAGCCCACGTCACAGGTCAGCATGGGCCGCAGTGATGGATGCTGGCTGCCAAACATGCCCTGAGTGCTAGGCCCTGTGTGACACATTGGTACCAGGATGCATAGACATCCATGTGCTGCCACACTGCCTTCTCTGGAGTGGACATACAGCTGTGTGCACACACGCCACATGTCTCAGCTTCATGGGAACACACCTACACATGTTATCACATCCCAACACCCAACACATACTCCTACACCCACAAAATTCACACAGACACAGATACGTGAACAAGCACACATGTATACTTGTCAAGACCTGTTTATTTTTCTCTCGTGTGTGAGTGTTTGTTTACATGTGGATGAAGTACCTGTGGAGGCCAGAGGAGAACTGGAGTTACAGATCATTATGAGCCACTGTGTAGGTGCTGGGAACCCAACTGTTGTCGGTTTATGCATGTGTTCATGTGTGTGCAGGGCTGTGTGTGTGTGTGCACATGTATGGAGGTCAGAGGACACCCTTGGATGTCATCCTTATACGCTATTCACTTCCTTTGAGATAGATTCTTTCAATGGGCTGGGGCTCGTTAATTAGACTGGCAAGACAGTAAGCCCTAAAGATACCCCTATCTCTGTTTCTCGAGTGCTGGGATTACAAGAACACATGGCCACATCTGCTATTTCTATGTGGGTTCTGGGGGATCAAACTCAGGTCCTCATACTTGCAAGGAAGGCAAGTGATTTACAGGTTGAATCTTCCCCTAGTCTCATAGATGGTCTTATATAGTTTCAGACACAAAGGTGCATACATACACAAGAGCCTATCTGTTATCTCCTGAACATGATTGGGAGAACTTCGCTAGCTCCTGGTCATCGCTCCCAAGGAAGGACAAACACAGAAGAAGGCCCCCGGGGAAGAGAAGTAGGGGTAGGATCCTATGCTCTTAGGAAGCCATGAAGTTACCAAGTTTACAGCCAGAAGTGAAAACTAGGTGCTATGTAACATTCCACAAATGCTCCATGTGCTTTCCTCTGGAGGCCCAGAGACCCTACAAATGAGGGGTGTCTTAGCTCAAAGAGCGTAAGACGTTTGAGTCTCCCATGCTGGGCCAGGCTCTGGATGAAGCTTGGAAGGAAAAAATCCATTTTCACTTCATCCCGAAGCATGTTCTCTGCAGAGAGGGATGCCGAAAAGGATGCTCGAGTCAGGCTCTGAGAGACAGGTGGGCTTTGTAGGGAATGAAGAACTGAGCGCTGTGTGAGCCAGCAGGGTACTGAGCACTCCAGCAGCTGTGCAAACAGGGCTGAGTTGAGGTAGATAGAAATGAACTTTGAGACCCAGACAAGGATTGGATAAGACTCCGTACACGATCCTGTTCCAACCATGTCTCAGGACTGACGTTGAGGCTCCATGCTTAGCAGTTTCTCTGTTCCCCTTCCTCCTCCTCTTCAGTGGCCTAATAGGAGCCTTTCTCTAGTATGGAGAGATTAAAGAACCCTCTAGCAAGCCCCTTGACCATTGTTTCACATGATTAAAGGGGGTCGTACTTCTGCAAATGATACCTTCCGGTTGAGAGGGCAACCTGCAGAGGGGAGAGAAGTCAAAGCATGCTACAGCCGTTTTTGCTGTGTTCCCTTAGGTACATTACTTGTCCTCTCTGGGCCTCTTCTGGAGTTGAGATGGTTAATTTTGTAGCTCCTCTAGTCCTAAAGCCTGTACTGACTGTGCCCACAAGGGGTGAGTGGGCAGGCACACCCTGAAACAGCTGCCAGGCCGAGATCAAACATCTAGGCAGGAATGCTTTTGCAGTGATGCTATTTATTCCTTTCTGGGTTTCAGAACAAAACCCCAGAAGCAAAAAACCACTTACTCCACAGCCCCCAGAGATTTCTTTGCAAGGATGGTATATGCCAACCAAAGACAGCTGCATCCAAACTGAGATTTTTCTTTACACCCTGGCCAGTAAACCTCCACCCTGGACACACCATTTGTCTTCTCCAAAACTCGGACCCTCATTTTAAATAGATTGCCTCAGGGGCTGAGACTTCAACAGAAGGCAGAGCTGCCCACGGCCAAGAGTAAATGGAAATGCAAAAGTTACCTGAAACTTATGTCTTACAAATCTTACAAATGAAATGATTGTGTTACTAATGGCTTTAATCCTCACAGTCTTTGATAATCCAACACCTGCCAAGATGTACATGCCCAGCCTGGGTGAACAGCCAGCTTGATGGATGGACAGAGGATTCTGGGCTCATAGGAGCCTCTTGCTTGGCTTTTAGCACTCTGTTGTCTTGAGAGTTTTACTAAACAATCAAGGGACTTCGCTCCATCATACAATTGCAGTTCAAAGTCAACAAAAGCCCTCGGAACACTTAAGACAATTTTCTAATTTAGTTTTCTGTTGCTGTGATAAACACCAAAGGAACTTGGGGAAACAAAGGTACAAAGGATTTACTTCATCTAACACTTCCAAGTCACAGTTCATCATGAAAGAAAACCAGGGTATGACCTGAGCCTGAAACCTGAAGGCAGGAACTGAAGAAGAGGCCATGGAGAAGCCATGCTTATTGGCTTACTCAGGCTGCTTTTTTGTATTACTCAAGACCACCTGCCCTAAGGTGTCACTGCCCACAGTGGGCTGGGTCCTCCTACATCAATTGGCAGTCAAGAAAATGCCCCTGTAAACATGTGTCCCAAGGTCAATCTGATGTGGGCAATTCTTAAGTAGAGGCTCCCTATCCCCAGGTGACTGGAGGTTTGGCTTGGCAGCTGAAGCTCACTAGAACAGAAGAAAACAAACCCAAGAACCAGGGAATTCCACATTCACAGACTGACCCATCGGTACTGATCAAGAGATGGAAAAAACTTGGTCTATGAAAGAATACATCAACAACCCCATAGCCAATCAATATTTATATTATTTTTAAAAGTATGTAGATGCTTATAAAAAGGTATTTAGTGAATCTTGACTAAACTCTGAGTGAATATGAGAGAGCTGACTGTCCTCAGCATTGACGCTTAGAAATCATCAATATAAAGAAAAGTGTGTGTTTGGAAGATGCTGTGGGCTAAATGTCTGTGCCTCCATGAGTTAGGATACTGCAACTCTGCTGGCCAGGGTGACAGTGTTAGGTCCTTGGGCCTCACAAACACATCACTGCCCTTATGCAAGGCCAGTAAGAGCTCCTGACCCCGCCTATGTGAGGACTTACATAAGAATCTATCACTTACTATTTCCCACTTCTTTCATGAGATTCCCTGCACTCTGCCCAAAGATTGGCCATAGGTCTCAGCATCTGCTTTGATTACCTGAAGATGACAGTTGCTCCACAAAGAGAGCAACAGAACAAAAAATCTGGGCACAGGGGTCTTTTCTGAGACTGATACTCCAACCAAGGACCATCCATGGAGATAACCTAGAACCCCTGCACAGATGTAGCCCATGACAGTTCAGTTTTCAAGTGGGTTCCATAGAAATGGGAACAGGAACTGTCCCTGACATGAAATGATTGGCCTGCTCTTTGATCACCTCCCCCTGAGAGGGGAGCAACCTTACCAGGACACAGAGGAAGACATGCAGCCACTCCTGATAAAACCTGATAGACTAGGATCAGAAGAAAGGGGAGGAAGACCTCCCCTATCAATGGACTGGGGGTGGGGCATGGGTGGAGAAGGGGGAGGGAGGGTGAGATTGGGAGGGGAGGAGGGAGGGAGCTACAGGGAGGATACAAAGTGAATAAATTGTAATTAATAAAAATTAAAATTAAATAAATTTTATCCTTTTTTCCTCAAAAAAAAAAAAAAAAAAGAATCTATCACTTGAGTTGGAAAACAGGTCCTTGGGAGACATAGAATTTGCTGGCATGTGGATTAGGAACACTTTAGCCTTGGAACTGTAAGAAATAAAGTCCTGGTGTCCATCCATAAGCCACCCAGTTCATGGGATTTTTATTTTTATTTTTTTATATCCATTTGGATGGACAAAGACAGAAGTTTTAAAAAAATGTCCTTAAGTAACATATTAGTGAAATAAAGTAAATTGCCAAAACAACAACAACAACAACAACAACAACAACAACAAAAAAAAAACAAAATCAACCAAACAAACAAAACCAAACATGTGAGAAACATGTGAACAGGATTCTGAGTTTTTAAATTTTTGTTTTTCTGGGCACAGTGGCACTCTCCTGTAATCCCAGCTACTTAGGGAGACAGAGGCAGGTGGCTTACTGTTAGTTAAAAGACAGCCTGGTCTACAAAGCAAGTCCAGGACAGCAAGGACTATACAGAGAAACCCTGTGTCAAAAAACCAAATAAAATAAAAACTTTCTGTTTGATTTAGAGTGGAATAGGGTCTCACTAGGTAGTAGAGTCTGACCTTGAAATCATTCTGCCGTAGTTCCCCAAATACTTGGATTATAAACATAAGCCAATTGGGCATGGCTCAAAAATTTTGATTGGAATAATTTTTAGTAAATGTTGTCACTAGTATTGGTCATCTATTTAATTGCTGGGTTCTCCTGAGGCCTGCATCTTGTGTTCATTTCAAATGTCATTCTGTTTTTACAGTCTGGTCCCTAGACACAGTCATTAAATATTCTTAGGCTGAATGAGTGAAAAGACTTCGAGGCCCTTCTTCTTGCTGTGTGCCTTTGAGTCTGCTGGCTAATTAACCTGAGCCCCACTTTCCTTGGCTGCCAAGTATGTAGAATGATGCCTTCCTCACATGGCAGGGTAAACATTACATGCAGGTGTGGCTCTGGCCCCAGGGTGGAAGAGATGGCATCACAAATCAAGCTCAGACACTGCAACCTGCCTCTAATCCTCTGCAGCTGCCTTCTCCCACCCATTCCGACAGCCCTCTGGAAGGCAGCACTTGAATGGGCTGTTGGGGCAACTCAAGGGGAAGTAGGAAGTCTGTCCAAAGGGTGAAGCCTGCAAAGATGGCCAGGTGACAGTGCTAAGATTAAGATCGAGTTTGGACTGAGATGGCCCTAAATCAACTCCTCCTCACCAGCTCTATTACTTTCTGGAACCTCTTCCTTTAGCTCTTTGCATGGCTCCCTGTTTTTATCATGTGTCCTCGACCGATGGTTGTGAGCGACCATGTGGTTGCTGGGAATTGAACTCAGGACCTCTGGAAGAGCAGCCAGTGCTCTTAAACTCTGAGCCATCTCTCTAGCCCTTGCCTGTTTTTTTAAGATCCACCTTGTTTCCTCCCTAGCCCTGCCTCCTTTCGAATCCAAAGGTTTGCATTTTAGAAATTCATCTGTCCTTTGGTTTCTGGTTAACAACAGGAGATGTTGGCGATGGAATGAGGGATGGAAAAAGAGACAACACCCCACCCCTGTGCTGCTTTGGGGACCATCTCCAGTTGCTACTCCATTTCCTTTGCAGTTCCAGATCTTGCTGAACAGCCCTGCCCCCATTTTGCTCCTCCTGTGCTCTAGAACCTACTGCTTCCTACTCCATTCATCCTCGTCTTTCTTATGGTTAGCCTTCTGTGTGTACTTACCTTTGATTGACAAATAAATAGGTAGGTAGATGATAGATAGGTAGATAAAATCTTTCTCTTGATATGTGGTCTTGAGTGGAGACCAATTGCTGTTCCTCGGAGAAACTACTTCTCACCATCCCAGGGGAAGAAGCTCAGGGCTCTTTTCATACACTCTGCTTGTGGTCTTGGAAGAAATAACCAATTCTCAATGGCAGGTTTCATGTAATTGCCTGCCTGCTTATTCTCTTTTTCTCTCAATAGAATGATTAACCTCTTGAGGACAGGAATGTCATCTGTTCACCATCGTGCCCCCAGCACCTAGGAGAGTGCTGGCACCCAGGAAGAGCTCTGAATGTTTAGGGCCTGCCTCTTGATGCCACTGTTTCTATCCCAAGATCTCATATTAGCAAATGTCAAAAAGAATTGGGCTTGTTGTTAAGTAGCTGATGTTAAATGTCTGGGATTCTGTGACTTTGCTTTGCAATTATGATGATAATTCAGCCAATTAGAAAATAACTCAGAATGTCTAATTTCCTTGTCCCTAGTTGTCAGTGTGGCTAACTGAAGTCAGACAGCACTGACTCCTCCAGGGCTTTGCTTTGCTGGAAGACCATCTGTCCTGGGAGCCACAGCTCTGGGGTAAATGCTCAAACCTGTGCACCCATTAGGAAGAACTGAGAAGCCATCATTCGGTGTCAGCAACGGCCTGACAAGGGCTGCTCGCAGGAGCCACTGCTGATGTCAATAAATACGTAATTAAAGTACCAGCAGCTGGCAGCACCCTGCCACGTTCCCTGGAATCGGCCTCTAAGTCATCTTTGGCAATAGAGGGAGGGCCGGGGCCTTCTGCTTTGAACTTAGCCACTTGCTGAGTGATCCTTTCCACATGGGCACCTCACAGCCATCAGAATTCTTTTGAAACCTGGGTCGTGGGGCACAGTTTAGACAGTTCCTTGCAGCCCGTTACTGCTGCTATTGCTCATCATTCCCTCACCAGCTTTCAGGAAGTTCCTTCCCTGTTTCTTCTGACTCCATTCTTCCCCCATTGTTCTTGTGGTTAGCCTTCTGTGTATAATAATCTTTGATTGACAAATTTTCAAAACCTTAGCTAACTTGTTTGTTTCCTTCTTTTATGTATGTATGTATGTATGTATGTATGTATTTATTTATTTATTTATTTATTTATTTATTTATTTGTCTCCATCTCATACAGTCTGAGGTAGGGAATCTCATCACGGGTGTACACTACCATACCTGGTTTATGTGGAGCTGGGAATCAGACCAAAGCCCCTCATTATATGCTAGACAAGCACTCCACCACTGAGGAGCACAACCATCTTTAAAAAAAAAAAAACACAAAAAAAAACAACTCTTAATGTAGTACAATTATTGATAATTTGTTAATGGTAAGCTACTTTCATATTTCTAGGAAAACCCTATTTGGTGATGAGTTATTATTTATTAGTAGGTATGGATAGACTAATAAAGTTTTTATCATTGTGTGTGTGTGAGGGGGGAGAGAGAGAACATGTGTGTTATAAGATTACAATTTAAAGGAAGTCTGACAGAAATGTTCTACTCAAGCATCTCAGCCTATGGGTTTTACTGGGTACTAATGTATTTCATCTTCATTGGTTTTGTTTGTTTTTGTTTGTTGTAGGAATTCATTAGGACTCACAGGAAGCTCAGGTACTGTAGGGAGTCATCTGTGACCAACCCCTGCCAATAATGGACTAAATCACCTTCCTGCTGCCTCCTACACACTATGACAGTAGTTAGTGTACATCTGTCAAATGTGCCAGGGGAACCACATGGGTTAAAATAGGCAAAAATCCTTGTTCTCACAGACTATATGCCATAGGTGAAGGCAGTAAACAGTACAAATGAGTGAGCTGTGCAGTATGCTAGAGGGAAACAAATGAAACAAACCTAAAAAACAAAGAGAGAATCCAAGGAATGCCACAGCAGTTCAGACTAGCCTCTAGGACTTAACACACGCAATCTTCAAAGAGATCACTATCTACATTTCTTTATTTAAGAAATGCTAATTAGAGCCTGGCAGGCCTATAATCCCAAGATTCAGAAGGCTAAGGCAGGAGGATCCTCAGAAGTTCAGGGACAGATTGGACTAGACAGTATCAGGCCAGCCATGGCTATGAGTGTCAGTGTGTCCCAAAGGACTGGATTTATAGCTTAGTTGGTAGAGTGCTTGCCTAGCATGCACAAGGCCCTGCATTTGATCTCAGCGCCAACGTGGTAAAAAGCATTTGTTAATCCCATCACTTGGGAGGTAAAAGCAGGATCAGAAGTTCAAACTCACCCTTAGCTAAATAGTGAGTTTGAGGCCATCCTGGGCTACATGAGACCCTGCCTCAAACTAACAAACAACAAAAAGAAAAGAAAAAGAAAGAACGAAAGGAAGAATTAAAGATGCACTGGGTACTTCCAGCATCTAGGTGCTAAGATTGCAAAGGGAATGAGCAGACAGCATTCTTGCTCTTGTACAGTTTATATTCTGGCAGGGAGACAAGTGAAACACAGGTGAGTGATCAAATCAATACTATATGAAAGAAATCAGTAGGCGCTCTGACAGAGGCAGCAGGGTTGCTTGTTTTAAACAGATGTTCGGCGAAATCCCTTTGAAGAGATACTCCTGAAGCTAGATGTCAAAACTGAACAGAAGCCCCTGGAGCAGGGTGCCATATTGAAATGATATACTCACTTCTCATCTTTTCCAAGAGCCCTGAGCTTTTGGAGGAAAGATGCTATGACTCATTGATTTGTGTCTCAGTGTTGCACTGGGGCTGGTATATTAGAGATGCTCACCAAATGTCTGTTTCACTCTGTCAGAAGGAATCAAGAGTAGGAATTAAATATCACCATTCTATGGCAGGAAGAATCAAGGTTTGTAAGGCAGGCAGCAGATAACTATGTAATAGATACAAATAGCACTTGGCCTTGGGTTACAGGTGACAAGAGAGACCTCCCACTCACTCTAGCTCCAGGCACTGCAATCCAGAGGAGAGTTATGTTCATTCAAGACAGAGTCTAGGCCCCATGCTATCCTAGCACTTGGGGATGGGGTGTGGGCTATCTGTGGGCAGGGCTTCATATCTCTGCTGCACACTTTCTCTGCCATGTCCTGTGGAACAGTGGGTGTGGTAGGAGAGCTGGCTCTGGTCCTCCCTGTCTTGGGGACGGACATAAATAGTATCCAAACTCCATGGAAGTGTCAGTTACTGGCTGGGTCTAAGCAAGACCCAAGTTATCCTTGTCAAACAACAACAACAAAAATGTACAACAAATGCCTCTGAGCATCCTGACCCTCTTTCCAGCTCATTCAGTGTGCTGGGAGATGTCTCCTGATCATCAGGCCATGGTTGATTGAAATCACATCAATACTCTCTGCCTGCCTCGAGGATTTTGATAGGATTAATGGACAAGATCTACACTCAGAAGGGAGTGGGTGTCCTCTGAGCTGCGCCATAAAAACAGTGATAGCATCTGAAATTAACTGAGCAGGTGCGTGTCTCCTTATTTCCCAACAGAGGGCAAGTGACATTTGCTGCTCCCTTGCCCCACGAAGTCCTCCCAGATGGTCTGAAGTGTGTTTATATTACGTGCTTGGGCATTTGCGTTGTACTGCTAATGCTAACAGGAAAGACCAGTATGACAAGGTCGGAAAATAAGCTCGGCTCACTGAGGTTTAGCTCTGGGCCTCATGCTTGCTAAGCAAGTGCTTTACCACTCAGCCAGATCCTCAGCCCAAAACAAAATTTTAAATTACATGAAATGACAACAAGACCCTGTCTCGATGTTTACCTGGATGTGTGAGTCTCTAAAACCCCAGGGACTGCTAATTTCTCCTAGGTACTGTCTGTTCAGCTGTGGCTTTCTTCATTACAAGGTGGTCAGAGGCTAAGTCATGGTGGTATGAACGTCGCAGAGTGAATTAGGCAGCTATGGCATCATCGAGCTGTCTAGTCTCACCGGGCCACGGTTGCATTCTGTGGTCCTTGATGGAAGCATCACTATGCAGCTCATAGCTATAGCAAGGACAACAGGTCCCCTCACTAGACAAAGGAAGCTCGGGTACTTTATGTTGCTTGCTGTAGGTTCTCCAGACCTCCTCATGACGCCACCCTATTCTCTGGCAGAGAAATCCAGCACACCTGCAGGTAATCATCCTCACTTCGTTGCTGGTCAGATTGCCTCTGTCACAGGAGACGATGTGTGTGTTTATTTGAGAAACTGTTGGGTTAAATAACCTGAAATCTGGGCAGTGCAGATGTCAGAGGTAAAGAGAAGTTTACAATGAAGCAGAAGCCTGGCAAATGTCTGTGCAGCAAATGATGAAATGATTAAATTCTTTATAACTGGTACAGGGAAACAAATCAAAAGGTATTTGTTGTTTCAAACCATTCTTTTAAAAGTCTCTAAGTTTTTATAGATGCTCACTGGCCAATGTGTTAAAACAGGCAATTTACTCTGTTTATGTTTTAAGATTTATTTATTTTTGTGTGTGAGCACCTATTGTTTAGGCACCACTTGCATGCAGGGCCTGATGCAACCAGAAGATGGCATTGGATCCTCTGGAACTGGAGTTACAGTTATGAGCCATCATTTGGGGGCTGGGGACAGAACCCCAGTCCTCTTCACTGCTGAGCCATCTTTCCAGCTCATCTTTAAAATTATTACATTTTTATTAGTTCTGTGAGAGTTTCAAGTTACATACATGTTTTGTTCACACTCCACCCTCATAGCTCTTCCCAGATCCACCCCTCTTCCCTAGTCACACAACTTTGTGCACCTTTAAAAAAAAAATCTTGATTGCAAATGATTCTTGCTTTTGGAAAAGTGTATGTGCCATGCTAACGTTTAATATCTAGGAGCTTCTGAGTTTCAGCCTGAGGCAAACTGGAAATAACAGGAACTCGGAGAAATTGGCACGGTGACAAAGGAAAATGGGGGTGGGGAGGGAGAGGCTTCTGCAGGAAATCCCCACGTGCACAGCAAAAATGCCATTGGTGATGTTACTGCAAAATCTTTCTCTCTTAGCTTGGTTTTTGAGTTGTGGTTTTTCTCTTTATCTTATTATGTAAGACCTGGAGTCTCACTGCTCAGGATCACGCCCTTCCCGGGAACACTCACAGACCACAAACTCGATGCAAAAGCAAGAGGTTTTATTGCTATCTCCATAGGGTCGCCCTTCCAAAAGCAGGAGACAACCCCGAACATGCAAAGCACAGGGTTTTTATACCTGAAAATCAGACCACATTTGCTCTATAGTTTACAGCTGGTTGTAGATAGTTTACAGCTGGTTGTTTCTCAGAACAGTTCACCCTGCCCTTCAAGAGCTCTCTGCACCTGCCTTCAATTCAAATAATCACAGTTGTTCTTCTCATTCCCAGGTAGTCCCTCATTCCCCCCCACCTTTTCTTTTTGCTTCATTTTTAACCCTAAAATTGTGGATCAACCTCAGGGAGAGGTTGATACTGTCTCTGGAGCATCAGGACCTGAACTGCACTTACAGGTTCCCTGACAAAGGCGAGTACTTGTCGGAGAGTTCATTGTCCCTGATGAGTTTCAGTTTTAGTGGGTTGCTGGAGGCTTGGACTTTCCAGGTGTCTGCAGGTTGACGAAGAGCAGGCTTGACGTGTGATGCGTGGATCCAAGCTGCGATGCCCTCTACTTTGATGGCAGTTGGGGTGGTGAGCAGGATGTAATAAGGACCCTTCCACCGAGGTTCCAGATTCTGGCTGCGGTGTCATCGTACATATACCAGATCTCCACCTTGGAACTGATGGGTCACCTCCAAGGACCCAGACACTGGGTCCTTGCACTGGCAACCTTGCTTCAGATTTCTTTCTGAATAAGCTGCAGTCCTTTCAGCCTGGACAACCAGTCAGAGTTACCACTAGTTATGTCAAGGGGGTCCCCAAGAAGAGTCAGGGGAGCTGGAACCCCCTATAGTAGTTTGAAGGGAGTCAGGCCTAGTAGAGAGGGAGTATTTTTGACTCTAAAAAGGGCCAAGGGAAGGAGCACCACCCAGTCACCGCCAGTCTCCATGGTCAATTTGGTGAGAGTCTCTTTCAGAGTTCTAGTCATTCTTTCTACCTGTCCTGAACTTTGGGGTCTATAAGCACAGTGCAATTTCCAATCAAGCCCCAGAAACCTGGCCACCTCCTGACTTACCTGAGCAACGAAGGCCGGCCCATTGTCTGACCTAATTACCTTTGGAATATCGAACCGAGGAAAACTGTCTTCCAGAATCTTTTTGGCTACGACCAGAGCAGTTTCTTGTGGGAAAAGCTTCCACCCATCCTATGTTTACCCTCTGACAGGGTTCACAATCCTGAGTCACTCTCTCAGTCAGGGCGGTGAGGTTTAGTATTCGATACTGGGATTGGCGGGCAATTTCAGCCAATTTCTTTGCCCCCAAGTGAGTCCACTTATACAGCTGAGTTATTAATCTCTCAGCGTCTTCCTGTGGTAGAATGATCTTACCTTTGGAGTCAATCCATGCCCCACATCGGTGTCAAATATTCCCTGTTTTTGCTGTATTAGCTTTAAGTCACTTTCTGAGTAGTTTAGTGGTTCTTCTCTGGGCAGCTCAGCGGTCAGTATCACTGGGACAGAGCTTCCTCTATTGGCTGCTTTAGCCTCCTGATCGGCCATATTATTCCCTTTTGCTGCCCTAGAAGTTCTCTTCTGATGTCCCAGGCAATGAATAATGCTTACCTTGGTGGGCATCAACAAGGCGTTGAGCAAAGCTAGAATCTCATTTTTATTTTTGATCTCTTTACCTGCTGATGTTAGTAGGCCTCTCTGCTGATAGATGGCCCCATGCACATGAGCTGTTGCAAAGGCGTACCGACTATCAGTGTAGATGTTTACTTTTTTATCCTAACACCTGGGTTAAAGCAATCAATTCCGCTTGCTGAGCAGAAGTGCCCTCCGGCAACGCCTGGTAATGCGTCATGTGGGCATTCTTGAGCCAGCGATCAGGTGGCTGCTTTATGACACTCTCAAGAGCATGAGGAGCATAGAGGGTGAGATCCTGTCCCAGAGTCAGTTTGTACTAGTGCCGCCACTGCCATTGGCCATCCTGCCGCTACCGAATCAAGCTTTTTGGATAGATAGGCTACCGGTCTCTTTCACGGTCCAATTTTCTGTGTTAGCACCCATTTGGCCATTCCCCGATTGTTGGCCACATAGAGACGGAAGGGTTTGGTCACATCAGGGAGTCCCAGTGCTGAGGCCGACATTAAGGCTTCTTTGATATTATCAAATGCAGCTTGTTCATCCTTTCCCCAGATGAAAGAGTTGTTGCCCTTTGAAAGGGCATACAGAGGGGCTGCCATCTTGGCAAAACCCCGCTGTACCTAAAAATTCCCTCATTTGTTTAGTAGTCTGCAGAGGGGGAATATGAAATACAGTCTCTTTTCTAGCCACTGATAGCCATCTCTTTCCCTCTCTTAATATATATCCCATATAACTGACCTGTTTCCTGCAGAGCTGGCCTTTTTTGCCGATGCTCTGTATCGGAGCTCACCCAGCTCTTGCAACAGCTGGTCGATGGCTTCAAGGCAGGTTTCTTTACAATCTGCAGCTAATAGAATGTCATCCACATATTGGAGAAGAGTTACCTGGGGATTGGTGGCCCAGAAGTGCGCCAGGTCCCGGTGTAGGGCTTCATCAAATATGGTAGGGGAATTTTTAAACCCTTGAGGAAGTCGAGTCCATGTAAGCTGGCCCGAGACCCCTGAGTCCAGGTCTTCCCATTCGAAAGTGAAAATGTCTTGGCTGATAGGGCCATTTGTTAACTTCCCTTAAGTCCTGTATGGGTCAATAGTTGTTGTTCTCAGACTTTCGAACCGGCAGCAATGGAGTATTCCAGGCGGATTGGCATCTCTTGAGAACCCCTAGGTCAAGGAGCCGCTGTATGTGAGGGCGGATCCCATCATGGGCTTCCTTAGACATCGGATATTGTCAAACTGTTATGGGGTAGCCTGAGGCTTCAGCTCTATCTGATCTGGGGGCTGTTTCTCTGCTTTTCCTAGGCCAGCCATTTCAGCCCAAGCCCTGGGATGTCTCTCTAGCCACCAGTCAATGTCTTTTTCCAGACTTACCACCTTTTCAAACAGGTGGTATTCATCTTCCAGTTGAATCGTCAGCACATGAATGGGATCCCCTTTATTGTCTGTCACCTGTAGGCCATCTGGTCTAAAATGAATATGGGTTAGGACTCGGGTCTCTAGGGCTTGAGCGTTCAGTTTTTCTTCCTTTTGGAACAATCCTTGATCCAGTGTCCTTTCTCCTTGCAACAGGCACACTGATCCTTAGACAGAGGGCCCCTCTGATTGCCAGAACTCTCTCCCCATCTTTATGACTCTCCTGCACTACAATGGCCAGGATCTTAGTCAACTTTCTGTCTTGCCTCTTATCCCTTTCTCTTTCTTTTGCTTCCTGCTCTTTCTGCTTTCTTTCCTCTTTCTCTTCTTTCATCTCCCGGCTATAGAAAACCTTTTCTGCTACCTGCACTAAATCCTTCAACAACGTGTTCTGTAAACCCTCTATTTTCTGGAGTTTTCTATGAATATCTCTGGCTGTCTGGTCTATAAAGGTTATAGTCACCATTGCCTTATGCTTATCTGAGGTAGGGTCATAGGGCATAAGCCGGCGGTATGCCTCCATCATCTGTTCAAGAAAGGCTATGGGAGATTCATCTGGCCCCTGAACCATCTCTCTTACCTTTGTCAAATTGGTGGGCTTTCAAGCGGCCCCACGGAGACCCACCATTAGTCTGGTGGTAGACCTTCAGGCGTTCCCTACCTCTGGGTGTGTTGTAATCCCAGTTGGGACGGGTGAGGGGAAAGCCATCATCCTTGCCTTGAGGACCTGTCCCCGTTCCTCAGTAGTCAGGAGGGCCTGCAAGAGTTGCTGGCAATCATCCCAAGTGGGCTGATGTGAGAATAGGACAGATTCAAACAAATCAGTTAGAGCTTGGGGATTTTCAGAAAAGGAGGGGTTATAGGTCTTCCAATTATAGTTGCCATTTTCCTTTTTAACTTCAACTGAAAGGTTATGTGCCCTATATCTCAAGGGTGAGGGATAAGGGTGTAGTCATAGTCTGTCCCATAATAAAGTCGTCTGTCAAGAAAGTAAAAAAGGCAACAATGATAGAGACAAAGAGAACAAGACAGGCAATTAGACAAGGACGCCCTTACAGGTGGTACCACAGAATTCTGACTGAGAGGCTTCCTCACAGCGGCTGTCTCTGATGAGAAACAGATGAGAGGAGGACCATCCCGGACCTAGCCTCCCCAAATGGAATCTGGAGCGTCCTTCAGTTCCCAGTCAATCGATATTCTGATATGTCTGTCTATCGCAATGACTGATCAGATGACCAAAAAGGTCCAGATAGGCGCCTAAATAGAAACAGAGTGGTATACCAGAAATCAGACTAACCTGTTCCAAGCTCGACCTCCGAGCCCAGTCTGGTGAGGGTTGGGGAAAGGGCACGCTGTTTCCCGGCCAATGCACCAAAATGTAAGACCTGGAGTCTCACTACTCAAGGAGCTCAGGATTGCGCCCTTCCCAGGTACACTCCCAGACCACAACTCAATGCAAAAGCAAGAGGTTTTGTTGCTATCTCCATAGGGTCGCCCCTCCAAAGACAGGAGATAACCACAAACATGCAAAGCACAGAGTTTTTATACCTGAAAAATCAGACCACGTTTGCTCTATAGTTTACAGCTGGTTGTAGATAGTTTACAGCTGGTTGTTTCTCAGAACAGTTCACCCTGCCCTTCAAGAGCTATCTGCACCTGCCTTCAATTCAAATAATCACAGTTGTTTTTTTCATTTCTGAGTGGTCCCTCAATTCCATCACTCATGTTTCCTGAGATCCCATCATCTCTTGTTATTCTCATGTTTTGTGAGTTCATTTAAGTCCTCTTGGGACTAAACATAGCATATTTCTGGACTGGACCTAAAACTCAAGGAAGAAGAAGAGGTAGAGAGAGAAGTGAAGGAGGAACAGAGTGAAGAAGGAAGGGAAAGGGGATGACACCCTGTCTCACCTAGACCCCCAAGGAATATCCTTGCAGAGGCCCAGCCTAGCACTGAGGCCACAGAGGCATGCCCCTAACTCTAACTGTTAGGGCTTAGCATCTCTTGTCTGATCTGAGCCCAGATACCTGTGCAGAGTCATGTAGCCTTTCTACAACCCCACATCACTGGGGTGCTCTACATTTCTGGGGGCTGCCTCAGTGTCCTTGATGAGCAAATCAAACCTACCCAGGTCCCAAGGTTTGACCTCTGGTGTGTCTCAGCCAGCAGACCCTGTCTTTTCCAAAGTCTCTTTAACCAGGTCTTGCTCTGCAGCTAGTCAAGGACTCACTTTAACTGTGCACAGCAAATCAGAATAAGCCCACTGTGTTGGGGCTGTGGCCTTGTGCACTTGAAGGTGTAAACCCCTTCCCTTCACCTTGCACTCAAGGAAAGCAACAGCTTCCTCCAGCAAAGGTGCTGCAGCTTCTCTACTCTGTAGAAGGGCCCAAAGAGGAGGTAGGCACTTTGCCTTTCTTCACAGTGGTCCAACAGCTTTGGAACTCTTCAGAGTCCTGGTCCTGCTATTTCTGCTCATCCATACATGAGATGGCTTTTGGTTAGCACCTGAGGTTCAGGTTCACACCTGTGAAACCACACCTGCTGCCCAGCTGCTTCTTCAGCCTGCTGGAAGGCCCTGTGTGGGAACAGCTGGTCCACAGTGCCACAGTGTTCCAACTGAGCTTCCTGCTCCTGTTGCCCCAGCACCACCACGTCCTTCTGGAGACTAGCACTAAGCATGGCTCAGCCCTCTCAGTCTGTGGTCTGGAGTGTGAAGGGTTAATCACCTCAGGGTGATTAAAAGCCTCAGGTGGACTGACATATGGAAGAAAGGTTCTGATCAGGAGAACAGACTAACCACACTCAGTCTCCACTCTGAGGAGAGACTGTGACCCTTCAGTTGTTCTGATTAAAGAACAGTTCTGCTCATGGAGATGTCTGTCTGCTTTCTTTTGTTTCCATGTCACTCCATCAATCCCAATCTGACACAGTGTACAGGCTTGGCACCGTGCTGTGGCTCATCCTCTCTCTCTCTCTCTTTCCTGACAAATTTGGAAAATTGGGAAGGTGCTGAAGGCCTGGGTGCTTCTGGAAGCCTCTCAGGAGGATTTGTAGGGAATGCACGGTGCAACAAGAAGCAAGATTAGAAAGCCCTTCATTAAGTTAATTACCCCCCTTGCAGTGGCTTCCTAGGAAGCTTTTAACATCCTGCATTATGGTTGTACCAGGCATGGGGAGAAAGAAGGCTCATCAATTATACATTGCCCTCCCCCCCTTGTGGGTGGAGTTGGTGCCCCAAGTGAGGCTCTGTATTGACAGACCACAGGCTTGGACCCATGATCCCTTGGGAGAGCAAAGGAATGTGGCTCATTTCCCGGGATGCTCCACCTGGTTCCACCCACTGGTGGACTGGGCCTCTCCCTGAGTAACTCGAAATGAGGAGTCATCTGGTGATGAAATATGAAAAGAGGAAACATATCATTGCCGCAGTTCTATGCAGAACCAGTGGTTAGCAGGGTGAACACATTGCCCGCTGCTCACTCGTTTCTGTGGGTTTCCGGGATGTGCTAGACCCTGGGGTGGGGGTGGGGCACTTAGTGAAAAGGCTTTGAGGGGTGTCTAATTCAGTCTTAATTTACAGATGAGTGTGCCCCACGGGAAATGTGACCCATCCAAAGTCACACCACAGGTTTATCTGGAGGTTCTGTTACTGGGAGCTGGGGGGCAGGGGGTGGGATGGGGAGGAAAAGAGTAGAAAGGGAGGAAGGAGGAAGGCTCTAGTGAGCTCATACCCTCCTTGAGGCTTGAGAAGATGAAGTATTTCTTCACTCAGAGGGCACTGGATGGCAGAGCTGGGACTTAGTCCTGACTCTCCATCCTAACTCCCCACGTCTGAACCACAACAGACACCAGGTTGAACCAGGATCCTCTGGAAATCAGATGACACTGTCAACACAAAACACAGCTCTCACCACCAAGGGAAGGAAGAGATGGTTTATTCTGGAGTCAAATTTGAGGGACTGTGGTCCAGAAATAGACTAGTTACCCCCAAATTCCATGCTCCAATGTGGAAGCAGTTTCATGCAGTTTTTATATGTCGCAGAACAAAGAAAATTGCAAATCAAAACACACCAACCCCACTGCACCGTCTCCACTCCCAGAGACGCTGTGGTCCTCATGTTCTTATTAAAAAACAATTCTGCCTCTGGAGCTGCTTGTGTGCATCAGTGGAAACATGAGAGCAGCAGATTACAGCCAGGTGAAGAAACCTCAGACCCGGGTCTCAGATGCTAGCTGATAGCACTCTTAGCCCTTTGGTTGGTAGAGAATAGAGTTTTGTTAAACTAATACATTCCAAAGGTTTTTATCTGTTCATCAAGATGTTAGGTCTGACACAGAAACGGGCAAGAAGTGGCTCATTAGGGGCCAGAGATAGCAAAAGATTAAATTGTAATTAGACTCCGGGGACCTGCCACGTTCCAGACTCACCAGTCACTGAAGTTTGAGTCAGTGAATCAAACATGGCTTCTTTCCAGGAATTTGTGTTCGTAATGCAGCCTTTGGTCACCTGCTACCACAAAGGTCCTCGGTGCCACCAGATGCTGCTGGGCCCAATGCCTCAGTAGTGTCATCAAGCACTGGAGATGGAGGTGGAGGTGGAGGATGACTGGCCCCTGACCTGCCCATGGGGAGCCATGAGAGCCGTGGTGGAGCAGTTAAGGGCTTTGGAGACTTGAAGCTGGGCATGGTGCTGACTTGGGGAAGGAAGAGGGTGCTTCTGGGCAGAGCAGTAAGTCTTGGAAAGAAAGTGATCTCTAGGCCACCTGAACAAGCTGGCGATCTGCCCGAAACCCCCAAGACCTTTCATTTCCTCTTATCACTGGGACTAGGGGCTGTGTTCTCAATGGGCCTGGGGTGTTAGTCCTGTTCTAGGAACTTGGTCTTTGTCCACACCCTCTGCCTCAGGATCAGCCCCACTGACACCTCTGCCTTCCTGGCCTCATGCCATGGAGTTGGGCTGCTTATGGCCTGGGACCTGTGCCAGCCCTCTGCAGACCTCTCCCTTCTATCCAGTTGATAGTTTGCACTTGCTCGGGCTGAGAAATGAGGTCTCCCAGCTGCTGCATTTCCACTGTAATTCAGAGACTCTGCTGGGAAGGGGGGTTCCTTCCAGCCCTAGGTGATGGGCACGCTCAGCTGGCCCAAGCAAGTTACAGATGGGATCCTACCTAGGCAACAGAGCCGTGGTGATACAGTCAAGGGGTCTTAATTGGGACAGTTAAAGAAAAAAAGGCAAGGAAATTTTTGAGCATGACAGTAGAGCAATCTCACACACCACAGAGTCAGCAGTTGAAGAACAGCATTTATTGGGGGTGAGGAAACACAGGCATGCAGCAGACTCCAAGAGAGAAAGACCCTTGGCAAAGCAGAGGTGGGAGTCGGGAAGACAAAAATCCCAATGTCTTATGGAGGGCTGCTGGGGCTTAAGTCTTCCCTAATTTGGGACTGGTTGGTTTGAAGACAGATAGAAAGATTGATGGATCAGGCCTTGAACTTGTTGAGCCAGCCCATTAGCAGGGGTCCTGCTGGTTTGGGGGGAAAAAGCCTACAAAGGTCTTTGTCTTAAGCTGCCAGCTCTTGTCTCAAGTTAGCAGGGTGAGGAAGAAGCCAGCCATCTTGGAAATTCACCGCCAATATCACCTAGCCATGGCCTCTCCCCCATCTGTCTGTCCACCTGGGAAACTAACTCTTAGTCTCTCACCTCCAGGTGGAGGGACTGGCATGGTGGTGGCAGCCCTGTGTCTGGAGCCCTTCTCTATACCCAAGCAAGAAAGGAGACATGAAGATGGGCTGGGCTGATGTAGCAGTGTTTTGAGTGTTTTGAGGAGAAGGGAGGGACTGGGAGTCAATGAGAGATACGGGGTGTGTCCATTTGAAGTGTCCTTCACAGCGTGCTGGTTATACATGGAAGGTCATGTTTGAAATAGGTGTGGGATCACAAAGAAAGAGTGCCATTCCAACCAAAGTGTCTGGACAAGGCAAACTTTACTCTCTATCAGGAGGGTGTGCTCTGGAAGAGTGAACACAGGGGAATATGGGAAGGGCGTTTGTTTTTCGTTCTGAGGAGGTGGTGTCTGTGTCATCTGTGACACGCACACACACACACACACACACACACACACACACACGCACCGCCATTGTCTGTGATCTCACTACCCTATTCAGCTGGCTATTCTGAAAAGAATTGGTGCACAGGGAAGGAAACAGGTAGGGGAAGAGGCTGCTGCTCCGAGGAGAAAAGGGCCGAGCAGTGTGCCTTTTTGAGGGAGCAAAGATTGTACGAACTGGGGAGGATTAAAACATTTACATGTCAGGGAGGGGACAAAAAGATTTCTTTTGTTGTTGTTTTTCTGGGACAGGGTCTCACTATCTAGCTCTGAGAGGCCTAGAAATCACTCTGTAGACCAGGCTGGCCTCAAACTCAGAGATCCTTCCGCCTCTGTCTCCTAAATTCTGGGATTAAAGGCAAGCATCACCATCACTTGGCAATAAAACAATCTCAGTTCCTTGTCCTAAATGCCAGTTTTGTAGTCTGTCACAGAAAAGACTCGTATTTGATATTTCGTATTCATATTTGATGTTGGATGAAGAACTCAAAGGTTGAACGCTGATTGCTGCAGGCAGCGAAGGCCTCTTCCTTAGCCCCCCGCAGCCTCTGGATGACCCTCCTAGAAGGGGAGTAAGGCAGGTCAGATGACCCATATTGAGGTGGGACTGCCACTCACTGAAGCAGTGTGGCGTTCCCCAGGGCCAGGGAACCTGAGCCTCTCAGCAGAGGGCGTCAATGGAAAGTCGCTGAGAGACCCAGCGCAAAGGACAGTGAGAGGAGACAGGAAGAACTGGTCGGGAGGACATGAGGAAAGCGTCATGGACAGTACTGTAGGAAGGTTTCTCTGGCTTACCTTCATTCACTTCTCCTAAGCCCTCTGTTTATGTAAAGGAAAGTGGAGCCTCAGAGAGGCTCTCCAAGCTGGGGTAGGGGGTAGGATCATGATCAGGTTCACGCCTGAGCTCCTGGAAGCAGAGTACAACCTCTTTATCAATGAGTGCCAAGACCAGTCAGGAAGGCACCTTAGCATTCCCCCAGTTCACCTGCGAAGGAGCACAACAAGACCCACGTCCCTAATGCTTGGCTTAGGGGAGAAGCTGCCTTCCCAGAAGCTTCAGTGTTCTCTACATTTGGAAGTCCAGGTTGTGGGTTTTCCTTAGCGTTGTCTCACCTTCTAGAGGCCAGTGCCCACAGGTCAGGACAGAAGGTCCTCTAGGAAGGAAGAGCCAGGGTGTGGAGCATAGGACAGGGGCTCCGTTGGCCTGTGTGAACTGTGAATCCAGTGCGTGACATCTGAAGCCCAGAAGAGCAGTGAGGATCACAATAAAGAAATCTCAGTCTTGCAGTGGCAGATATGATCATTCAAAGAAAATGGATGCCTTAACCCCATTGCTGCCGGGTGGGGGTGGCAGCATCCAGGTCTCTACCTAGCCTGCTGGCCACCTGTCTTAACATTCTCTCCTTAGCTCGTCACGGCGTATGTGCCATCTTGTAGGAGCAGGGAAGGGACATGATCAGCCCCCAAAGTAGACTTGGGGAGACTTTGGTTCTTTTTCAGTAAGTATCAGGTGCCAGCACTCAAGGGCCAGATGACGAGATCTGCTATGGAAAGGTTAAAATCCTTTCCTAGAGGGGTAAAAAGTTTCCAGAAACAAGGCCCACAGAGAACAGCTGTTTAGGTGTTTGAGGTTTTCCCAGAGGGAAGGATGAGAGAGAAGGGGGTCTTCTGGCAGGCTGGGTGGCATTGGCCTTCTTTCCAAAAACATCAGGCTATAGTTCTGGGAGTCTGACTTCTGCTCTGCCCCCTGCCACCAGACAAGGACTGAAGGCCCGTGGCTACATGACATTCCTATGTTAAAGCCCCAACACTCATTTTAAAGTGCTTAAAGATGGAATCCTTGGAAGGGATTGGATTTAGAGGGAATGTCAAGAGGCTGGGATCCTGTGGTGGCATTAGTATTCTTATATGAAAAAATATAAGGGAGTAGTTTATTTTTTCTCTTTCTCTCTCTTTCTCCTCATAAGGACACACCAAGAAGGTTCCATACCTATAGGGAACAGCCCTCACAAAAACCAGTCCTGTTTTCACTCTGACCTTGGATTTCCAGCCTCCAGAATGGTGAGAAAGAAATGTTTGTTCAGTCTGTGGTACTTTGTTCTCACAGCCCAAGCCCATGAATGACAGTTGGCTACCTGGTCTTCATCATCTCTGAATTACGCTGGATTTTTTTTAAAAAAACGTGTATTTATTTGTGTTGTGTGTGTCATGGGCATATGAATGCATGTGGAGGTCAGAAGTCAGTTCTCTCCTGCTACTTGCGTGTCCCAGGGGCTGAACTCAGTCCATCAGGCTGGGAGGCAAGCACTTTGTTTGCGTGCTAAGCCATCCTGCCAGCCCCACTCTGAATCTTCGATGGTGTATTTTAGAGAGGAAAATGCATGTGCTTCTCCCTTTGGTTCTGTTTCGTTAGCTCCAACGGGTCTCGAAGCTCTAGTTTCACGGATGTATTCAGTTTGGTGCCCAAAGGAAGATGGTGGCTCCGCAGCTCAGAGGTCATAGATGAGGACAACCTTGGTGTCTGGCCAGAATACTTTATTAAGGAGTAATTTTTTCCCCATTATAAATCCATTAGGAAATTACAAATCTCAGCCATGACTTTAAAGTGTGGAATGGAATTTTCTTTAGAGCCCCCTAGATGAATTTTGTTTTCCTGTGGTAAATGCAAAAATGGAATGGATTTAAGCCCTCTTGGTGAGGATTATGCTTCCAGAGGTGGCTGCTGTGTCACTGGCTCGCAACTAAGATCATATTTTCAGGAAAGCTGACCTAAAACCTTACAGTGCTAGCTCCAGGCTGGAACAGTGAACTCCCAGGTACTAAGAAGTACCTACTGTGTGCTGGGACCCACTGGGTGCTAAGCTGTGCAGTGGAGAATAGGAAGAGAGGCAGAGGGGCTCAGAGATGGCCTGGACACACCCAGAGCTCAGCACAGCTGGGGTCTCAAGACAGGCCTGCGAAGAGTAATGTAGATACGGTTTGACAAGTGTGATGTCAGCTAGAGCAGCATCACACCAGGGGTTCACCAGGACAAGGGGGAATACAGCTGGAAGATATTAGCTTGTAAACAGGATTAGTCTGTACCGAGAGGAGCTATGGCACACTCAGTGAAGTTAGCACTTATTTCAAGCAAGATTAGTCTACAAACAGCAAAGCTATGTGTTTATACAACTGGGCCAGTTCTGAATGTTACAATGCCCCTATAGACTGGAAATCAGACTTTCAGCAGACCTGGATGCAAGACAAACTCAAGGCCTGGCCCTGCCAATGCAGAGATGAGTAGAGAAAGGCTCCGAGAAGCCAGCTACCTTCCTGGAGGCAAAGGCAGCCCTGGGTCCTCCCCCAACAGCTGTGCTCCCACTGAGGCAGAGGAGACGGATGACTCATCTCTAGCTGGGCCATCAGACAACACGCAGAGGAGACCTGCAGTGAGGTCTGGGGGTGGGGTGGGTCAGGGCCATCTCTTAGCACCCAGAAACTGCCGTTTGGTGGTAGAGAATAGAACCTAGGCTGACCTCAAAGGTGGAAGAGGGAAACGCATATGCAAATGCACATAAGTCAGAGAATGTTCCACAGTAATATACATGTACACCTTGATTGTACCTAAGGAGGATGCTCACCAGAGCCTGCATCAAAATCTTTGTGGCTGATTTTTCAAGGTGTGCATACTCAGAACACATTACTTAGTCAGGACATCTGGGCCAAGTTCAAGGGATTTTCGTGCTGCTGATTAGCTCCATATGATTTTACCATGATCCAAAGTTGAGAGGCGGTTGTATTAGGAAATGCCAGCTTCTTATAACACACAGTACCCAAAAGCCCACCAGTTCAACATAGTCAGAAACTCTCCTTCTTCTCCCCTTCTTCTTCCTCTCTTTGGTTTTTCAAATAGGGTTTCTTTGTGTAGCCCTGGCTGTCCTGGAACCTGCTCTATTGACCAGGCTGGCTTTGAACTCAGAGATCCACCTGCCACCATGCCTGGCTTTGTTTTTATTCTTGTAGCAATCCATAAAACATCCTAAACGCTATCCACTAAGACATTATTGAATTAAAATTCTAGCTCCTTCTGTCTGAGTCTCTGTCATTTTCAATGCCATCTTTGACCACTTCTGGGGTCTCATGGGCTGTCTGTTCTCATGAGCTAAAAGGGAAAGAACATGGGAGACCTATGGTTTTGATGAGCCAGGTGGGAAACAGAAGGTCTCATTTGCTTTCTCCGATGAGAACAAAGTCATGTAGCTGCCCACACCTCCTGCAAGGCTTGCTGGGAGAGGTAGTTCATTGGCAGATGGGTTCAGCGATAGCTGGCTGTCTATGATAGCAGCGGTTAACAGATGCTGTCTAAGACATTTTTTTTTCTTTTGGCAGCAACATTCCCGAATGTTCATCTGTTTTTTAGCCCTCAGCTCGAACATCTGTGTGAAGCTGTTTTCTTCCACTTCCCATTTAAGCATTTTCTTACATCACATTCCCCCACCCCCAGATGGTGTCTCAACAAGCAAGGTATGTTCTGCTTACCACTCTTCCTTCTCTGCAGAGCATCCATGGAACTGTTTTGCACAGATTAGGGACTTAGATGTTTTGTTGGTAAGTGACTTAACTGTAGAGTTGGCATAGAAGTTCTCCGTCGTGGGAAGAAGGGCAGGGTGCTGTTGTTTCCTGCCAGGTTCTGCTCTGCCTCTGTCCCTTCCTGGGAAGCCATCCTTAAGCTGTAGTCTCAGTGAAATCAGGTACCAGAACCGAGTCATTAGGCTGCTGGAAGGTGAACGAAGTTATGGGGACATCAAGGCTATGGCGATGACAACATGCTGGTACGACATCTGGGCACATGGCTTTCTGCTGCTGTGACAAAGGTCCAGCTGTTGGGGGGGGGCAGACCAGATCATTTCATATTTGCAAATGACCTGGACAGGATGTTTGTCATCATGGAAAACAACATGCAGGATGTGTGTGTGTGCACATGTAGATGGGAAGATGCACATACATGTATGTGAGGAATGTTGTGAAAAGAACTGTCAGTTAGAAGGGGACCAGGACCTCTGAAGCTGGGTCCTTCCTGCCTCTTTGGAGATGTTCAGGCAGGATCAGCCCCTGGAGCAGAAGGATGGGATCCAGCGAGCTACAGGGAGCTGTGAACACCGTGGAAAGCACAGAGTCCCATGCTGAAGAATGCTCTCAGGGAAACCGGTGTTCACTTCCGCTGTAGAGGAGCGTGGGCTCTAGAAAACGGTCACTGCCAGAGTAAGAGACAGTGAAGTCGGGACATGATCAAGGCAGGAACCAGGTGTCTGCTGTTGGTCAGGAACACCACAGGGTGTGAGGGCATCAGAAATCAGGTGGAATAGGTCCTCTCTGAGACTCATCTCTCTCGGAGTCTGCTTCTGTCTGCACCTTCATTCTCCCCTCTCATTTCTCTGAGTCACAGGCCTATCCAGCTCTCTCTATCCAGAACAGCACATCTGATCCTGAAGGGTTCACATCCCAATTGTCTTCTCACCTCTAGATCACTTGCTCTGGTCCTCTGTTCAACGGGCACCTATGAGATGCCAATGAGAGCTTGGCACTGTAAGCCAAGGGGATGTGGGAAGTGGGGCAAGCTGATGCTACAGGTGACCTTGAATTTCTAGTTCTCAAGAGAAAGAATATAAGTGGTGTGAGCCAAAAGATTGCTGGCCTTGGCGTCTATCACTCTGGTCCAATCAGCAACAGAAAGAAGAGCTAGCTATATCGTGTGACTCCAGACCTTCAGTGGAACTGGAAGCAAGCAAAATCTGAGTGCTACCTGCTGCTACTTCCTCAGAGTATGGGCCCATCTACTCCTTGATATTCCAGCTCATTATGCAGAGCTGTGACAGACACGCTGCATCCTGCAAAGCCAAAGATATTGATTAAGTTTGCTGAAAGACTAATGAAAGTCACACACACACACACACACACACACATCACATCCATCAATGAGTCTGGTCTCATCACTGATAGGCAGTATTCCTCCCACAGCCTGTCTACCTAAATACTACACACCACATATGTGCCATATAGTACACAAACCAACATGACATATATACTCACATACCACATATATATATGCCATTCACACACAAATCATACATCTACATCATGTACATATCACACCGTATGACATAAACAACAATACAGTCCTGCTTACAAATACACACATTACACACACACACACACACACACACACACACACACACACAGAGAGAGAGAGAGAGAGAGAGAGAGAGAGAGTTTCCTGCTGTCTTTCACTGTCAAGCTGACCCTCTCCTTTTTCTCTGCCTCACACCAACAGAATCTCAAACACAGGCTTCTGAGCTATTCACTGGTATTCAGGCTGAGTTCCCAGTTCCTCTCTCATTTCCTCTTATTGTTCCAGGGAAATGTGTTTGAAGCTGGATGTTTGTGAGGAGGAAATGGCCACAGGATGGCCAGTGTTCATTGAGAACAGGATGGCAGCTTTTCGTGCTGATTCTTGTTGATTCCAGGAGGGAGCAAGCCTAGGCCTCTCTTCCAGGCCCCTTGCCATGGCTTCAGTGCCTATTTGCTGACTATAAACTGTACCTTTGGAGAGAGCAAAGGAGGATTAGAAAGATGCACCCACATCTAGAGCAGGTGGTGAGGAGGGGCTTTTCCTCATCTTTGTTGGTGCTGGCTATGGGCATGGAGACTATGGCACATGGTCAGCCCCTCCCACTGTGCAACCTCAGTGCAAGCTCAGCTTCTACTCTGATGCTGGAAAGAAAGGAGAACGGGTCTGATATGAGTAATGCCAGTGCTAGGAAGGAAATCTAAGGTTTGAACCCTTCTGCCATGGCTGGGTCACCAGGCCAGGTTGACTTCGGGAATAAAACAAAACAAAACAGAAACCAAAAAACATTTCTACCTCACCGTACATGGACGCACAGAAAAACAATAACAGCAGCAGCAGCAACAACAACAACAACCACAACACACACACACAAACTCATTAGTTCCCACTGCACTATAGCTGGGTACAGGGAGCAGCCAAGGCAAAGACAATTCTCCAGGTGGGGCTTTTTAGGGGGCAGTAGAAGAGCACCTGCTCTGGGTTCTAGAAAGGGGCTCAGGCGTGCAGGTGAAAATGCCTGGCCCAACCAGGTGGCTTCCAATAAGTCCCTGCCTAGCATCAAGCAGGCTGAGGCAAACTGCAAAAGCAGCTCTGCCTGAGGACTTCCCTTCCAGGTCTGGAGGTGTGCCTGTCCAGCACTTGCCTGTCTTCCTCCCCACTCCACTCGCTTCCCTTCATTAAGCAAAGCTGATGAAGGAAGGGCGGCTGGCTCTCACAGTCTGTTTCCTTACAAAATTGCTTCTTTACAATGTGACAAGGGGAAAGTTATCGTTGTTTTCCAACTTACGATCTTAATAGTACAGCCCAGTTGCTCTGTGCCATCTCTCGGGGTGCCTGCTGGCAAGCCACTGTTGATTTGTGGCTGATGGGTCACAGCTGGGCTACTGAGACAGGGTAGGAGGTGGTCCCTGCAAAAGCCACCTCATCACACCAGTTCTCCGCCTGGTCCCACCAGCTCTGCATAAAGGTGAATCTGGCCTGGGAACCAATGTTGGTTTAGAGATGGACTCATCTCCAAGATGAGACCCAGGCAGGGTACTCCCCCCTCGGCTCAGCCTCCCACTAAGTCATCGAAGCAGCAGGATGAAATAGCAACTTCAGATACATGGCCTTGGTCCCAGAGGGGCCTAGGACGCAGTTGGCAACTTCTGCGTTGAACACTGATTTTGGCCTTGTTTGTTTTTTTACCCCAGGCAGGTCAGTTTCTGGTGGCATTCCTGTCCTTCTGGAGCCTTCTGTATCAGGTCTGTCTGAAAGGGTTCTGACAACTCTGCCTGGGTCCCCATTCAGCAGGGCACACTGAGAGCCATGAAACCACAAGCACCCTCACAAGGGCTGGCTTCCTCTCAGCTTCAATCTCTACCAGCCAAGGGCTGAGGTGGGAAGGAGCCTTGGCCCCCTGGGCTGGTGTCTTGGGGCTGTTTGTGAAAGTGACTGGAAGGGATATGAAGGAAAACAGGGCTTCTTTCTATATCCCCTTCTGTCACAGAGGCCTTCTGAAGCAGCTTTGCTACAGGGCTGATTTTATCACGTGTGGATCAGAGCCAAGTCTGTTATCTGAAGGGGGACCTGTTATCTGAAGGGTGGCTGGGCTGCTCGGGAGCCCATGCCACCCTGGCAACAGCACCTCTGTGGAGTTCTCCTGTTGCAGACTGGCCCAGCCTACACCCACCCCCTCTCAGTCTTGTCTTCAGAACTGAAATGAAATCTCAAATGGAATGTGTTTTTTAGGGTAACAGTGAATAATTTTTGTAAAAGTACAATTTCATTTTCTTTTCCTTTTCAAACTCTCAGTGGAACACATGACTATTAGCATTTTTTAAAAACAGTATTCAGGGGGCTGATCCAGGGGCAATTAGAGCAGTCACTTTAAAATCCCCAAAGTGCTCTGAAAGTGGTGTGCTAATGGTGATCAAATTATAAATGCAAGCTGGGTCCCCACTGGAAAAAGGGGGATGAGAAGCTTGCTTAAGGGACGCCCCACTGTGCAAGTTGGGAGCCCAGGGAAAATAGTAGCCAGATCCCAGCCGCCTGTGGAGACTTTGCAGGCACAAGGAGGAAGTGAGCATCCTTAGCAGTGTGTAGGAAGGAGGTCACGATGCCCCCCTGAGACAAGAGCCAGCTCCATTCTTAGGAAAGCCTGCAGATCACTCAGTCAGACTGAGGGTCAGATTGCTGAACCCTGTTAAATTGTCAATTTCACTTGGAAGTTGGTGAGGAGAGGATTCTTGGTGAGAAAGAATGAAACGAGGGGGGTGGGCTGGAAAGATGGCGTGGTGGTTAAGAGCATATATGTTCTGCTCTTATAGAGAATCCGAACCAGTTCCTAGCACCTGTATCAGGTGGTTCATAACCATCTGTATTAAAAGAAGTAAACTAAGGTGGGGCCCAAGGCTGGTGGCTTGAAATTGCAGGGGTGTTTCCTTCAGCATGTCTACTGGGAAGACTTCCTCTTTGTAGAATCTTATTTATCCTGTCTGTAAAATTGGTTTGTTGGGAGGAAACCCAAGTGTGCTTTGTAAAAATGAATCAATGTCTCAAAGTAGGTAGGTATTTTTTTTTTTTAAAAGATTTATTCATTATGGATACAGTTTTCTGCTTGCGTGCACTCCTGCATGCCAGAAGAGGACACCAGATCTCACTATAGATGGTTGTGAGCCACCATGTGGTTGCTGGGAATTGAACTCATGGTCTTTGGAGAACAGTGCTTTTAACCTCTGAGCCATCTTTCCAGCTCCAGTCGGTGTTCTTATGGGAGATACTTGAGTGAAGATTTACCTAAAGCAAAGCTGTAGCTGGTATCTGAACTACCCCCATTGGCTTCTTGCATTCAGTAATCCACTGACCCTGTGAGGAGGCCTTTTCGTTGTCTTTTCTGCTCTTTCTCTTCCAGCATGAATCCTTTAGGCTGTCATGGCTGTCCCTGCCTGCTATCTACCCTCCAACTAAGCCCCTCTCAGCCTGTGACACATCCTTATTAAATCCTAAGCTCTTGAAAGTCCAGCTTTTTTTGTCCACCCCTCAACAGCCTGTACCATGGAAAGCCAGTGTGGCTACAAGAAAACGTATCTACACTGCGTGGCTTCTCCTTGAGGTCTGGACTGTGGTCCCACACATCTGGCCACACTCCCAGACTCTGGTCTTTATAAATTCTCAATGCTCCCATCCCATGTCCTTGTACTCACATCAGTGACAACACAAAGCTACCCAAGGTTCCCTCACTTCCACTCCCACCCTGATTGCTGCTCTCTAATCTCTGCTCTCACTGTGGACAAAGGTCTCTGCATCCAGATGAGACCTAATCTATGATGCCCCATCTCACCTTCTCTCACTCGCTTCTAGATATTCTTCTCGCAATTTCTGACTTCTTCTGAACTGAAGTTTTCTTTCTCTGTGGGTTAACAGATACTCAAAGCTATTCAAAAATTAGGAACTTTCCCTCATAGAAAAAAAACTCATCTTGTGATTGCATTTCCACTATATTTCCAGGGTGAGTCCGCACCCCGCTCATCTGCTTCCTGTCACAGCCGCACTTGAGGACATTGTCTGTACTCTCTTGTCAATCTTTGTGGCCTTGCTGTTTTTATTTCATTATTCTCTGATTAATCCTTACTCTCATTGACTTGGTCTTAGCATGACAAACATTTTACAATTGTGCCTTGATAACCAGCAGGAATTGGCTCCAAGACCCTGTTCATATATCAGGTCCATTACATAAAATGTTGAAATACTAGCATATAACTTACATATAGCCTTCCCTACATTTGAAATCCTTCAAATCATATTTATAGTGCCCAGTATAATGCAAATATTATGTGAATACTTGTTATGCTATATTGTTTAGGGGACAATGATAAGAAGAAATATCTGCATGTGTTCAACACCAAATGTTCAAATCTTTTCAATCTGTGGTTGGTTGAGCCCTCTCCTACAGAACCAGAGGATATGGAGAGATGGTTGTGTTTATGCACCTTGCTCAGTGACTACTTACAGCTCTCTGAGGTCTGGACTAAATCTGATTTATTCGTGGCTGTAACCTTAACACCTAGATCAATGCTGGTATTGGGAGGAACTAAATATATATGTTTAAACAATAAGCAGAATTCATAGACTGTGAAATGCCCTCACATATGTGAATGAGTTATGCAAAACAGGGCTCTCTGTTTTGCATATGTAAGCATAGGACCTAACGCACAGGATGGTGCTTACTGTCTTCAGGGTCTCTGGGTCCTGATGGTACTAGGTCTGGTCTCTGAACTCTAAGTGTAACTCTGTGTTTCATCCTTTCTCCCACGGCTCTCTCCAACAAAGGTCCTCCCTTTCTTCTGCTTTTCTAGATCCCTGATGAGGGGAGACATCCGTACACTAACTTTATTAGTGGGTAAATATTGAGTAAGAGCAGAACCTAGACTCAAATAGGAGGTGACCTGCATTAACCCCATGGCACAGCGTCTCAGTGTTCTCTTTCATCTAGTGATGACCTTCCATGGCCTCCTGAACCACCATCATTTGGCAAGACATTGATTGCATGATGCGTTGGTTAAGATATTACATCTGGGGGGTGTAATTAATTCAGAGACAATTAGGCATTCAATATTCCTGATTCTGTCCTCCAGTAGGAATTAATAGAAAACTTTTCAATCAGCAACAACTACAAAACAGTTTCTGCCCCCCAAAGATAATCAATATTACGCGGAAGAGTGTTCTTCTGGCTTTAGCGGGCCATGCATTCCTGGTCCATTTGAAACAAAAGCAGAACATTCTACTCCCATCTCCATCAAATGCCCCTGCCCTCATTCTTTGTTTATAATCTTTAAAATGGCACAGAACTCAAAATGGCTTTTTCAGGTCCCGCTGCATGCGATGGTCCAGGTGCTCGAAGTGCTCATAAGAAAGCCATGCACAGTGGGAAGGTGGTGAAGGCCAGTCACATGACTGGGAACTTTGGCTACTACCCTCCAGGAACCTTTATACCAGAGCTGTCAGGGCCCTGTGGAGGAAATGTTTATATGGGACTTTTTCTTTTTCTTCTGAAGTTTCTCTGAGTCAATGCTTTGAGGAACACTGCTGAGCCACTGTTGGCATCTCCTCTCCCTTCTGCTGTGCGTGTCTAGTCCTAGGATTGACCTCTGCCTCAGCTTCTCTACTGCCTTGAGAAGGGAGTTGCCTCCTTGGTAAAGACTGTGCTGTCCTGCCCAGTTCTTGCCAGATCTTTCTCCTAGGTGAGATAGTCAGAGAAAAGGTTTTGCTGAATCTTTTTTTTTTTTTTTCCCCAGAGCTGAGGACCAAACCCAGGGCTTTGCATTTGCTAGGCAAGCGCTCTACACTGAGCTAAATCCTCAACCCCATTTTGCTGAATCTTAACTCTCTATGTTCCCTTTCTTTATCCTCTGTTCTGTTTTCATACTATGCATTGCTCTGGGGAGTGTAACATGAGGGTAGGGAGGAAGGGTGGGGTGTATCTGTTGGGAGCTCTGCTCAGGAAAGGTTTTCATATGCTAATAGGGACAGCTGGTCCCACAGACATTTGTATACTGCTGGGTAAAGGAGATTACAGGGCAAGCAGATCATGAAGGAGTTACAGAGAATATTCTAGATCAAAGGCATCTTTTTTAATGTATTTATTTATTATGTATACAGTGTTCTGCCTTCATGTACACCTACAGGCGAGAAGAGGGCACCAGATCTCATTATAGATGGTTGTGAGGTACCATGTGGTTGCTGGAAATTGAACTCAGGACCTTTGGAAGAGCAGCCAGTGTTCTTATCCTCTAAGCCATCGCTCCAGCCCTAAAGGCATCTTTTACACTATCTTCTTGGATGAAAAGCCAAAGACTAATGTAATTTCTGTAATTTCAGGCCTAACTATCTCCACAGTATGAGCTTTCACCTAATACCCTGGGCTCATTATAATGCTAGCCTAACAGGTTGATACCCTGAAGGCACCATGGGAATCTTGAGAGGGGAAGGAAAATCTACTAAGTAAGCATTTTTCTGAAGAAGCTCCCCTCTGAGAGGCCACCTCTAAGGATACCCCTTCCTGCTTCCCTCTAACCCTTACACAAAGGAAGAGGGATGTGTGAGCCTCAAGAATTTGAAGTGGGACAGAGCTGTGAAGGCTGTGACCAAGCTGGCCGACAGAGCGCAGGTGACATTGGAGGAAGTCTGTGAGCCCGTCAGAGCTCTGACCTTTTGGGGGTGTGATAGTGGATACAGAAGGGTGCTCCTCAGCTCTTAGTCAGTCTCATTTCCAGAAGACAGAGGAACACTCTCCTTAAACAGAACCCATCAGTGTAATATATGGCCTAGGAAAGAATACATTTTAGGAGACTGAACGTCACCATGCAGAAGTATTCATGCCCAGTGACAAGCCAATGTCTCCAACCTCTCTAGCCCCTCTCCTTACCCCACAGTCATCCTCCCTTTGCCCCATCTTAATTCTTTGTTTTCCACCCCCGCAGAGCCAAGCTCCACTCCCACACATAGCAACGAACCAACCCACACAAAAGCAAGTCCCCCTCTCCATCTGACTCTTGGGGAAACTGAGATCCTAAGGCATAAAGGGACTGCCTGGGGTCATGAGCAGGAAACAAAGACAGAGCTGAGTTATTACACTAACCCAAGTCTGTGATTCCGTGTGCCATCCACGATGGGGCTCCCAAGAGATTCTGGATTAACTTCACACAAATGTCCCTTAAGTGCTCCAAGCATCCGGTTGTCCATTTACCAAACATCTAATGGGTATTTAGGATGCATTAGGCGGCCGCCTCAGGCAGTGTGGCTTATTCAAGCAGCTCAGAAGGGACCACATGCCCTCATTTCTGTGATCTGTTTTTCCCAAATCCCCACACTACCATTTCCTGAGCTTAGGGACTGAGACTTCCTGCATTGTTTATTGGTGAATGAAACAAGGAGGTGATGCCTGCACTTATGTGGCTGTTTTCAATTAGCCATGCTTTCTAAGGACTTGGTGTGTTGGTACAAGGAGACAAGGCGCTGGTCTTCATGGGAAGAACGGCAACGAGTGCTGTGTCTCTGGGGAGTTCTTATTTATATCAGCCCTAAAGCATGGATAGGAGCCTATTCATTGCACTGTGTGTCTGGTGTTTTCCTAGGTTATAGTACAGTCTCAGGCTGTTCCAAGTCTTCCTGCTCCTGGTGAAGTCTCTTTGCAAGGGTGGAGGTGGCATGGGCTGGTTGACTCTTAGCTTTTACTTGCTTCCAATCCTTCCTGCTCTTGGCTCACAGAACTCCTTTCTGATGAGCCCATCTTCTTTACAGTAGCTTTGTACTTTTAACCAGGCAGTATCCATCCATCCATCCATCCATCCATCCATCCATCCATCCATCCATCCATCCGGTTTCTGATTTATTGAATTTGGATTGTTTTGCTCTAAGTAACAGAAAGCCTCAATTCAAACTAATTTAAGCTATAAGCACATTCATTGTCTCAGTCCAGAAATATAGAAATGGCTACACTTCCAAGTAGGATGACAAGATTCTGTCTCTACCTCTCTTCAATCCCATTCGGCCCTGCCCAACCCTGCTCGTTGATTTCTCCCTCAGACTGGTTGTATCATGGCAAATATGACACTGTCATATTTGTCAGGAATAAGGAGGACCCTCTCTTTTATTGTCTTCTTTTCATAGATGGCAGGGCAAGGCAGGGCAAGGCAGGGCAGATGGAAGACAAGCTTTGGTAATTGTGTGTTTTCTAATCCCTCAGAGAAGCCAGGAGCTGATCTTCAAGTGTGGACTCTCTGGCTGTCTCTGAGTGATAAATCAAGCCAGGCCCAGGGGAAAAGGATAAACAAACAGCTACCTTCTGTGGATTCCTGGAGCCCAGTGGCTAGTGGGAGGGTCACAGCTATTCCAGCAAGCCTTTGCCCCAAGACAGCACTGAGAGTCTCTTTAACCCAGAGCTTGACACTAGCAGCCAGTTGGTGAAAAACAAATTGCAAGCTGTCTGTTCACCTCCCAGTTGTCTTCCTGCTGTTACACCCACTCTGGGAGCTGGCCTCTGAACACCCTTCCTGCTTGTTACCTGAGGGTCACTTTTTTCTTGCCCAGGACTGAAGACAGTGGGCATAATGGCTTCCTTGTGTTGCATGTGATACCAGAGGCAAGCCTGCCAGCACTGTCTGCAGCTCCCTTTTCCTGCCTTGCTCTACTCCCAGTGCCTGCAACTATGGTGCCTCAGGCCCACAACCCTCCACCTTTGTAAACAGAGGACAGAAGGTGGTGCAGTCAAGTGGGCTCTGGGCCTAGAGAACGCTTGGTCCAACAGAAGCCATTGAATTGAGTGCCCTGGTAAAAGCCAGGGATGGAGACTGTGGCCATCCATCGTGTGTGTGTGTGTGTGTGTGTGTGTGTGTCTGTCTGTCTGTCTGTCTGTCCATCTGTCTATGTTTGAGTGTGCATGAATATAGAACTCAGAGTCTGTCCTGGATAAATTTTATCAACTTTACACAAACTAGAATCATTTAGGAAGAGGGATTCTCAGTTGAGAACATGCCTCCATAAGATTAGCCTATAGGCATGTCTGTGGAAAACTGCCTTAATTAGTGATTGCTGCCCAGCTCTCTGGGGGCAGTGCCACCTCTGAACAGATGGTCCTGGATGATATAGGAAAGCAGCAAGCCATGGGAAGAAAGCCAGTAAGCAGTATCCCTCCATGGCCTCTGTTTCAGTCCTGCCTATGGGTTCCTTCCCTGCTTGAGTTTCTGCTCTGACTTCCCTGGATGATGGATTTGTAACTATAAGCTGAAATAAACTTTTCTTCTTCAGCTTACTTTTTCGGATAATGTTTTATTACAGCAATAGAAATCCTAACTAAGACCGAGGTCAACCTTGGACGTTGGTCTTCAGTATGTTTTGAGATAGAGTCTCTCACTGGAACCTGGGACTTATGATTCAGCTGGCATGACTGGTCAGTGAGCCTCAGGGATCTTCCTGTCTCCTCTACAGTCCTGGGATTATTAGCACATGCCATTACTTCTTGCATTTCATGTGCGGGCTAAGGGTTGAACTTAGGTTCTCATAGTTGCACAGCAAGGTCCTTACTGACTGAGCTATCTCCCCGGCCCCCATCCACCTTTCTTCATATAATTCTTTGTTGAATGAAACTAAAAGGGAATTTTGAGAGTGAGCTGGCCTGGTAGAAGATCTTTGAAAGGCACCTATTGGGCATACCCCATCTCTACCTAGCACCCAGCAGGTTACACCTCTTTCATGAAACTCTCCCACATGAAAGGGAGGTCATAAAACAGTGTTTCCCTTAAGTATTCACTTAACAAACTTCACCATGTACCTCTTGGATGTTGAAATTGCACTAAGTGGATTTAGTAGGAGGACAAGGAAAGTTCTAACAGCCATGAGACACATCAGCCAAGAGCTTGGGGAGACAACCTCTCAGCACGAGATGCCCGATCCAGCTACATGACTGATGTACAAAATGGGAAGAGTGGATGTTCCTCCTCAGAGAGGGCTGCTCATGAGGACTGGCTGAGATACAGTGTGTGTCAAGGGTACATGACAGATGGAGCTGGTGAATTGGCTTAGTGGTTGTAGTGTTTGCCATGAAATCATGAGGACTGGAGTTCAGATCCCAGGGGCCCATGTAAATGCTGGGTGGGTGTGGTGGCCCTTCTGTAATTCCTGCCTCAGAAGGCAGAGGCAGAGGCAAGCTGGTTTTGGAGACCAGCCATAGTGTTGGACTTTGAGTTTGACTGAGACCCTACCTCAGTGAAATGGAAGAGCAATTGAGGATGATTCCTGGCATCAATTTTGAGAATCTTTACTCACACACATATGCATATGAACACACAAATATGTATACCTGCAAACATACAAACATGCACATTCTTATACACATATACACACATACACAATGAAAATAAAACAAGCAAACAAAAACCAGGCAGTGAGAATGACTAAGTTCATCACTTGTGGAAATCATAGGAAGCCACTGAACAGAGCTTAGTGTGGCCTGCTAGAGGGTGACTTAACTGTACTAGTCTGGCTTGGCCAGCTTGAGCTCTGTGACTGTTGCTACTGTCTGCTCCCCCAGACTTCAGTGGTCAGACACACTGAATCTATTTGAATGTGCCATGCACAGGCTGTGCCCAGAGGCTCAGCATCCAGTGTCCTTACAGAGGCTCAGTAATCGAGGTGGCTTTGGCTTCAGTGGTTCAATATCTCAGCATCAATAGGAAGCTAAATAGTAGCCTCCACCTGTTCTCCCCCATTCAATCAGAAAGGACGCTTGTCATCCCATTCCTACCCCTTGACGAGAACTCTATTAACAGGCATTAACAGTTAACAGGCATTGACTCCATGAGAAGGCAACTATGAGATGTAGGAAGACTCATGGCTGCTCAGTGAGCAATGTTGTGTGAATAAATGGTAGGGCAGGGTACCTTCCAGGCTATGGGGAGGGACAAGAACCAGTCACTGCTTGGGAAGTCCTGAGTAGCACACCTTCAATGGGGAGAGAAAGAGTGAGGGCTGGATGGGGTCTTATCTTTGGGATAAGACATTAGGCTAGCTGTACACATGAGCTGTGGCCATAGTGAAGGTGATGGCATGAAGGGCCAACTAAGGTTGAGATAAGGAGACTCTGTGGGAATCTACTCTAGGGATCTGGGCATGGGGATGGGTGTGAAAGGTTCAAAAACTTAGAGTTAATTCTTGGGGCTGGGGCCAAATCATGAGACCACATTCCTTTCAGAGCAGAGGGCTAGCCCAGGGGCTAGGGCAGAATCCCACATTACTTTCAGAGCAGAAAGGCCAGCCCAGGGGCTAGAGCAGAATCACACATTCAGAGCAGAGGGCCAGCAGCAGTCCCCCACCCAGATAAACCTCAGGGTGTGACTAGAGTCACGGAGCCCTAAGAAAACCTGCACATAACAGGGCAGTACTAGAGGTAGGATGTCCCCAGATAGCCAGGCTTGACCATTTGCAGTCTTGGTGCCTAAAAACAGACCAATCATTTTAAAGGTCAGCTTCCCTAGAGACTACCCTCTTATCCAATCCTGTAATGCCAAAGCTTGTACTACCCTAATTGTGTTTCTGTTCCTTTAAAAACCTGTTCTCCTGGGGGGGGGAGGTTTTGTCCCTTTGTCTTTGTAAGGGTGACCACCCAGCTTGAGCTTGAAATAAAAGACC
This sequence comes from Psammomys obesus, assembly GCF_907164565.1. Taxonomy (NCBI): domain Eukaryota; kingdom Metazoa; phylum Chordata; class Mammalia; order Rodentia; family Muridae; genus Psammomys; species Psammomys obesus. Next base: position 3,647,078 of record NW_026590767.1, on the reverse strand, counting down.
CTCATATGTTTTGCAACGGACAGACTCGATTCCTGTAGGTCTTTTGGAGTCTCACGAATGGGGCACAACATTCTTGCGGGCTCTCCAGGATTCCCAAGACCTCCCAGGACTCCTGAGCCAGAGGATTGGAACCCTGGGTAAGAGCTTTTGTCTTGGCCAAGTTCTGTGTCTCTATCATGGCCACGGGGACACTGAGAGACATTTCAGATCCCAGTGGGGAGAGGCCTCCCCAATAGCACTGTGAGGAACACAGGGTCCCAAATCTGTCTGATAGGCCTAGAAAGTGGGTTGCTCCCACAGAGACAGGAAGTGTCACCAACGTACTGGTTTCGGGTTCTTACCCCCTCGCCTGGCAGAATCTGTTGTTTTCTCTTTTGTGTTTCTGGCTGTCTGTGGTGACTCTTCCCATTTCTTTGGACAGGACTCGGACTGATCGATGCTATGGGACAGACTTCCTCTAACCCTTCCTTTCCCTGTTTCTCCAAACTCTACCTGCATGCCCTGCTTCTGCCAGCAACAGACTGGCGCGTGCTTTGGGTTGGGAAAGAATGCGAGGGTGGAGACATGAATGAAATTGTCCAGGACTGCTCTTGGCCAGTTGGTGAGTGTTTTTTTTTTTTTTTTTTTTTTTTTTTTGGTTTCAGTGTCTCTGTGCAGTATTTATGTTTGCGTCTACTTTCTGTTTTCTGTTCTGAAAGGCCTCAAGGTGTCTGTGTTTGTAGGAGTGGCAAGATGTGACTGAGTGGACACACTTTGAGAATCACAGCCATTGGGGTCAAGAGAAGACGTCTCTGACCCTGGGGTGGATGAGAAATCCCACCTGTCAGTCTTGGTGGATGTGGAGTCCCACCATCAGTTTTAACCTCTTTGGGGTGGATGTCATGCCTGCCTCAGAGGAATCAGTTTTCATCGAGTAAAAACAGTTTTGTCTGTTTAAATGTATGTATAGCCATTATATGTTTGTTTTTGACTGATCTTAAATGGTTAATATGCTCTGTATGTCTTGGTTACAGAGGTTATAGATTAACAGTTATTGGATATGTTTAAAGGTTAAATTCAAAGTCTTGTTTAGAACATATATGTATGCCTATGTGTTTATAAGACCTATAAACACATATGTTTAAAAAGCAACCAACCATGTGGTTGGCCATGCCATGTGATGTGACTCTGCCATCTTGATATTGCTATGTGGTGTGGGTCAGGGAAAGAAAAAAATTTTACAGATCCTCTTAGTTGTAATGAATTTTGTTTATCATTCTATTTCCTTTTAGACTAAGAAGACCAGTCTCATTTTAAATTGGTATTGGTTTTAGAGATTGGATAGTTTGCACTGGTAATTTGATTTTGACTTTTAAAATTATGGTTATGCTTTATGACTTCACTCCTTAAAAGAGTACTCTATTTTGATATTGCAAAAACAGGTTTTGGAGAATGTTTAAATGTTTAAAGCTATGGAACATTTTAAAGTTTATCAGGCATTTTAAATAATGACCTTGGGCAGTCTAACAAAGAACTTGAAACAGTTTCTCAATCCTTTGGGGGAAGACAAAAGACTTTGGTATTTATTTTTAATTTTATCAAATGAAACCAAGCCATACTGTTTGAGCCAATTGAGAAAATTACAGTTTTTTTTACAGTGTATCATGTGGAGAGCTGCTTGTTTGTCAAGTTGCTTTATTTATCAAAAAACATGTTTTCACCCTGGTCTTCACCTTGAGACAGAGAAAAGAGGAAGTTTCTTCACCAAGTTCCTTAAAACTTGTTCCAAGTTCCTTAAAGCTTCTTTGTGACCTTGGACCATATCTGCTATTGGGAAATAGTTTTCAGAAAGAAGTTTGTCAGTAAACTGTAATTAATATAAAAAAATTAAATTAAAAAAGAAGTTTGTTAGTTCCACAATACAAAAACTTCTTTTTGTATTGGTGTGACTTGTTTTTGCCTTGCCTATAAAAAAATAAATTGTGGAATTAACCCATGCTGGGCTCTGGCAGCATCAGGTCAGGATTGAAAGGATTTTGACAGGAGTTTTTAAACCATCAGTGACACCTAATAGGTATGTTTTATATTGCTGGCCATGGCCAGTAGCAATATGTGGCTAGCCACCATGTTGGTTCAGAGATAAAGAGGGGGAGCCATGTTTTTGCCACCATCTTTATTTAAAGCTACCAGCTGTGTTCAGTTTTCTGATTGTGCTAAGTGCAACTTTTGTCCTTTAAGATTTTTGCTGTTCAGTTTTAATGCAATATGGTAGGATCAACAAGATTTGCTAGCCCCTTTATGAACTGTCTGATTTTGCTTTGATTTTAGTTCAGAAAGAGCAGATTTAAAGTTATGCCAAGGACTGTAGTTGAGTACAAAATTGAGCTTTACCTAGTCTCTTTGTTTAGGTTTTTTTAAGGTTAAGCCTAGTATGGGTAACTATGAAGTTCGCCTATGTAGATCTACTTGAAATATAGTCCTAAAACATGTATCTAAGGAATATGCCAGAATTGGAGATTATAGCATTCTGTTTTATAGGATGCAATTTAGAGTAGATAACTAAAGATAGACAAAGAGTAAGTCAGATATGTAGTCCCTAAAGCTTGTCAGAGATCTGATGAATATGGCATTTTAACATGTGTAAGCTTATTATGACAGAGAGTCCCAAAATCCTGGCAGTAGCTCCCCAAGGTTTCCGAGAAGACTTGGGCACAATGACAGATGACAGCAACTCTGGATTGTGGTATGCTAACCCCTGGGCAAGACTGCCCCAACCGGCCCACTGCTAGGGCCCAGCCTAAACTGTGGACAAAGCTGTGGATACCTGGAGAGCCATTGTTACACATTGCTGGAGGCCAGCTGAGGGCAATCTCTCATGTTACTTTTTCTACAGAAGCAGTCTCTCATCTTCTGTGCCTGGCTGAACCCCCTGTGCTCATGATGCCATGAGACCACAGGAGCCAAGGACATTGCCTAGGTGATGGACTAACTAGTCATCTCTGTCATTTTGATTGGTACATGGATTGGTACATTTATTTAACTTATAATTTATTCTTCTCAGGTCTCTGATCACATTGACAGCTAGGCTAAGCTAATGGTAGCTTTGCAGCTAAAGAGCACTGTTAGCTACTTAGAACTGCGAGGTACTAGATCCTTTATTTAGAAAAACATACAGCCTTGTTCACAGGGTTCATGTTAGTTGCCTATAGCTGGATAGAAAGATGTGGAGTTTATGTAGGGTCTGAGGATACAGGAGTTTGGGTTGTGAGAATCTTTGACAGTGTTGTTTGATGGTCTGGGAAAATGTTTCACGGTTGATAAATGCAAGAAAGATTGGAGGGTCTAAGTAGATGTTTTAAGGTATGTGAATGTGAGTTGTAATGATATAGGAAATTGATTTAAGGCATAATGAAAATGCCTTAAATATTTAGATGCCTTAGATATTTAAATACCTTAGATATTTCAGATTTCTCCCTCCTGTCTTCTATTGTTGTACTTATGTTGTTTTAAGATTTCAGAAGTTTAGAGTTTTGACATTGATGAACAGAGTTGTGATAAGCTGATGGAGCACTGACTGCTTGTTATTCAGTCAGAAGCTTGAGATTTTAATTGCCTTTTGGTTGTCTTCTGGAAATAGACCTAAAGGTGCTTCCCATCATGCTAAAAACATTCTCTAATGAGTATATCTGACCCAAAAGCCATAGCTTTTTTACTACAGTATTCTTAATATCTGCTATTTCTCAGATAGACGTTGACACAGGAATGTCTTAAACCTATTCTTCCTAGTTGCTTTGTTAAGGAAAGTCCAAGCATCCAGGGTTTAGCAGTAAAGCCATTAATGTATTTCTGCCTAACTTTTAGCCCTACAGAATGAGGGCTAAAAGTAGATGCTGAGTGTACAAAAAGTGACCAAGCTCCATTGGTGGCTGATTACTGATAGCCATGCCCACAGAAAAACAGTTAGAGTTTCAGACCATGGACACACGTAAATTGTTTATAAAGGTTACAAAACAGCTAAGAAGAACTGATAGATATTCCATCGGATGCAGTTTTACCTCTTACTCTCAGAATGTTGCTTTTATTAGATTTGATGAGGTTTGTTTCTGAGGTTTGTTTTTTTGTTTTTTAAATATATATTTCCTTTTGTAAACCAAAAATTCATATGAGTTTCAGGAAATCAAAAAGTCATGAAACCTGGATCTCACATAGCTCAAATGGACCCTAGATGAGTTTTTCTCATGGTCTTGGGATTCCTCAATTTTCCCATTTAATAGACAAATTTTAACTTCTGTCTTTAGTCTGAATTTGTCTCAGCAGATTTTTACCTGGTTGACTCTATTCCAGGATCAGCTATGGACTGCAAGCTCAAATTTGGACTTGCTGGAAGCTGACATGCTTGCTCCCTGTCTCTTCAGTTGGATCAACTAACCAGATGCTTCTGCTTCTGAGGACTGCCCCATTGCCCAGCCTTTGACTGGCATTTTCAGCCTTCCTAGCCCCTGATGCCAACAGTTCTATTGTCAGAACTGAAGCAGCTTCAGAAGTTGAGACCTTTGGTTCAAAAGCCCACCTAACATTCTGAATTGCTAAGTCAAAAGGGCTCCCTGACATTAGCTATTTTCTTGGGGATCTGCTTAGCTGGAATAGGAACTAGTATTGCAGCAACTGGACTAAAATACTGGAGAGACCCTAGCAAGAAAGGATTCTAGAGGATGTTTTAAATCCTGGTATAATATTTCTCCTTGGCTTACCGCCCCTATATCCACCCTGAAGGGACCCCTACTCATTTTGAATTTTACCTTTGGGCCTGGTATTTTAAATTGTTTGATGGCTTTCATGAAGGATAAAGCTAATGGTACTCAGATCCCATTATGGAAAGGTAAATCTGTAGGATACCAGGGGTCATATCTGGAAGACCCAAGATTGGGTCTTCAAATGATCATGGGAAAGGGTCTGGGAATGAGAGACCAAAGACTTAAAAATCAGTGGGTATTGTTTTAAAGTTTAAGCTTGAAAAAAGGCCAGCTAAGTGGCGATATGTCCAGCCACCCTTGGGGAAGAACTAGCCTTAATGCCCTGAGGGGAAAAATAAGCCTTACTGAATTCTTTCCTCCCCACTAGAGATATAGTTGCTAGGAAACCAGCCCATCCCCCTGGGAAGGGAAGCCAGCCTATTAATGGTTTTGGGGCATTCTTGTGGCCAATCAATTAAAAATGCAACATCCCCTTTTGTGTTTTGACCAATAGATGCTTTCCAGGCAGGAATCCCCCTGCTTTGGGCATGCTGGGAGGGACCGGAATCTTTAAATCACCCAACTAACCTGAGCACGAGGCTCTTGGCTCTCACTGCTTCAGTAGTGAGGGTGTGAGCCCAAGCTGCAGCTTGTAATAAAAAGATTCTCATGTGTTTTTCAAAGGACTCAACTCCTGGTGATGGTCTTTTGGGGTCTCTCAAATCAGGCACAACAGGTGCAGGCCCAAATTGGGACCATGGCAGTGGGTTAGAGGAGCAAAGGTCAAAGGTGTCACCAGTGTGACCCTCCCTTCCCTTCAGGGGATTGTAGGCTAACCCAGGTCCAGGAGGGCAAAGGGAGTAGAAGCAACACACGTGTGTGTGTGTGTGTGTGTGTGTGTGTGTGTATGTGTGTGTGTTTGTGTGTGTTTGTGTTTGTGGCGGGGGGTTAGATGGTCCATAAGTATAACAGAATGATTGACTTCCAGAAGCAGCTTTATCAAGGCAGCTCAACTTTATCTGGGGTGAACAAGAGTTATATAGTCATTGTGGGGTGGGTGAGGGGTTCCCAGGGTATTGGCTGGGAGTTTAAGGTGCCAGGAATGCTTTACAATACAGTATTCCAGATTCTTGTCCCACAGGTTCTTACTAGGAAAAAGGAAGATGAGCCTGCATTTTGGCCATGGGCTAAGTGACCTCTCTCAAGGGTGGAGGCCTTTCTTAGACACATTCTTCAGATGAATTCAGGCAGAGAGAAAGAATCTCCCAGCTTAGGAAGTGAGTCCGATATTCTGTGCCTAGCTCAAGAAGGAGAGCTTTTGGACATGTGGACTGCACCTCAAACAGCAGGGTCCTCCAGCAACCAGGCAGACGATTCTATAGCTTTTCATCCAGTGACTGCCATGCCTCAGGTGTGAGTCAGAGAGGCAGGGTCAGCTTTGATGGACAACCAGAAGCTCAGTGGTGGATGTGCCAGCCTTAGGATAAAGGCCTGACCATGAAGCTATCAGATGCTGGCTGTATACCACCCAGCTAACCAAACCTAGTTACTGGCTGCAGGGCCTTCCCTCCTGTCCTCCCTTCTTCCCAGGCTGGCTAAAGAAGCTGGGCAACAAAACCAACCATTTTTCCACAGACCAGAGACAAATGCATTCAGATTAAAAAGTTCATATGTTACCTTGGAGCCAAAATTCTGATTCTGGTAGTGGATAAGATTCCTAATGTGAACAAATCCAACCTGGGGATGACAGCCAGGGTAGGACACAAATCCTATGCCAAGTGGCTTGTGCTTATAATCCAGAGGACCTGGACCTGAACACACAAACCTGTGTGCTACTGAGTAGTCTTTGTTTGTTTGTTTCTTTCTTTCTTTCTTTCACATTTTTCAAGACAGGGTTTCTCTGTGCAGCTCTGGCTGTCTTGAAACTTGTTCCTTATACCAGACTAGCCTCAATCTCAGTGATCTGATTGCTTCTGCCTCCCCAAGTGTCCATCACTGTGCCGGCTGAAGAATCACTTTTAAATAACTTCAAACTCAGGAACAAGATCCCAGTGCCCTCAGCAGGAGCCCTCATCTTATTTCTGGAGTTGTTTGGTTACTGGGGACTGTGATGGTTACTTTTAGCTGTCAACTTGACTATACCTGGAATTAACTAAAGTGCAAGTGGCTGGGCACACCTGTAAGGAATTTTTCTTGATTAGATCATTTAAATCAGGAAGACTTACCCTAAATCTGACACATGCCTTCTGCCGATATCTGTGGTTCTCAACCTGTGGGCCAAGATCCCTTTTAAGGATAGAATGACCCTTTCACAGGGGTCATATATCAGGTATCCTGCATATCAGATATTTACATTATGATTCATAAGAGTAGCAAAATTATAGTTAGGTAGTAGTGATGAAATAATTTTATTGTTGGGGGTCACCACAACATGAGGAACTGTATAAAGGGTCACAGCATTAGGAAGGTTGAAAACCACTGGCCTACGTAAAGAACATAGAAAAAGGAAGCTCTTGCTCTTTTCTTGCTTACCTTTACTCTTGCTGGCATGAAGAGCCTACTTTTTTAGGATTCTGGTGTATACTGCAGACCAGCTGAGACATCCAACTTCATGAACTAAACAGCGCTTGGATTCTTGGGGTTTCTAATGGGAGATAGCCATTGTTGCAGTAGTCCGACCACAGCCTGTAACCCATTCTAATAAGCTAATAGAATCCATTCTATCAGTTCTGGGTCTCTAGAGAACCCTGACTAATACAGAGACATATTTGAATAACATTTTTTGCAAATGCGTCAAATCCTGCCTTTCACTCTAGCCATTTCACAGATAGTGAAGGAGAGCCAGAGGGCTAAGTTACTAAGGAAAAAAGGTGGGGATGGAAAAGAGAGCCAGAAGCTGGCAAATATGAATCCTGGCCGCCTCTTGCTCTCTGCAGAGGATACCACAAGCCTGCTAGAGTCATGGAGGACAACCCTACGCCTAAGGAATCCCATAGAGAAGTGGCAGGCTGGGAAACGAAGCTGCGCCTGCAAAGCCCCCTGGCCAGGCGAGAGGCCCTGGTGCCTTTTGTTAGACAGAACATTCTACAATAAATACTCCTCACACAGGCCAGAGAAGTTACCATGGTTGGCTCCTGCCCAGCAGAGCTGAGTCAGCAGGAAATCTGCCAAGGTGCAGCAACCCTCGTGTCCTGTGGGTTCCCTGTGTTGATATATATATATATATATTTCAAGCTGTGGCTGAGAGCTTGAAGGCTGCCAAATGTGCAGTCGACACGCTATGCTACCCTGTTGGTTCCAGGTCCTGTGCAGGGGTGAGTAGATGCAGCACGGATGGGCTGGCCATCTTGGGAAGGGGTCAAATCAAGTTTCTTGTTTATGAAGTGAGTCAAAGAATACTAACTCCACAGAGGGAGGGGGACCTTGAGATTTCCCAAGGGTGGAGGGTTCAGCAGGACCAGCTTTAGATTTGATTTTATCAGTTATTTATTCATTTGCCTAGCTGCATTGACTCCTGGCCTTGAACATGCTAGGGAAGTGTCCTAGCACTGAGTCACACCCTCAATCCTGCATTATTAACTATAGTTAATATATTATTATTAACTATTATTAACTATATTTATTATTAACTATAGTTAACAATAGATAGATATAGTTAATCATATAGATATAGTTATAGATATATAATATAGATATAGTTAATAATAACTAGAGCTATTATTAACTATAGTTCTCTGATCTTTTCTCAAGCTGCTGCTAACTTTACCAAACAGTACACTAATATTTCCTCTGTGAACCTTTGGATTTATGAACTGGCTCAAAGGACCAGACCGATGAGGAAGAAGCTGTGAACTGTAAAGCTATAGAGAAAATAAAAACATTCTTAGTTTTGGTATGGGGTAGGTCCTGAGCAGCTAAGGGACCTCGTTTCTTATGATCTAGTTTTAGCTTCTCTATCAGGACTTCATAGAAAGGGGCTATATCCATGGGATGGATCTTGTTCACAATTAATACTTCAAAGAGCTAGGGATAGAGCTCAGGTGGTAGAGTACTTTTGTACTATGTATGAACTGGCTGTGGTGCGGTGGTACACACGTGTGTAATCCCAGCTCTAGAGGCAGGAGGATCAGAAATTCAAGATCATCCTAGACTATGTAGCCAGTTTGAGGTCAACCTAGTCTATATAAGCCCTACCTCTATCTATCTATCTATCTATCTATCTATCTATCTATCTATCTATCT
>NW_026590767.1:3629273-3638114 GCF_907164565.1 Psammomys obesus | reverse complement strand
TCTATCTATCTATCTATCTATCTATCTATCTATCTATCTATCTATCTATCTATCTATCTATCTATCCTATCAATAAATCTATCTATCATCTCTCCCTCCCTCTCTCTCTCTTTCTCTCTCTCTCTCTCTCATCTATCCACCTACATCCCAATAGTCTCTGTGAGTATAACCTCAACTCTTCCATCTCCTATTCAGTTCTATGACGGAACTGGAAGGGGCCCTATACAAGCCTCAGGAGGGAAAACTTAGGCTAGTTGAGGACAAGACATGTAGGCTTCGGCACTCCAGAGGGCAGGCCCTGCACCACGTCTGGGCAGCACAATTGTGCTGGTCCTGGTCATGGGCAGTGGGTGGCCAGTCCTGACAACAGAGTGAGAGAGCTGGCCCTGCCACTTGTCTTCTGTGAGGTGGCGTGGGCATGGGTGTGCGTGCGATGTACCTTTCCCCTCCTCCCTCACCACCTACGGCATTCTGTGGAACTGGCTCTGAGGTCATGAGATCAGGTGAGCTGGCCCTGCCCCTTTCCTGCTGCAGCACTGAGAGAGTGGGCCCTGCACCTTGCCTGGGCAGCCCATTAGTACTGGCCCCAGTGGAGGGGGCACATATGAACCAGCCCCGAGGGCAAGAGCATGGGAGAGCTAGCCCTGCCACTCTTCTGCTGTGAGGTAGCCTGGGCTGGGGGAAAATGCCCTCCAACCCCAATCCCTTGCCACTTAAGGCAGTCAGGAGGACTGACTAGGGTCATGAGAGTGGGTGAGCTTTCCTTGTTCCTCCCTGGCTGCAGCACTCTGGAGATTGGGCCCTGAACCTTGCCTGGGCAGCACAATAGGGTTGGCCTTGGTTGATGGGGCGCAGGTGAGCCACTCCCTAGGGTGAGAGCATGGGAGAGTTAGCCCTACCACTCATGTGCGATGAGGTGGTACGGGCGTGGGTGTGATGCTCTTCCCCTCTCGCCCCTAACCACCTGCAGCAGTCAGGACAACTGGCCCTGAGGTCATGAGGTCACAGCAGCTGCAGCAAGGAGGTGAATGGCACTGCATCTCTTGGCAGCACAGTAAAGCTGGCTCTGGTGGAGGGGACACAGGTGAGCCAGCCTTGAGCTTGGGAGAGCTGGCCTCACCATTCAACTGGTGTGAAATGGCGTGGGTCTGGGGGTGATGCCCTCTCCCTTCCCGCTTGCTACCTACGGTAGCCAGGAGAGCTGGCCCTGGGGTCATGAGAGCAGGAGAGCTATCCCTGCCCCCTCACTGGCTATAGCACTCTGGGAAGCAGGCCCTGCATCTCGGCTAGACAACACAGTAGAGCTGGCTCTGACGGTGAAGGCATGTGTGCACCAGCCCAAAGGTGTAAGTGTGGGATAGCTGTCCCGGCCCCTTGCAGGAGGTAGTACATGGGAGAATGGGCTCCTGTGCCTTGACTGGCAGCACAGCGGAGGTGGCTCTGGAGACATGGCTGTGGGAAAACCACCCCAGGGTCATGAAAGCAGGATAGCTAACCCTGACTCCTGTAGCTGGTGGTATCGGGTGGCCTAGCGGGAACAGTGCCGGTGAGCTTGCCCTGGTGGCACGGATAAGGGAGAGCTGGCATGCTGACCAGCTTGGCTTGCCACCCAGGCCAAAATCCAGGGCCTTGAGTTGGTCCATCCCAAAATCCATATCATCTTGAAAGGTTGGGACATGTGAAGGGGCCAGTCCTGCCAATCTAGGGCTGCAGGACGTTCATGACCCAGGGCAACAATGGGATGACCCAGAGGAGGCCTGGTGAGGATACAGTATTGATGGTATCAAAGAAGGCAGAGATCTCATGCCAGACAGACTCACTCGCAATGAACATTTGCAAGTGAAGATGTGTGGATAGAGGGATAGACTATGGGACACACTGTGACAGTCTACAGCTTCCACAATGAGATGCTTTTTTATGTGTTTTGTTTTGTTGTTGTTGTTTGTTTATGTGTGTGTTTTATTTTGGGGGAAAGTTGCAAGGGCAAAGGGTGGAGATGAAGGGACAGGAAGATGAGTGGGACTGGGGTGCATGATGTGAAACTCACAAGGGATCAATAAAAAGTTAAAAAAAAGTGTAGGCAGGCTCAGTGTGGCAGCCCATGCCTTTAATCTTAGTTCTTGGGGGGGACAGAGGCCAGACTGCTCTACATAGCAGGTTGAAGATCAGCCAGTGAAGCATAATGGAACCCTTTGGAAGAAGAAGAGGAGGAGGAGGAGGAAGAGGGGGAGGAAGAGGAGGAGGAAGTAGTGGTGTAGGCAAGTATCTGTTTCAGGTGATCTAATACAAGAGGGAACCTCAACCAAGAAAACACTTGGGAGAGTGGGCCCCTGTGCCTTGACTGGACAGCACAGTGGACATGGTTCTGGAGGCCTGGCTCCAGAAAACCACCACTGAACTGTAGGCAAGCCTGTGGAGCATTTTCTTGATTGATGGCTGATATGGAATGGCCCAGCCCATTGTAGGTAGTGTCACCCCCTGGGCAAGTGGCCTTGGAGTGTATAAGAAAGTGAACTGAACAGGCCAGGAAGAGCAAGCTGCTTTGGGTCAGTGTTTTGTCACAAGTAATAGAAACTCTAATTAAGAAAAGAAAGGCGGAGCCAGGAGGGCAGGAGTGAGTCCAACTTCTTCTTTCTGGCACAGAGGTCCTGTCTGAATTAACTTGAGAAGCTGACATGAGAGGTAACCAGAAAAGAGGTAGGCCCACAGTTATGGGGGAGGTCCTTACCTGGCTATAGACCTCAGTTGTCTTGTTGGTGCCATGGAGGCTTGAGACATGAGTGTCAAGGGTTTTAACTACAGGGTTGACAGATAATGTTTGGGGAAGATCCTGGTGTACCTAAAGGAAGAAGCAGTCAGTCATTGGGGGCCAACGGAGGAAAAGGATAGTTAGCAAGAGAAGGCTAAGGTGACAGCCCAAAGGGAGGATGGACATGAGTCTGAGGGAGCCTGTGACATGGAACCTATCAGGACCCAGGACTCTATATTTTAAAACTCCCCAGAGACTTCATGACGAGTCAGGCGTGGGAGCAGGACGACAGCTCACTGGCCTGGGATAACTCAGTGTCAAGACCCGAAGGCACTTGGACAGGTGTAAGTGACAGCATCATAGAATTGGGGTGGTGGGAGTTGAATCCACACCAAGGAGCAGCAGGGGAGAAGTACACATCCGAGTCAGCTCCCAGCACCTACCTGTGGGCGTCGTTCCTATTATCCTCCCAAGCACCACTTTGTAACATTTGACTGCGTTACACCCTCACTCAGGAAAATGAAATTTATTTAGAAGGTGCAGGCATTTCACATTTAGGCCGGTGATGACACTCACAATTTACCATTTCTTTACCTTTTTTTGGTTCTTTTGTTTTTTTGAGACAGGGTTTCTCTATGTAGCCTTGGCTGTCCTGGACTTGCTGTATAGACCAGGCTGACCTCACAGAGGCTGAACTCACAGAGATCCTGAGAGATGCCTGCCTTGGCCTCCCCAAGGGCTGGGATTACAAGCGTGCACACCCAACTCAACAGCTCATTTTGTTGTTGGGTGGATTGTAGATCTCATGGCAGAAGCAAGTAAGTAAACCACTCTCAGCTGTAACCTTGATCTTATTGGCAAAATGTCTATTATGCAGCTAAAAACATCTAGTTAATAGGCACTGCCCTTCAACAACCAGTAGCAACCTGAGTCCTGGGTGGTGATAACAGTGACATTATGTTTCTTTTTATCACCCTTGGGTTCTTTATGCTGCCAATTACAGGGATGTGTTCTCCCCCTGACTTCTGAGACCATGCTCCCATCCTCATTTGGTTTTCCTTCGCAGGGCTGTGTTTGTGCTTGTAGCATTCCCAAGTTTCACTGCTGGGGAGAAGATTTGATTTTTAGAAAACAGGGACGATCATAGGAGGTAAAGGCAGGCAGACAAGTCAAGCAGGTGACTCCCATAGGGCCACTTGCCAAGCACCTGGGGGTGGGGGTGGGTGTGTCTGCAGCACCAGACCCCGAGCTATGGGCTGGGAGTGCAGTAACACACAAGACCCCAGCGCTCCACAAGAGTCTGAAAGCTCAACAATCTGGCAGTGTGTTTTTGGAATAAGTAAACTGCCTGCCTGCTCTGCTAGAGCAGAGAGCTTTCATGTTTGAACGCATGTTTGCTTAAAACTAGCTCAGGCCCTTCTTCCCCAATGCTCAATGCCAAGTCAACTCTGCTGATTTAGAAAACATCTTACTATCCTGAATCCTGTAGAGGGTTCGGGTCGAGTGTAGGAAATTTTCACAAGAACCCAAATTTCACGTCGATTTGTGATGGATTAGCATACCAAAATTGGCTTAAAGTGCACTTAATGGATGCATTACTGAGGGAGGGATCCGCCCAACCGGAGGGTTTCTAAATTTATAAAACTGAAATGCATTTCGGGTTACTGAGAAGTCTAAATTTGTCAAAGTCACAGGGTGGGAGGCAGGTCGTTGCAGGAATCCGAAGCCTGGGCTGCCGAAACCAATCTGAAGCCCCTGCCATGACCTCTAGAGCCCCTAGGCCAAGCCCTTTTCATGTCAGAAGCAGGATCCAAGCCCCATGTGTACTAAGCCCCGACATGAGTGAGGGACAGAAGGTGACAGGAAATAGTTCTGATGGGTTTGCCTACCACTAACTAGATGTCATGGGCACTCGTACACACTAATGGTACAGGAGTGACGTTAGGTCTGTTTCTGCTTGCTTGATTTCTGAGCCTCAGTCTCCCAGCCTGAAGGATGGGCTCATGCAGTATTGATTGTTGGGAAGGATTAAGGCTGCAGGATGGGAAAATACTGCTTGTCTTGTGGGGTTCTTTGGAGGTCCCTGTAGGAAGAGAACGGACCTTAGTTATCTCAGTGGCTCCCTCTTCATCCTAGTGTATGGCACACAGTAGGTGTTCAGAGACTGTTTACAGACTGAATGAATGAGTGAGCTAGTAGTGAAACCATCGGAAGGGCTATGGTGGGGGTCCCTGTTACAATGCTCTGATATCCTTGCGCTGTCCCTTATAAAGTCTTTATTCAAGCTATAATTGTCACTCATTTACCTCATAAATAATTATGTGGCAACTATATGCACAACTTTTATGCTTATTTTGTGAATGTGTGTGTTTTGTCTGTGTGTGTGTCTGTACATTACGTGAAAGAAGTGCCTATGGATGCCAGAAGAAGACATTGGATGCCCTGGTATTGGAGTTTGAGATGGCTGTGAGCCACTATGTGGGTGCTGGGAACTGAACCCTGGTCCTCTGTAAGAACAGTCAGTGCTCTTAACTGCTGAACCATCCCTCTCTCCCACCCCTGTGCTTAGCATGTTTCAAAATTTGCCATAAAGCCACTGCTGTAATGGACCAGTCAACTACTGCCGCAATAACGCTGTGTAAGAAAACAGTTAACAAGTCAGCAGTCAGCACTTTTCCTACCCTGCTTATGTACGTCTGTGTTACTTGGAGTAGCTCAGAGGACAGCTGGAGCTGGGGTGACTTGGCTGCAGGGTACAAGCTGCACTCAGGCCTGCTTTATGAGTGTTCATTCTGGAGTTTTGCTGAAAAAGAAAGCTCCTACCCAGTCCCACGGGGGCTTTCAGAGTCTGGGACATCACCAAAGGAGCATGCATGATCGGGACCTAGGCCCCCTGCACACATGTAGCCTAGGGGCCACTTGGTCTTCATATGGGGTGCCTGGGGAGTGGAGACGGGGGCTGTTTCTAAATGGACTCTATTGCCTGCTTTTGGATCATTTCCTCCTGGCAGGGCTGCCTTGCCTGGCCTCAGGGGATGAGGATAAGAGCAGTCCTGGTGTGACTTGATGTGCTGGGAAAGGTTAATATGGGGGGCTCCCCTTTTCTGGGGGGAAAGGGAGAGGAGAAGGGGGAAGGAAGGGAAAGGGGAAGGGATGGATGGGGGGGGACTGGGAGGAGGAGAGGGAGGGGGCACCTTTGGGATGTAAAGTAAATAAACTAATATAAAATTAAAGAAAAGAAAAGAAAGCTCCTATTTAAGGTGTGCTGTTTATAAGGTGGGCCACTAGAATACTACAAAGCAAGCCCAACCTTGCAAGAACATTTCCAGACTCTGTCACAGTTGTTACCCAATGTCTCACTGTCAAACCAAACCAAAACCAAACCAAACCAAAAAAAACGAAGTCAAAAGTTAAGTCATGGAGGGGTGCATCCTGTACACCACAAGGTGGTTGGCGGTAAGGAGAGATATATGTCACAGTGTTTGGAAGTGTGTCTGCCAGGAGCGCATATGGTGAAATGTGAAGCCCACTGTGACACATTAAAGGGAGAAATTTCACTCACCTTTAGTAAGACTGCCACTCAACTGTAGCAGTTTTGGAGGTGGGGCCTCTGGGAGTTAATCAGAATCAAATCATCAGAGTGGGAAGCTCTGTGATTAGATACTTGTGACTTTATATGAAAAGGGACACAGACCAGAACACACACAGCCACGTGGCCCTCTGCCGTGCGACAGACTGACCCACCCTGGGAGTCTGCCAGTAAGAAAATAACTGCCAGATACTGGCTCTTGAGCCTCCAGGAGCATGAAGTAAATAAACCCCTTTTCTTTACGGTGCTACCCAGCTTCAGGCATTTTGTTATAGTGGCACGAAATGTACTAGTGTGACCACTGTGGAAGACTGAAGAGCTGGGATCAATAACTCAGTGTACCACTAGCAGCTCAGAGAGAAGTGATTCACCCAGAATTACTCAGTAGGTGCTGGAAGTAGGATATGAGCCTAGGCAACCTGGGAATGAATGCCTGGGGAGGAAATGCTTTATTGTCTTAAACTTTCTGCAATTTTTCTTTTTCTTCCCCACCCCTCTTCTGTCTCTCTCTGTCTCTGTCTCTCTTTCTCTCTCCAAGACAGGGTTTCTTTGTGTAGCCTGGGCTGTCTTGGAACTTGCTCTATAGATCATAGCCCAGGCCGGCCTCAAACTCACCGAGATCCTCCTGCCTCTGCCTCCTGAGTTCTGGGATTAAAAGCATGTGCCACTGCCGTCCAGCTCTGCATTTACTTTTTACTCATGAATTGCTGAAGGCCTGCCAACACCAGCCTCTCTCATGTACCTACCCATCCATCTCTCTCTCCCTTTCTTCATTCACACAGGGTATTTGGGTGCTGCCAGAGCTTTTCGGAATAACGGGCTAATTTTTTGAAGTTAATGTTGAGGGAGAGAAATGAAAAACCTCCAGGTAATCTCAGGAACATGTATAATGCCGTTGGAAAGTCCCGGTGGAACTCATATAAAAGCAGCGGAGGGATTTTACCTAAAAACAATTTGCTTGCATGTCAGCTGTGATTTCTCACACCTGAATTTGAAAGTCATCTGGGTGGGCCCAGCGCCATCCCCATAATGGGGCATGTATTGGAAAGTCCCCATCCGTGTGGCCCAGGGATCAGGTTCCACACACTCTTACAGGAGGGGATTTCCTCCTTGCTGTTTCCAAAGAACCTTCCCTGTGTTTGCTTAAACCGGCTGCATGCCCTGGTCTGACAGCTGCCTGGCCCAGGACTTTGCTTGCAGGCGCCTGCACAACCCACCCTCTTAAACAGCAACCTGCACTGTGTCCCAGTGCAATTACTCGAATATATAAACCTTACTGAAAGGCAGTCTTTTCTCCGGAGCTAATAAATAAGCCCCAAAGCCACAACGTGTGTAAGACCATGAAAAATGGCATCATTATCTATTGGGAATTGTGAACTGTGCAAAAACCAGCTCATTGTATTTTTAGAAAAAAAGGTTTTTGTTTAAAAACATAATAAAGACCTCCAGATCACTAAGCCGAGGGGGCTAGCGGGAGGGATGCAATCCAGTCTGCTGACTGGGAGGGCAGCCTCGTTGCTTCATTAATCTCTCTTTGCAGACTTTTATGTAAGAGGCAGTATTCGTTGGGAAACAAGACAGGGGTTTTGAAGAACTCCCCTGTCATCCAGGGTTCCCATCTGCAGTTATAATCCTCTGATTGTGACCTCTAAATCAGTTGCCATGGATGCTGAGCCAGAAGTTTATGACTTCAGGGTGGTAATAGCTCCTAGGGGGTGAGGTGGAATCTCAGGCAAGAGAGAAAAGGGGGACTCACATTGTCTAGAATCCCCTTTCGCACGTGGCCCCAGCATTCTACAGTTTAGGGAGCATTTTTTTTTTTTTTTTTTTTTTTTTTCCTGGTTGCTTTCAAGAAACCAGGTGCTACCTTCTGGCCATGGGAACATGGTCAGGCCAAAGATGGCTTCTATCTTGTTCCCGAGTCTGGGCTTGGTGCTCCAAAGGCTGTCCCAAACAAGTCTTAAAGAGTTGAAGGTGTCTTTACATTAACAGATTTTATTTCATCTTCAGCCCACGGCGGAGGGGTAGATCACTGGAGCCCTTCCTTGGAACAGCTCCCATGGGCCACTGCAACAGACCGTGGCACTCGGGGTCCTGCAGAGCCTTACCTTTCAGAAGAAGCAAACCTTACAGGCCTAAGAGCTAGTCAGCCTTCGTAGGATGCAAAAATACAACAGAGGGCGCCGAAACCACCAGAATCAATAGTGTTGAATATCAACGTATGGGCTGTCTCTAGATCATCAAGTTCCTTAAAACTGCTTCCAGTAGCCGGGTCACTGCTATACACACCAGTTTCGATTTTGCCTTTTCGGAGTTACCGCAACACACAAACTGTCTTTACTTGCAGGGCGAGGGGCGGGGACCAAACCTACCGCTCAGCGGGGCGCGCACGCCTTGATCTTGCATTCCAGACTCGAGCTGATGTGTGTCAGCGCGACATGGGGCGGGGATGGGGTGGGGGGGGGAGGGTTCTATTCAGAGGTTTCATTCGCCATCTGCAAGT
>NW_026590767.1:3300791-3629263 GCF_907164565.1 Psammomys obesus | reverse complement strand
CCCCTCTGCGGGTTCCGTTCGGGTTGGCCGGGACTGGGCGCTGGGAGTCCGGCCGGCGTGGGCTGCGCGCAGCCTCACTCCTCGCGCGGAGGTTCCCCGGCGCGGAGGCGGCGGCGGCCCAGGCAGACAATGAACTTGGAGCGCGCCGAGCTCTGGCAGGTTTGGGCCCGCACCCCTTGGTAAGGCCTCCTCGTTCCAGGCAAGGTTCTCAGTAGGGGGCGTCCCTTTCACTGAGAGGTCCTGGCCGCGTTCTGGGTGCCCAGCACTCTCGGGGACCCCGCGGGAAGGACTGCCGGTGTCGGCGCCGGGGCTCACACGTCCCCTCCATAGACAGAGCGAATGTGGCCCGAGCTCCGAGACAGAGGACCGGGTGGTGGCGTGGTGGCGCTGTGGACAGCTAGAGGCCGGCGGAGGACGCACGCCGCGGGGCACGCACCGGCTGGCTGTCCCGCAGAACCGCCCCAAGGAGTCAGAATCCGCGCAACCCTGGGCCAGCCAGCCGTGGTAGCTGAGGGCGGAGGACGGCTGGATATAGGACCAATGGACAGACAAGTTGGTGATTTTCTGGAGCTCGCTCGCTGCAGGCAGAGCTGGGGACCGGGATTCTCTTAGCCGTGCTCACCGCCCCTCCCCCAAACACTTTGGGGGAAGTTTCCAGGCGCAGCCTGGGGCAGGTACGTTTGCATCTGCTACTGTCTCTGGGTACTAATCAGAGCCGCCTCGGGAACCAGGGTTCTAGCCGCACTGCCGCTCCAGGCGGGAAGGCACGTGTGGGTCTCGGGGAGCAGCCCCAGGCGTCGGCTCCTGTGGGACCAGGGTTCCCGAGGAGGGACCTTGGGGACAGGTCCGGGAGGAACCGAACTTTTTTTTTTTTTTTTTTAAACTCGCTGCCCTTTCTCTGTCCCTTAGTCCGTGAAGGGGCCTGACTTGGGAGTCACGGCGCTGTCCCCGGCCAGATGGGGAGCAGAGAGCTGAACAAGGCTGGTTTGAGCCGAGCCCTGGGGCGGCGGCGGCGAGCCGGGAAGGCAGCGGCCCGGACGCGGGGGCGACTCTGGGGCTGGCTAGAGCGTGCTCGTCGGTGGGGCTGTGTGCGCCGGTGGAGAGGAAGCGGGCGCTGTGATGGCTGGTGGTGGGTCTTGGCGCACTTGGCGGGGTGGAGTCCCAGATGGCGCCGGGGCGAAGGGAGCCAGGCTGTGCAGGGAATGAATGGAGAGCTGTGGAAACGCTGTCTTTCTCCTTCAGGCGAACTGATTGGCCCGCTTGCACTCATTTGTGTCCATGTTTAGGACTCCGAGGTCCTTCGCACCCTTGTTTGACTGACTGCCTCACCGCGGTCCAAGTGTCCACGTTGCCTGCTTATCTTGAGCCCCAAGACAGTCAGATGGGTTGCTGGAGCGGCCAGAGCGGCTCAGTGCTGGGGCTGGGTTGCTTGCTGCTGGTAGCTGGACATTGGCGCCTCCAGAAAGCGCGCTTCGCGGAGGTGTTGAGTATGGGGGTTGGAGCTAGCTGCTGGGGTCCACCTTGCCCTACATCTTCTAGTAGATCTGCTGGACTCTCACTACGTCCATGTTAATGGCATTGGGTTTTCAGGAATGAAGTTCAGAAAAGCGTTTCGAGGAGCGAGGGGCCAGTGACTCTGCTTCTTCAGACCGGTCAGGGTGGGCCCAGGGCCTCTGTTAGTAAGGTCTAGCTTTCCAGTGAAGAGTGGGGCTCACATCCTGGGGTTAGGGTGATCGTCCCAAATGTCCATCTGAGAACAGCTGTATCCATCCCCACTCTGTGTGCCATGGTGGAAAGCCTAGAAGCTTTCCCAAAATTTGTCGTGGAACCTCTCTGCTCTCAATCTGAATTTTCCCTTCAGCTGACCCATTGCAAAATCAAGACCCGTCCCCCCTTCAGAATATGGCATTTACAAGTGTTTGTTGAACCAGGATCTGTTGACTGATATGTGAACACACACACATCATACGGGTTTGTTCAGAGTAGCCTAGGAGTAAAAGTGCTTTATAATTGGCTTGGTCTTGACCAACAAGTTTGCTCCTTCTACCCCCAAACTAAAGAAAAACTGAGGATAATTTTTTTTTTCTTGCCACCACAAGTGATGGAGTTTGGAGAGGAAGTGGCTTGCTAGTGTTTCTCTACTAGGGCAGTAGTGAACAGGAAGTGAGGCTCTAGGTCCAGCCTTCCTCCCAAGGTCTTGCTCCTCAGAGAGCTATCTCAGGGTCTCCTGAAGGAAACACACTGCTGAGGAGGCTGGTCTGTCATGCTTTCTTTTTGATGTACTCAGAACCTGGACCACTGTCCTAGCCAGGGATGCAGTGCTGTTAACCGCCAGTGTTCATTCTTCATCCTTTCTTTCTGTCTGAAGAGGGGCTTTGCTTTTCCACATTCCCAAGAGATTAATCCTTGCATTAGGAAGAAGGCACACATGAGGGAAAGGTTGCAGCCAGGGGCAAGGGGGCTTGTTTATTCAATGCCTTGAGAAGGAATTAAACAATCTCAAGTTGGGCCCTATGAGTTGGAGAACTTCTGAACCTGGAGAGAGCAAGCTGGAGAGGGGATTGGGGTGTGTGGAGATGGAGATGCCTTGAGCAAGTGAGTGACAGTGGAAAGCCTCCACCCCGCTCTAGCCAGCTGGGAAAAAGCAGAGTCCATGGGTCTTGTTAATTTCAAGACAGTTTTTAAGCCTAGATATGGAAGTGTGGGCTGGAATCTAAGGATAATAGAGGTGGGGTGGTGGGGTGGTGTTGGGAACCCTTTCTCAGTTTAGAGCTCAATATCTGGCCCTGTGTCGATATGCCAGAGAAGACTCACACTGGTACAGGGAGGTGGCGGTCCAAAATGGACTATTATTGCACTGACGGCTACTCCTTATGCCTGGGTCTAGACGGGACTTGCCCAGGCTCCTCCACATGCTGTGGGTCATGTGTTCCATAGCTACTCCATGTGTCCCCATCATGGTTGTGGGACTTTGCATGAAACTTCTTGTATACTGGTTTACTGAATAGACCCCACAGTTGAGCCTAGAGATGGCCAGGGGAGAAAACAGG
Source organism: Psammomys obesus (assembly GCF_907164565.1). Taxonomy (NCBI): domain Eukaryota; kingdom Metazoa; phylum Chordata; class Mammalia; order Rodentia; family Muridae; genus Psammomys; species Psammomys obesus. The sequence continues at coordinate 3,626,213 of NW_026590767.1, read as the reverse complement.
CAAAGTCTCTGCTCTCTCTTAGGAGGGGCACACAGACATTCAGGTGTCAGACAAATGATCCTTAGTTGCAGGCCTAGGAGCAAGAATGTGGCAAAACAAGTAGCAAAACAGTGGCAAAAACCAATGCTCCATTGGTCCCCCCTTTTTCTCTCTTGGTTTTTGGAGAGAAGAATTCTCTGTGTAGCCTTGGCTGTACTGGACTCACTTTGTAGACCTGGCGGGCTTCAAACTCACAGAGATCCTCGTGCTTCTGCCTCCCCAAGTGCTGGGCTCACAGGTGTGCACCACCATGCCCAGCTAATTCTGCATCTTCCTAACCACACACTTTGTTTCAGAACTGTTTTCTGCTTTAGGACAGTGGTTCTCAACCTTCCTAATTGCTGTGACCCCTTCATACAGTTCCTCATGTTGTGCTGAACCCCCCCCCCAACCAAAAAACCACACTTCTTGAGCCTGCCCCTTTTCCTGGTCCCTGTTTGTAGAGATGTCATTTGAAGACCATTTGTATGAGAGAGGAGATGTTTCCAATTCTAAAAGCAGAGAATGTTTTTCAAAAGTTGTAGCTGGCTCAGGAGTGTCACACATCTGGGCAGTCATTCAGAAATCGTGTCTTCAGCAGTGTATGATTTAGAAGTGACTGTTGAGTCACTGGGAATAAGAATGCAACCTGTGTCTCTTTCTGGGTTGTAAGGAGGCTCAGGTACCATTGATATTAAATTACTTCAAAGGGCAGTTTGGTCCTCCAGCTGGGAATAAAGGGATCTTGTTTGTCTTTAGCCTTAGTATTCAGAGACGGGGTGTTTCAACTTACATGATGTTTTTTTTGTTTTTGTTTTTGTTTTTAATTGTCCCCAAGTCTGCTGTGTTCCGCAGGACTGCTTCTCCTTTGAGAACACTAGGACTGGATGATAACATGTGAAGACCTGGCTCTCCCCATCCTGGGGTGAACATAAAGGTGGCAGGCACACGCTTAGTTTGTCCAGGAAGAAAAGGGCTTGTATAGATGTGGGCCAACAGGGATTGTTTTTCTACACCATGAGAATTGAGGTGCAAGGCAGTTTTTTGTTCTTTTTTTTTTTTTTAAACCCACACCTGTCATCAGCTGTGCCCCTATACATTCACGGCTGGCCCTGTGCTAGGCAGGTCCACAGATATAGGTCCGGTTGTCTCTCTTAGAGGTCTGGGGAAGGGCAATGAAGACCCTACCCATGATTTTAGTTACTCGTATGTGTAGGGGCAGATGAGGGAAGTGGGATGGGGACGGGGTGGGGATGATCCAGAAGGAGAAGGCTGTGTGAATCCATGAGTGATTAAGTGTGCAGAAGTGAGTGTGTGTGTGTGTGTGTGCGCGCCTGTGTGGTGAGGGGGCAGTAGCAAGTGAGAAGCGATTTCTGTGCTTTATAGAATTTGCAGGGATGCGGAGGGAAGGGGGAGCCTCTCTGTCATTTGCAGCAGCTCTGTACAATATTTATGCGTTCCCTTTAGGTGTGGCCCTGGGCCAGGTGCATGAGGGCAGAGAGTCAGCTCTCAGCACAAAGTCCCTGCACAGCGATGAGATTAGTGGGCGAGGCAGAACTTGTGCAAGTCAGAATTACATAATGGTGCTGACAGGCATCTCTGAGGGGCCTTGGGAAAGTGCAGTGGGAGGCTGGGAGGTTGGAGTATTTGGGATGATTTCACCCAGGTGTCCTATAAAAGAGTTAAGCCCTTGCCAGCTGCTGGGAACAATGCCTGGTAAACAGCACTTAGTGAGTATTGGCTTTTGTGGCATTTTTTGGTTTCTAGAACTCATAACCACAGATAGAGGGATGTCTCTCCGAGGCTGAAATTGCATGGTACCCGCATACCCCTCATTGTGTGTATTTCCTTAGAGCAGCAGTTCTCACGGTCCCTTTGGGAGCTCAAAGACCCTTTCACAGGGATTGCCTACTTCTGTTGGAAAACACAGATTCGTAACAGTAGCAAAATTACAGTTTTAAAGTACCAATGAAAATAATTTTATGGTTGGGGTCACCACAGCATGAAGAACTGTATTAACGGACTGCAACAGTAGGAAGGTTGAGCAATACTGCCTTAGGGGATCATGTCCCCCATCCAATAAAATTTACCTTGAAGTTGTGACTGGGAATGTACTTCAGTGGTAGAGGGCTTACCTAGCGTGTACAAAGAAAAAATAAAAAAGTAGAGAGAGAGAGGGAGAGCTAGGAGGAACTCTTGATTGCCTTGTCCCAGCTAGGTTTCTTGAGGCTGGTAGCTTTACCTCCCTTGCTCATCTCATCTGTACAGGGAGAAGACAGGGGCACCAATTGCCCTCTGAGCCCTTGTGGGCAGACTGTGGGTGCTTAGGGCTGGGCTTCTATTTGACGCCATCAAAAATGTGTGGGTGTAGCTGGCCTTTGAATGTCACATCTTGAGCCGTTCTCTGCGCTTGAAGGAGTCCCAACAGGAATGGCTGTGAGAAGGGAGCTCCAGGCTGGAGCCACGGAGCTCCTGACACCTACTTTACATTTTAGAACTCATCTTAGTTCAGGCATTTTAGATTTCTGAGGGAAGTAAGGCTGGCAGATCCTCAAAAGCAGAGGGTGTCATTAAAAAATGAAAACTTGGGTACCGTCCAGAAATGTATTTGTGGTAGACACACTGAAACAGGCAGCCTAGTCACCCAGGTGTCTGGAAAATACCCCGGCAAGGGCAGATAATTAGATACAGGCTAGGCACAATTACGTTTTCCTTACAGTGTTCTGGGGCGATGGTTTCACATTTTCTGTGGAAATGGAATATGTGCCTGCTGGGCTGTTTTGTTCTTTGTGGTCAGAAAGACAGTGGGGCAGTCACCCAGGAAGAAGACAGGCCAGGACGGAATTCTGTTGTGCCTTTCTATACCCTTGCAGCTAGCTTCCCCGGGGGCACTGGGCTCATGGCACCTGCATCACATGGTCCAACCTTCATTTCAGAGCAGGAGAGGTTGGAGGGAAGAAGTGCTGGACGGTTAGTCTGCAGCCTTGATGGATGGGCCTTGGAGGATGTCTGTGCTTTCTCTGCTTGTGAGTGAGCTCAGCCATGGGAAGAAGAATAGCCAGTGCTTCTGGTCTGTTTAGGGCCACAGTTTAGACATCCTTCTAGCTCAGGGGTTGGATCCCCTAGCCACTCAGAGAAACCATATACGTCCCAGGCACAGCCTGTCTGGGCTTCATGGTGATTTGGATTCAAGTTCCTGCTGTGTTGTTTCATGTTATTCCCATGACCCTGGCTGGGCCAGGCTTCATGTATCACAGTTTTCCTCATTTCTAAACAACAAAGCTAACATCCTCTGCCTGTTGAATGGGTTATTATAAATCGTACAAGTTGGGGTTCAAGGATACTCCCCCAAACCAGCCACTTTTTTTTTTGGTGGAGATCAACTTGGACTTTTGTTCCCATCTGAAGCTGAGGTGGGCACGTGTGCCAAACCAGTATGGCAGGCAAGATATACCATGATATAGGGTTTGACTGGCTTAGCAGTCTGCTTTCCTCCTTGGTGTAGGTAGCAAGAGAATGAGTTATGTGAGGCATGTGTTATGTGAAGGTCTCTATCTTACTTCTGTATTCCTAGGACTGTGTAGATACTTTCTGGTGTAGGCAGTGGGGAGGTCCCACATGCTGCCTTCTCCCTCTGGCAGGATTTAGCAAAGTACTCACCCCAGTGTTTGGCCCACGGCAAAGGGTTGGTCCCTGTTCTTTCTTGGGGTTGCGGTGGGCAGGGTGGCCACAGTGTGTATGTGATTTCTCGATTCTATGTTGTTACCTGCTGTGGGAGATCACCTGACTTTAAATTGAAGAGGAATGTCTCTTTTCACTTCTTGTCTTTCTGGGGAGTGATAGTAGATTCAAGGCCACATTCTAAGTTGAATGTAGTTCCCTTGGATGGAGGTAGTGGCTGACTGCTAGCCAGGGGTCTTCTTTTTTCCTCCTTTGTCTCTCAACTGGCAGTGGAGTTTCCCTTTATCCTTTTCTCTCCTTTTTTGTCTTGCTTGTGTAGCTGAGGTTGGTCTCAAACTGCTGAACTTGAATGCTACGCTATGTCAGTCTTCTCAGTGCTTGGACAATTAGTGTGCGGTGTGCCTGCTACTGGCCCACACTTCTGCCCGGTAGAGTTCTTTGTGCCAGGCTCCCTGACCAGCCAGCCTAGACTTGGCTGCACTCAGGTCTTCTAGCCACTGAGAAGGGAACCCCTGCATCTGCCCGTTCTTCCTGGTGTCCAGACCCTCCCCTTAGCACCGATGCTATTTGGAAGCCTGGGCAGTCTCTGCTGCCGTCTCTCATGCGCATCCTTAACCTATCCACACACAGCATTCCTCCCATGAGCTTCTGCAGTCCCACTCTCTTGTGTTTCTCAGTTTTGAGCCCTTTCCATGGATGCTATGTTCTGGTTTTCTAGGTAATGTCTGCCTGGCCTGGTGGTCCCTTCGTCACTTTCTCATCCTTGGACCTACTCCTAGTTGAGAGTGATTGCCATGCATTGAATTCATGCATCTATTTACAAAGATGTGCCTAAAAGCTGGTCTCCTGGGAGAAGCTCATGTATACCCAGAAGATAGGGATTCAGGATTTGGTACCTTGTTCCAGGAGCTGACACTGGTTGATCTTCTGGAAGAGCCTGGTGTAGTGACCCCAGACTCTGGACTTCATATTTGAGGGATTATTATAAGAGCAATCACAGCTTTTTTTATGTGTCTTGAGAGTCATGGGGAAAATGCTATGGGAATCTGGTTGCTGCCCCAAGAGTATAAACAGGAGTCTTCCACTCAGGCAAGAGCCAGGGGCTGTTAGCGTTTTTGTGTGCTTGGAGCATATAGCTTGTCTTAGGGCTCCAGGCTCCTTTGTTTGGAATGTAAATATTTGCATTAAAAGCATAAAGTATGTCCTAGTGTATATTTTTGGTGACTGTAATCTCCAAACCCCAAATCAGACTATCGGTCTATGGAGGAATGTTTTCCTCCAATTTGCGAACCTGTTTATATAAAGAGTCTTGCAAACGTACACACAGTAGACCATGTTTACTTTGTGTGCAAAAGGGGTCTCCCGGCCACCAGGAAAGCCGTGGCCCTGAATCATGTGGGCTGCTGGTAGTGAGTCTTAGCACAAACGGCGGTACCTCCCTGCTGGGAGCTGTGGAGCTTAGGGAACAGTAGCAGACTCTGGCACAGGCCTCGTGGGATTCTCTGACTCTGCTTTCTGGATCAGTTGCTCTTCATCCAGGAGGCGGCTAGGCTGCTTGTCCTGGCTGGTCTCTGCATCTTCTAACCACGCACTTTGTTTCAGAACTGTCTGTTGCCCTAGGACAGCGGTTCTCAGCCCTCCTAATGCTGTGACCCTTTACTACAGTTCCTCAAGTTGTGGTGACCCCCAACCAAAACAATTTTTCTTTTGTTGCTGTTTTTTGCTGCTGTTATGAATCGTAATGTAAATATCTGATATGCAGGATATCTGATATGTGACCCTGGTGGGGGTCATGACCCACAGGTTGAGAGCCACTGTCCTTGAAAGACATTCAGGGGAATCATGTTGGCGCCCTTGTAGACCCATTGCTGGGTTGGTGTTGAACTGCGCAGATCTGTGTGACAATTTCCCCCATCATCATATTTAGGACAATTTGGCTCTTCATTTTCCCTCTGGAGACTAAATGTTTGCTTGCTTCTCTGGCCTGCCTTGTATTCTGGGTTCAAGACTAGTAGCTGGTGCAACCAGGCCTCTATGTGTGGGGAAGGTCACTTCCTCGGAATCAGCCCTGGATTGAAAGCATAACAGGATGAAAAATGTCTTCCTTTCACATCGAGATTCTTGGCTGGGTTACAAATTAAACTGACATAAGACAGATGGACAGAAGGAGGGACATAGTTGATTATACACAAATAGCAGTTTCATAGACTAGACCATGGGAAGAAGGGGAGGAACGATTGAAGGTCATCCTGAGCTAGAGAAACAAGTAGGGCTTGAGTCTCCTGGGGTCATGGCCACATATAACAAGAGGGTAAGGGTGAGTCTTTGTTGCACGGTCAACAAACACTGTCTTACACAGCTAAAATCCCGGGCAGCTAACGAAATCTTAGAAACAACCACCAGAAGAAGAGGTGAGCCTGCTGGGTGGGAGCCTTTCCACACTGTTGAGAGCCTGGGGTGGGTATCGTAGCATGGACTTCCTGCTAGACTGGCAGACAACGGGCTCAGAGCAACCTTCTGTCTGTATCCTTGGTCTCAAGTGGCCTCAGCTGAAAGGACCAGCATGTCAAGCATATTTTGGTGGTACTGTGGTTTGAATGTGAAAAGTCTCCCTCCCCCAGAAATGTTTGAACACTTGGTTTCAAGATAGTGGTGCTAGGGAGTGGTTAGAGAGGTATGGAACCTCTGGGAGGTCATACCTAGCTGGTGGATGAAGGGCTGTAGGTAGGGCTTGAGGTTCAAGGCTGTCTGTGATTCTGGCCTGTGTGCTGTGCTTGCTGATTGGCTACCAAGGTGTGACAAGCTGTGACTGTCATGGAGAAAGCCTTTCCTGCCACGATGGGGTGTGAACCATGAGCCCAAATTAATCTTTCCTCCTCTTTAAGTTGCTTCTGTCAGGCCTTTTGTTGTAACAATGAGGAAACTTTACCAATATGGAACGTCAGTATTGAGGATAGGATTATTGGTGTGGTGAACCTGGCCATGAGGTTTATAGGTTTCTGGAACTGGTTTACAAAAGAAACGTGGAAGAGTTTGGAGCTGTAAGCCAGAGAATCCCTAGAATACTTAATAGAAAATTAGATCTTTCTGGTGCGAGTCTGGAAGATCAGAATACTGATAAAAATGTTGTTTATACTGCATCCTGGCAAGGAATTTGACTATGTTCTGCCTTTGTTCTGAAAATCTGAGTGGGGCTGAATTAAAAAGAAATAGACTAACTCATTGGTGGAAAAAATTTGAAGAGTTAGTCTCAGTAGTCAAGCTGAGACATGATTAGGACTCACTACTTTTAGCAAAGTGGAGAAAAAGAAAGATGTGAAAAATGTACAGTTTGGCAAGGAAAGGATTGTGATTATGGTCAAGGCCATGGACAAGACGGGTCCAGACAAAGTGCACCGTGATATTAAAGAGGTTAGTGCCATCAAAGAGCAATTGCAGGCCTTGAACAATGGAAATGGTGTCTTGAAGACAAGATCTCACCGACGGAAGACTTTGGGGTGTAATATTGTAAACCACTTAAAAGAAAGCACTTAAGAAGATAAAACCGGTCGGGTGTGGTGGTGGATGCTTTTAATCCCAGCACTTGGGAGGCCGAGGCAACATGGAGATCTCTGAGTTCAAGGCCAGCCTGGTCTGAAAATTGAGTTCCAGGACAGCCAGGGCTTTTAACACAGAGAAACCCTGTCTCAAAAAACCAGAAGAGAAAGCCTCCGGGGTACCCTTCTCCAGCAGGATTGCCTAGGCAAATGTTTTCCCAGGTTCAGCCATCCAGGCCGGAGGAGCCACTGCAGCCAAAGGTCGAAGGGAGCCAGGCCTCATTTTGAGCTCTTGGCAGAATTTGACTTTGTCCAAATTGTGCTGGCTTTGTGAGCATGCCATGGCTTTGTGAGAGTTCAAGAGCTGTGGGGTCATGGAGGCTTACACCAATGTTCCAGAAAACAGTTGTGTAGGACAGACCCTGTAGAAGAAGATCATATTCTGAGTGCGGAGCTCCTGAATGCGCTGTGTGTGAATCTGCAAGGATGCAGCTCAGGTTGCAACAGACCCTGGGGATGTTCTACATGCCAGGAGAAGGGACCATCTGTTCAGAGCTACAGGTTAAGAGCACTGGCTGCTCCTGCAGAGGAACTAGGTTCAATACACGGCAGCCCACAACTGTCTGAAACTCCAGTGCAGGAGATGGATGGCACCAGGCATGCATGAGTGCGCATTTATGTGCATGTCGGCAAAAGACCCATATACGGAAAATAAAATAAGTAAATCTTTTTAAAAAAGAAAAACGAAAAGCTGCAAGCACTCAGTGAAATCAGACACCAAAGAGCCTCTGTGTGTTATAGGTGACAGGGCTTTAAGGGTGGGATTATCCAAGCCTATTAGAGTCCAGATGACTCCATTACAAATCTTGAGGGACAGACTGCAGGATCTAGTGTCTGCCCAGCTGGGTTTTGGTCTTGTCTTGACCGGCTCTTTTTTTTTTTTTTTTTTTTTTTTTGAGTGTTTCTCTTCCTCTCTATTGGAATGGAAATATTTATTTCTCATCACTGTATATTTAAAATATGTTACCTGCCTTTTGCTATTACGGGGGCTCATGGTTAAAAGGTTGCATGAGTTGTAGAAGATACTTTGGACTTTTAATAGTATTGAACTGTACGACTGAGGGCACATTTGAAGTTTGAATGAATGCATGTTACGTTATGAGATAGGGGTTTGTGTAGAACTGGGAGGAGAAAGCCGCTAGGTTTTGGTTGTGAAATACAGGCTCATTTGTACTTGGTTCCCAGCTGGGGGCACTTTTTTGGGGGGAGGTTGTAGAACTTTTGGAGGTGGGCTGTCCGAGCGGCACCTGTGGGAACAAAAGGGTGGGGCTAGAGTACTATAGCCTGGCTGTCTTTCTGGCCTTAGTCTCTTGCTTCCTGGTTGGCTACTGAGATTCGAGTAGGTGGGCTGTAAGCTCCTTGATGCTGTGTGGAGTTGCCTGTCCATAGCCTTCTCTACCACGATGGATTGTGGGCCCAAATAAATCTTCCCTTGAGTTGCTCTTGTCAGACATTCCATCACAGTGATGAGGAAGGGTGACATTTCTTTAAGTCTTTAAAACTGAAGTTTCAACCTCTTGGGAGGATGATGTGGCTGGATTTCTTGAACCCAGGAGTTAAAGATCAAACTAGCCAATGTGGTGAGGTCCCATATCAAACAGCAGGAACACACACCACAAACAAATAACAGTCCTTTGTCCTGGAGGATAATATGGGGGAAGATGAGGGAAACAGGCCATCTAGGCTGTTGGGACACCAGGAGCTGGCCATTTATGTAGCAGCGTTATTCTCAATGCAGGGTGAAGGGCAAATGAAGGGGATCTGGGAGGCCCCAAGACAGGTACTTTCGGGGCGCTTGCCTTTCATCTCTGATTCCCACCTCTGGCTCCTTTTGAAGCTGGAATGGAGGGCCTCCATTGTCCTTGCTTCCCAGCTAGCTCATGCACCTTATGTTGGGTGAGGCCACCTTCTCCTCCATCTGCTGAACACTGATGACTTAGATCCTGAGGCAGCAGGATCTATCTTTCCTTTGTTCATCTCTGTCTCGCAAAGGCCATGGAGTTCTTCTAGGAATGTCTGCTGTCCTGCTTGGGAGCTTTTCCTTAATAGCAATCCTGGGATGCTGAGCCCTATTTAGAAGAGGAAGTGAATGTCGAGGTGGCCCAAGGACAGAGGAGTTCTATGCTATACACTAGCAAGCGCGGAACCTCCCATTTTCCTTTGACCAGTCTTAGGTGACCTGCCTCACCCTAAGGGCATGTTTTAGGGCTTGGGAGTGAGGACCCTAGGAAGGGACATCCTGTGTGTTCTAGGTGTTGAATTAAGGAAACACTATTCTTATCTGTGTTTGTGTTTCACAATGGTGTGGCCCTCATTGTTTACCATAGTTTTAAATATAGACAACACGTTTCAGGAAGTGCTTAGTACAGTGCTGTCTCAGACCAGTAATGGAAGGGTGTTATGTTGAGGAAATAGCTGCTCCTAGGATGTGCTGAACTTGCCTGAGAAAGCTATCAGGAAGACAGGAGGAGGGATGAAAGGTGCCCATTAATGAGAACTGGAGCCACCAGCATTTGCATTGTGCTAACGGCTCTGAGAAGCTATTTGATATCCACTTGATAGCAGTTTTAGTTCCACGTGAAGTCAGAGAAGGAAGCTAGTGCTTTGGATCGCCTCTCCAGAGTTATCTGTCAAGCCAAAGCAGAGAAAAACATTTGCTCCCCAGCCAACAATGGGGAGTCCACGAATCCTTTGCCCTGTGTATGATTTGGCGCAGAATAAAAACGATGTATTAAAAAGCAGGTGAAGCCTCCTTGCTGTTTGAGCAGTAGAAGATAAATTTGCTTTCAGCTGTTGCAAACAAATCAATGGAAAAAACCTCAGGGCTGTTCACTCTGCAGTCATCAGGTTTTTGGCTTACAAGAGGAAGCTCTGTCTATTCACAGGGCTTCCCCTTCAGATGGCCTAGGAACTGGCTGGCTCCCATATTCATATATGCAAAACATTGCTCTCATCTGGCTTATTTTGAAAGTCATACAACAGGCCTTAAAAAAAACTCATTCAACATTTTCTTTTAAAATGAGCTTTTTTTTTTTTTTTTTTTTTTTTTTAAAGATATTATAAGCTGCGTTCTTTTTCTCATCGTTGTTACAAAAATATCAGGCATACATAGCTGAAGAAGGGAGGGTTTATTTTGACGCACAGTTGGAGGGAAGGCGTGGTGATGGGAGCATGCGGTAGCTGCTCATGCTGTAGCCACAGTCAGGGGGCAGGCAGAGGTGAATGTTGGAGCTCAGTTTTGCCTCTCCTTTTTATCCAGTTGGGAACCCCAGCCTGTGGGGTGGTTCCACTCACATTCAGGGTGGGACTTGTCTTTCCTCCCTAGTTAGATCTTTCAGGAAACCCCCTCATAGACGTACCACAGGTGTGCCCTCCATGGTGATTCTAGGTTGACATGGTGATTGGAGTTGACAAGTCACACATGCTCTATAGTTCATTATATATATGTGAAATATGTAATTTAATGTTTTGTATATCCATAGGTATGTGTATTACATCACTGCAGCCAGTGTTCTGGCATTTCATCCACTGAGCAAGAAAACCTGCACCCATTGCTTTCCACCACCGCTGCCTCACCTTCCTACCCCAACTGCCACAAATCAACTTTGGTCTCTGTCAGTCTAGTTTCTCGGCTCTGGACTTGTGTATGATCAGAATCATGAAGAATGTGGTGTTCTGTGGATGGCTTCATTCACTCTGCTTTTTCTCACATTGTAGCACATGAAATCTGTTTTTCTAATGGCCGATAATGTTCTGGGGGGGGGGGGACTGACCGCAGTTCTGTTTACTCAAGTGTCCCTTGGTAGGCGTTTCCATTGTCCCCATGCTTTGGCTCTCATGAGCATTGTTATTGTAAACTTTCGTGTCTAGGATTTTCATGTGAATGTGTTTCCATTTCTAGGGTTACATTTTTGTTGTTGTTTTAAGATATTTTTACTTTTTTTTTTTTTTTTTCCTAACAACAAGGTTTATTTATTTTCCATTCCCTGGCCCTAGTCTTGCTTTATACATGGGGTCTTGACCTTGCTTGTTGTGATGCTGGAAGAGATACTGAAGAGTCTGAATTGTCGGGTCAAAAGGACCTCTGCTGAACATAGTTCAGACCCTCTTTATAGATGGAGAAACTGAGGCTCCAGAGAAGGTCACACACAAAGCCAGGAATGAGTCTAGGTTTCTGAGTTACAATTTGCTTATTTTATATATATTCTTCCAAATTATCTGTAAAACCCTAGGCTGCCTTCTTGACCAGCCTGGAGAGTAGGTGATGGTGGGTGGACAGATGGTGGCCACCTGCCCCAGCCCACTTCTAACCCAAGGGCCTGGGAGAGTCTTGTCTCCACCATATACCAACAAGAGCTGCAAGTCATGGCGCCAGTGGCTTTCTAGTTCTTTTTCCCTGCAGCAAACGAGAGGCTGCTGCTGATCTGGGGGAATAATTAAATTAGGATCCAATTCAGAGAATGAGATTTTATCTGATCTGGCCAAATCCATAAACAAGGGGGCTGTGATTGTGACTCCAGGAGAAATTAAGAAGTTGTGTTTTAAAGAACTGTGCTGGGCTAAAGCCTGTGAAAAACTCCACTGGGGCCAAGCTGGAGGCCTCCCTGGCTGGGGTTGGCAATGGACAAGAGTGTGCTGTCCTGGGGGCCTGGCTGTGTCCCCGGGGCCAGCTTTTCAGATGCTTTGTTTCCAAGTCTCTCTTGAGTGGTGGATGTGCGTGTTTTGTGGCTGGGATGGTCTCTCTAATATTTAGGAGAGTTCTCAGACTCACGAAGTGGCTCTGGAGGAGACTGGAGAGCTCTGAACTGGCCCTTTGCCACCCAGACCAGCAAACAAGACAGCCTCATGGCCAAAGCTGACCTCAGGAAACCAGAAAGCCAGATGCCTGCTCTGCCCACTTATGCACGGAGATACATAGAAAACAGGGAGGAAACCCCAGAGGCACCCCTCAGTTTTGCAGAACTTTCCAGTGCTCCGAGAGGTGGGGGACATCGTGTAGAAAGAGAGTCCTGGATTTAATGAAGTGGCTATGCTGATAGAGTCCACCATGGTGGGGAAGTAGAGGATTATGGACCAGGTCAGGGAGACAAGGACCCCATACCCAACAAAGAGCCATCTGGCTTCTTCCTATTCTGAACTAAGTTCAAACCTACAAACCTTGACATCTCTGTTGGAAATGTAGTAGAGAGATGCTGGAGAAGGCACAGACTGGGACATGAAATGAGTGAAGGAGGACGTGAAGCTGCCATCAGTTGTTAAGGCAGGGGAGCTGACGGGTGATGCTTTCTGTCTCCAGGAGAGCTTGGTGGCATTGGGAGTATGAGGTGTTCATACTGTGCTGGCCTAGGAGGCAGAGAGGGCAGCCCCACACCAGGACTGAGTCCCTAGGGTCCAGTGAAGGTCACCCGAAGAGAAACGGACATGAGGAAGATGGAGATGAAAGAAAGATGGGTTGAGACATTGTTCATCTCCCTCTCCCAAATTAACTGGCATAGCGCTGTCATGCTGTTGTCACCAGCATCCCAACTAATAGGCCTTTAAAACATACTTCAAAGAAGTAAAATTAGGAGGAAAGTTAGGGGCCCTAAAACAGGGCTTTGAAAGTCATGGTCATCCGTTGGTTTCCTATTAGTTTGATTGCATTAGATTGTGGGAGGCATCCGTGTGTGTGTGTGTGTGTGTGTGTGTGTGTGTGTGTGTGTGTGTGTGTGTGTAGAACCATGTGGATCCAGCTCTTTAGTTAGGAAGCACACTCTAGAACTTGGCACTGATTAGAGTCACTCTCTGAGGGGCATTTCTAGTTCTTTCACTTTGAAGATGAAGACTAAGTAATCAGAACAGCGATTGTGGCAATGAGTTTCATTTCTCTTCAGTGTCTGTTGTGACTTCCTCTGTGACTGTCTTCATGTTTCATGTCCAGATGTGCTAGATGCAACTCACTTTCCTTTGCTTTGCAGTGTGCATGTGTGTGTGTGTGCATGTGTGTGAGTAGTTTTTTATCTGTTTTTCTTCTCTTGGGGAGTGGTCCCACCCTCTGTTTCCACAATAGCCAGAGGCTCGGGCATTATCTATGACAGTGAGCTGACTGTGCTACTTGCCTTTGCTTCATCTCTGCTATGCAGTCTCTTTGAAACAGGAAATGGAGCTTATTCAGATTGGAAGAAGAGGATTGGATAGTTGGGTGGACGGGTAGAAAGGCTGATGGATGGAAAGAAGGCAGGCAAGATGGGTGGACATGTCTTGGGAACTGAGAACTTCAGCGGACACTGCTAGGATGGCTATAGTCTTTTCTGCCTGCTCTGTCCCCACCCTGCTCACTGACTTTGTGGCTGCGGAGACCTGCTGAGATGAATGGCTTGATTTGCCCTTCAGCCCCCTTCATAAGAATGCTTGGTCTGATCTCAAATTGCCATTTGCAGTTTCATGCATGGGTCATGAGCACCCACCTGAGCCTAGCAGGCCAGCAGCTCCTTCAGGGTTTGGAAGTCAGGGAGAGGAAGGGAGATGAAGTGTAAATTGGCAGTCCTGTCTTCCTTGTAGTGGCTGGCATGTGAGCAGGAGCTAGAGGGGAAAGCCATTGTGGATAGCTAGAGCCATGCTGTTACAATACTGAGATAAGTACACAGTCCGGAGGTGATCACGGGCTGTTAACCTGAGTTCAATGGTAATTTCAAGCAGCTCTGGGTCAGGAACTAGGCACTTAAACGTGCACACTGGCCCAGTTACCTCATTGAGGTTTTCCTCATTGGCGTAGGTTTTCCCTTTGCTGCTGCTGTCTCTCTGCTTCCTAGGTAGCAGACCCCCAGGCTGCCCCCCCCCCCATCTCATACCATCCTCACCCATAGAGGATTGTGTCTCTACGAGACAATACTGTGGTTCCCTGGGTCCTCTGTCAGGATACTCTAGCCCTTGTCCACAGCTGGGGCTCCTGCAGGTAGCGTGTAGTTGAGCTGCACTGACGACATGCCAACCTCAGCCTTTCTGCCTTGCAAACACACTGGCAGGTCCTCAGCAGGTCCTTCCTATTCCCTTTCTGTGTCCTCCTGGTCCTCCTCGGATGTCCTTCCACGGCTACTACACTAGAAAGTTTTGCCAGTAAATGTTCAGCATGCAGCAGTACACAGATCTGTATCTCATTGCCTGTAATTAGCTTTTTAAGTTGTGGATAAAATATAAACTTCCTTGTATTTTAGTAAATGGAGAGAAAAGAAAATAGTTTTTCCTTTCTTCCTTCCTTCCTTCCTTCCTTCCTTCCTTCCTTCCTTCCTTCCTTCCTTCCTTCCTTCCTTCCTTTCTATTTTCTTCAGAGTAGCTTGATTTAGAATCATTCCAGATGTTCACCCACCATCCTTTTTTTCCAAGCCTAAGCCTGACTGTCTGGAAGCTGTCTTGACAGGCTGAAAACCTGCCAAGGGCCCCCTTAATCTTTCCCCACTTCTAACACTGCCTCATAATTTTATTTTTTTATTTTTTTGAAATAATTTTTAGACATGCAGGAAGTTGCAGTGTTCCTATGTACCCTTCGCCCAGCTTCCTACCATGATAGCATCATTTGTGACCCAGGGACCCCATAAAAGCCAGGAAATTGAGGCTGGCTCAATCTCATTAAGCAAGCTGCAGGCTGCATTCTGCGCCTTCTGATGTTATTAAACCCAGGGATCCACAGCACTTTGGAAGCATTTTAGAATTTCACAAATTTCATCCCTGCCCTTTATCTTTTAGGTGATTCTTGGATCCTTCCCAATTGGCAGTCAATGACATTAGTTTCCGTCAGGTCAATAAATTCTGGAAGAGCCACTTAATGCTTTTCACAAATTCTGTAGCCCGCATGGTGTTCTATGGGTTCCTATCCCTGAAGAGTGGACCCAGAGAACACTCTTATCTGGGTGTAAGAAATTCCTAGAGACAAGGGATGCCTCAGCTCAGCCAAGTGTAATGGAACATAGGACAGAGAACTGGGGATCTTGAAATCTGATCATGGTTACCGGTATGCATAGGGTACCTAATAGCTACTTTCATCTAATATTCTTGACAGCCTTTGAGGAGATAGGCTTAACACCAGTGTTCCCAGTTCCCAGTTCAAATTTCTGCAACTTAGTGGTAGAGTTGGGACTTAGACCTAAGCAGTCTGAGTCAGAGACTTCAGCCTGTTAGGGCTTAGTTCTTCAATCAATTTGACACACTTCTGGCCTGGTTCTTACTGACTCGCCCTAACCATTCTGAGCATCTGTTGCCTCCCAGCTCCGAGAAGAGATTACCTGAGACCTTTCAAGGTCTCTTAATTTATGTGCAGTTGGGTTTCCTGGTGAAATGGTTCTATTGGCAGAGCTGGGGTCCCTTAAAGTATCAAGCAAAAATCCCTATCTTGCCCCTTGGAGGCACTTCAAGGTGGGAAGATTTCTGTAATCTTATGTGATAGGAGCCTTAATGCCCATTGGGTTATGTGTTGGTATGTTTTAATTAGGCCACATAAAATTGATTTCAAGATGCCATATCCTGAGTGCCAGGCCTGCCCAGCACCCCATGTACTTAGCTCAGAGCACAAATGATAAGTGTGCATTCCCATCTCTCTCTGTCATGAGTACTGTTAATGGTGGCATGCCAATATAGTGTAATGTGGGAACTTTATCTGCATGCACCTAATTGGTTTTTGCATTCTCTACCAAGGAAGGTTAAAATGAAG
This sequence comes from Psammomys obesus, assembly GCF_907164565.1. Classification (NCBI taxonomy): domain Eukaryota; kingdom Metazoa; phylum Chordata; class Mammalia; order Rodentia; family Muridae; genus Psammomys; species Psammomys obesus. The sequence goes on along the minus strand of NW_026590767.1, from coordinate 3,610,235 downwards.
CCTGTTTATAAATGGTGTTTAAGCTGCACAGGCTTGGGGGACAAGCTGTAAAAACCAACAGTGCAGGGCATTGGGTGAAGGGCTTAATTTTCTCTTCTGGTTGGGGACCAAACACATCACTTCACAGAGGTAAAGATTTTACCATTTATAGAGGCTGTGAGGGATAAGCCTTGGCTCATAAATTTCCTCCATGGCCTCTCCTCAGAGCCTGTGAGATGGCCTGACTCCGGGGACCAGTGTCTAACCACATTAGTGCGATAAATTAAAGGACCCAGTGCTGGCTAAATTGTCAGGCAGAGCTTGACTATCGGAGATTGGAGTTGTGATTAACAGGCTTCTGCTAGTTCCTCCTAGGCGAGGGACCATTCTGGTCCTTATTCCCAAACACTCCTAGAAAGGTCCCAGTCAGTGATGATCCCAAATCTGAGGCAAAATGTGATTTTCTAAATGACTGTTCATTAGCTGTAATGCATAAGGAGAAAATCCTGGGTATGTTTTCTCTCTTCATTTGATCTTCATTGTTGTTTTAATTAGTTTCTGAGACGGTGTCTCATATATTCTAGGCTACCCTTAAACTAAACATATAGCCAAGGGTGACCTCAGATTTCTGATCCTCCTGTCTTTACCCACACTGCTTGGATTGCAGATGTACGTCACCCCACTTGGTTTATGGGATGTGGAGGGATGAACCCAAGGCTTTGTGTACTCTAGGCAAGTATTCTTACCAACTGTCTTAGTAACTTTCATATTGTGATAAAACACAGGACCAAAGCACCTTGTAAAAGAGAGCGTTTAATTTGCTGTTTATGCTCTCAGAGGGTTAGCAGTCATATTGGTGGAGAGAGGGATAATGGCAGGGCCAGCCAAGAGCTCACATCTTGATCTGCAAGTAGGAGGTGCAAGCTGGGAATATTGTTAGTGCTTTAAAACCTCAAAGCCTGACCCCCCAGTGACACACCTCTTCCAATCCTTCTCAAATAGTTCCACCAGCTGGGGACCAAGTATTCAAACCTATGAGTGTATGGGGACCATTCTCATTCTAAACTGAGTGACACCCCCAGCTTTCTTTATGAATCTCTAGACTGGCAATGTAATTTACAGGCTCCAATGCATCACGGTCGTAGGGGCCCCATATTAAAAAAACCCAAGGACTTCAAAATGGGGCCACCAGAACATTAAGCCAAGCATGCAGAGGGGGTGAGCATGGGTTGGCTTTATGAATGTGACTTTGTGACTGTTGGGTCCCTGTCCATGCAGCTGGCTCTGACACCCAACCTAGAAGGGCCCGGTGCAGGGTACCTTGGGAGAGTTAAACTGGAAATTTTCAGATGATGGAGTGTGCTGTATTCCCTGAAGGGATCTCTGAGGAGTTTTGGCAGGGTGCCCTTCTGGGGACTCAGGGTGCCTGTCTGGGGCTGCTTGAGGAACTGAAGTGATACATCATGATTTTTCTAATCGGAGCTGGGGTTTCATGTGGCTCTCAGATTCCATGCATCAAGTGTCTGGAGTAATTACCCGTGGAGTAATTCAGAAGGAGCGGGGACAGGGATCTAGATGTCTGGTGAAGCCTAATGTCTTCACAGCTGTGCCTTGAGAAGACAAAATCACTTTCTGGCTTTTTGCCTCCATATCTCAGTCCCAACATGGGGAAAGTTCATCTCCTCCTCATTCCTCTTGGCGCTTCAACTCTCATATTTTCTGCTTGGGCTTTGCCCTTTGTAGCTGAGTGGAATGTCCTTGGAGAGAGCCCAGGATTTCAAAGGCCACCATAGGTCACCCTAGTCACTGTGAGGAATGCCAACCTGTAAAGCCTCCCTGGGGGCTCTGGGGGAGGACAGAATATTTTGGAGAGGAAAGGAACTATTGAGAGTATCTGTCCCCTGGAGCAAGTAGCTGCATAGCTTGGAAGGAGCCTATCTGCCTTTCATCTAAGCTTTGCTTTCTTCCTAGACTAGTCCAGGCATGATGGATGCTCTATTCTTAGAAGCTAAGAGAAGTGAGAACAGTGTCAAGGAAGGGCTGTCTGCCAGAGAGGGACACTCCCAGCCCGGGACAGCTCAGACTTTAAACGATTTTCATTTGGAAATAGGAAGCTTCAATGAGGATTAAAGTTACCTAAACATTGGTCGGGGGAGCTGAGGGTCTCAGAATTACACATGGAGGGCTGCCCATACTTGGCTGCTTCAGAGCTGGGCCTCGGTGTCGTGATGCTTAGTGGCCTTGATGGTCACCAACTTTTGCCCTTGGTTTGTACTGAGGCCACTGGACTTGTGAATCTCCAGTCAGCCAAGACTCTGCGCTCATCCTGCATTGTCACAAGTTGACAAATCTAAATGGGGCTGTGCCACTTGAAGAAAAGCGACTGTCTTTTGTGCCTCCTGGCTATGGGGAGGAAGTGTGGCAGGAAGCCAGGTGTTCTGGGGTACAGTGAGGGAAAGTCAGCCATACCTGATTGTCTGGAATTGGGTCGTCACGGACCATAGAACCCTGAACCAGTGTTTTTCACATAGTCCGTGAATAACAAATACAGTGCTTACATGTTCAAGCGAAAGCTGCTTTTGTTTATTTTTCCCAGTAAGACAGCCACAATCACTGATTTTACTTTAAAAAGGAGAATAATAGGATTAAAGAAATCTATAATACTTGTATTACCTGACATGAGAGGCTGATAATACTTGGTTAGGTCTGGTTTAAAGGCATTGGAGAAAAACTATCTCAATGGGCAAATTAAAAAAAAAGGGGGGGGGGTGGGGGAGAAAGAGAGAACAAGGCAAACAGGAAAGATAAGTGTACCTGAGCCATTTCTGTCCTCTGCAGAGCACCAGCAGCTTTTGAGTGGGGCAGGGTTCCATCTGTGGTCCTTTTAACCCACCATGCCCAGAGCCTGGCACAGTGGCAGGCTCTGCCAACAAATGAAAGAACCAGATACTAGATTCCTGTCAAGTGCTTTGGATTCAGCGTCCTGGACAATGGCAAGCTATGGATATAGAAGAAAAACAAACTGCAGCGTTTGGACATTGTGGCTGATGTTTTCCATAGCTTATAAGTCAGTTTCTCCAGTCTGCGAGGGCAGGAGGCGTGATGCCTGACTATAGAGATGCACACCTGGGTCCTTCATGGAATTACTTCGAACTTTAAGGTGAACCAAGCGACCTAGCTTGGAAAAGAGCTATCAAGGGTGAGCTAGCTGAGTGTAGTGTTAAGTGAGAGGGTGTTGGTTAGTGTCCCAGAGCTCCAGGCTGTGGTAGCGAAAGCCTGGAAGGCAGGCTGCTGCACGGAAGGTCTGAGTCCAGAAGCAAGGGGAGGGAAGGACCTGGAAGGCCCCTTGATGGCAGGTCTGCAGGCACTCTGTGAGCATGGTGTTGGTATCGGGAATCATGAAGGAAGAGGCATCAGCATGGCTGAGGGATCTGTGGTTCTTCTTCTAAGCTTTAGGATATGTTAGAAGCCTGTTTCTGAGGACTGCATTGATTTCCCAATGCAGTCTTATCATTTTTTAACAATATCTTTTTGTCTGTCTGTCTATCTAATGTGCATGGGTGTTTTGCTTGTATGTATGTCTGTGTGAGGGTGTCGAATCTCCTGGAACTGAAGATACAGATGGTTGTCAGCTACCACGTGCGTGTTGGGAATTGAACCCCGTTCTTCTGGAAGAGCAGCCGACACTCTTAACCGCTGAGCCATCTCTCCAGATATAGCCCCCTGTTTTCCTTATCTTACATTCTTCTCTGACCACCCCAGAGTTCTGCCTCCTTCAGTTCAGTGGCTCACATGTTCCGTGTCTTTGGTGTTGGGCTCCCCTGGCCAGCACTTAGGGTCCCAGAAATCGGCTTTTACGGTCTTTGAGGGAGGTTTGAGACATTTCTTTGAAGCATCGTATGAAGTAGAAACTTTATAGTCCTTCCCCTCCCCCCCCCCCCCCCCCCCCCCGGGACTAGAAGAGTTCCTTGCATGAGGACACTGGCTCTGTGCAGTGATCTGAGGATTCTGGGGGTAAATAGCAAGACCTACTCTGGGCGTGTAGCAGGACCAGTCTGGGATTGCTATCAATCACACGTGCTTCTGCCCTAGAAAGCCTTCCTTGTAAGGGAAGGCGCTGGAAGGAGTATGTAGTTGGCATTCCTTTCAATGCCTACCTAACATTTCTTCCCTGACTTGTGTGCCCCAGTCTGCCAGTGACCACTGGGTAGAGCAAGACTTATAGCCTCCTGGCTGACTCCACTCGAGAGAAGCCATTTAAGACCTTGGCACCTGGAGGTCATTAGCCGTCTGACTGCATGCTGGATCATAAAATAAGCTCTAAGTGCTTATGAAGGCTGCTAACCATTTAAAAATGTATGGACAGCGGAAGTTTGGTTTGGCACCTCAGAAAGGAAATGGCATTGGTCCGATGGAAGGAACACTTACCTTCCTGGTGGAGATGCGAGGGCTAGGCTGTTAGAAAGTGGCCCATGGGATCTTTGGGATCTTTGCCCCCTCACTGGTAGAACTATTTTTACTTTTTTGATAAGGCGTCATGTAGCCCAGGCTGGCCTTGAACTCCTGATTTTCCCTCCTGAATTTTAGGATTATAGGCATGAGTTCATGGGCTGTTTTTAAACTGGAGTACAACATACATAAAAAATATCTGTGATAAACAGAGCCTGAAGGACGTTCACAAACGGCTCCCCCAGGGACAACTGGCAGGAGTATGAGCAGCAACCTAGACACCCCTGGCCCTGCCCTATGGATTAATAACCACTTCCCAGCCCTGCTCACGGGAAACTGCTGTCCATCCTCACTGCCACAGCCTCCATCTTTTTTGCCTGGATCTTGGACTTCATCTCAGTGGAATCATGTGGCCTATTTCCCTTTATATTTGGTCTCTTTTGTTCCACATGGCATTTATGAAATTCTTCCCTAATTCCGCTTGTCCATTTTTGTAAGTGGGTTTTGTTCATCTACTCCACTGTGGGTTGCCACTGAGATTTACAGTTTGGAGCATTAAAGCAGAGGTTGGGCTGTCCCAGCTTGTGTATGTTGGTAAGCCTGAGAGGGATCTCTGATGGGCATGCGTGCAGGGGTAGGTGGCTGGGCTGGGGATGAGCTTTGCCTTGGGGGATTCTTGTAGCCCTTCAAGTGACCAAGATAGGGCCATTGCAGTGTGGGACTTCTCCTGCAAAATGAAATAAGGGGCTGGAAGAAGGGAACGCTCAAGAGAGGACTCCTGGTGTATTCTGCCTGAGTTTGCCAAAAGATAAGATTCTAAGAGATGGCCACGGGATTGGGGAACAGAGCAGTGGGTGATCTGAAAGGTTGCCCTGTCCCTGTGGGGCTCTCTACTCAACACTGACACTTCATGGAAAAGTAGTCTGTGTTTAAATTTGGGCTGTGGGGATTGGTCAGTCTCTGAGGAAGGCCCATGACCAGCATTTTTGGTCCTGATGTTCTGGGGTATGTGTGTAGATTGGGGTAAAGTCTCAGGGCTAAGCTTTGAGATGGAAACAGCTGGTTTAGAAGCTAGCCTGGAGTTCTCCCTCCTGGGAGGAGGGCCTCCTGGGGCTGCCATATAGACCGGTGGCTCAGCCATACAGAGACTTCAGGAAATGGAAGAGGAGAGGACCTGGCGCTGTCACACTTAGGCTGATGCCTACCTGTGTGACCCCGGCCTTGCGGGTTTATCCACTGGGACAAGCGTTGTACAAGGTTTTATAGCGGCTCTGGGAAATGACTTCCCAGTACCTTCTGGTTGGCAGGCCTGCAAGCTGGGAGTGAGACGTGAGACTCTGACCTTGCCTTCCAGGGCTGACAGGCCAGCAGTGCCAACCTCTCCATGATACTGGACGTGCTGTCTGTCTACATGCAGATCATGTGCCTGTATGACCCACGCTGGAGACACCATGTGGCCAGCAGGCACTTGTAATGTGATCGGTAAATCCAAGGAAAGGAGGTTTTTTACGTTTCTTTGTAACTTCTCCTAATTTCACTTAATTTAAATTTAAAAGCAGATTCTTAACTCCAGTGCTGGAAGTTTTTTTTTTCTTTTTCTTTTAAAGAGTATTTGGAGCAGGTTGGGCACATAACTCCTATAAAATTATATTATAAGATAAGTACAGATCAGTTATTCTCAGGTCAGATGGGTATTTAGCACCCGAAATGGGACATGCTCAAAATGAGAAATTTTCATTAACAACCTCTATATGAAGATGTATGGAAATGGTGACATCTTGAAATGTTGGGTTGAATAGCTCAGGAAAATGAACTTTTGCTGGGCCTCACACTCAGGTCCTGTCTTACTGGAATTCCAGCAGGGAGTTAGAACAGATGAGGGAGCCCTCTGTTTCCCATTGTCTCTGTCACCTGGAAGCCGTGTTTGGGGATGACTACTCCTGAGGACCCATGGTTGCTTGTGTGGGTTTCTTGGGCTCTGGTTGGCTATGCAGCCCTGCTGTGTTTCTTGTCCAAAAAGGGGGAAACTGGCAAAGTTGGAATCTCGTCCTTCCTGTCGCTTTTCCCCAAGCATCTTTCCACCTGAGTTGAGGAACACCTCCCCCTCCCCCACCCTAAGGCTAGGTGTTTACTTTTTAATTTTTGATGCAAAAATGTCATTGTATGTGGTACTATGTCACTCAGGACCTCGTTATACAAGTACTTATTGTATGTTGAGCATATTCTCCTATCCCCACTACTGGCTCAACGCCCCCCCCCCCGCCAGCACCCCATTACTGCCTTTTGTTGCCCTAGACAGTTTTGATTCTATGTTTATGCCATATAATATTTTAGTATCTATATAAAAATCCAGGTACATGGGAGAAACCATACAATAGCTGTCATTCTGAGATTAGCTTTATTCTCCCCAATAGCTTCTTTTTTTCTTTATTTCTTTATAATGTTTCCCCCGACCATCCTAGCTACTTTCTCCTGGAGCGTGTCACCATTTTCGTGTGCCGTGAGGAAGCAGGCATGAGCACTTACCCAGAGTCCCCCAGTGAAAGGGAGCAATAGCTGGCCTTCACGTTCAGGCGCACACTCGTCTTGGGTGACTTCTTCACGGCGGCATATTCCACAGTGACGCACACTAACTTGTAAATCCTGGTTTCTGAGTTCCTCAGGCTGAGATCAGGTATCAGGTTGTAGGATAGAAAATCTGTGCTCCTCCTCAAGAAGACTGGGGTCTGCTCTGGCAAGGACAAGCTGGCCATCTGCGGGTGTACTGGTCTCGGGCTGGTCTCAATGTGCTTCACAAGCTCCTCAGAGGGAGTTTGTGAAGGGATGCTGGTCCAGCTTGGGCAGCTGTGCCTGCCTCTCTGTTTAAAGCCAGTGATGGATATCTGTACAGCCTGGAACTTCAGCTTGGGTTCTCTAGTTTCTTGTCATATTTCTCCTACAGTGTCACCCTTTCAAGCTCAGTGACTGTGATGTGAATTCACAGTGCAGGCCGGGGTCACCCTGAGACCCTGGCTTACTCCTGAAGTCCCCACAGCCAGTCCTGATGGATTCTTCTATGTTATCTAGTCCTGGTGTCTCTGCTTGTAGTCCACTCTACCATGCTCCCGGTGGGGAAGGAGTCCTTAAAGTTTCTGGGATAAACCTGAACTTTGCAACTTTCCTGGTTAAGAGATAGTGATTTATACGAGGCCAAACCTGCAGGATACAGTTGAGCCTGAACTGTCAGTTGGGGATTCAATGGGATGTTGGATCATGGCATTTATAACTTGTTTAGTGAGTGCAAAGCACAGACTAATGGTCGCCTTGAGATGATCCGAAGGTGGGACTGGGGTTGATATAGAGCCCAGGAGTGTCTTGGCTTCTGCATGGTGAAAAGGCTGGTGTTGGACTTGCTAAGTCCTGTCCCACTGTGCCTGTGGCAGCGAGTTCAGGGTCAAATGCCTAGGCAGGCATGCTCTGACACTTTCTGGCTTGGATCATCTTGCTATTCTTTCTTTGTGTGCTCGCTCAGGGCCCTAAAGACAGAACACTTTTGAAACAAAACAAAGCAACAAAGAAAAACAAAAACCCAAAGCGTGTTTTTTATTTTTTGAATTTGTGTTTTATTAAAAAATCAAACATCATAGAGCCTTCACAAGAAAATGTCTCATTTTAAAAGTAACATTTTCCTCTGATTTTTTTTTTCCTATTTGAGAGGAGGGACAGCTGACATTAAAATGCACATGGTTTCATCTTTTCCTGGTTCAGTGTGAAGGATCAGCTGTTGGCGCTGATAGAGCTCATTTTGATGCATTTCAAGGAGCTGGTTTCTGGAAGAAACAAGAAAGAAACACAACCTGCATGGTATAGAGCAGACCAGACTGCATCCATAACCCACTGTCACTAAGCACAATCTACAGAAATGGTGCTAGGGACAGTGATGGAAATGGTGGTCATAGTAGTCTGGCAGTTGTAGGTCACTGGGTGCTTTCCATGGATTGTTGTAGATTTTTATCAGGCTTGAAAACTGGGCCAAGTCTGTTTTTGAAGCCTGATAAGCAGACCAGTTGGAGAATTTTGTCAGGCAATTAACTTATAACTCAAAGCTTAAGCCATCAAAGCCATCGAGCACTTTGGGAAAGCAAGTTAGATACTGAAGTTAGTGTCTTTTCCCCTCAAATAGAGTTGGGGTTTCAAAGTCTGTGAAAGGTTGTATCTAAGCACAGGAAGTAAAAAGAGGCAATAAGGCAATTACTCAGATACTTAATATCAAAACTCTCAGCACCTTTGCCTCAATTAGTGAAGTAACTGAAGCAAAAAATGAGCATATGGGTGGCTCCACAGGCAATTCCAGAATACCTGGCTCAACTTCTCACCTTCTGAGGGGTTGAGGGCCCAAAGAAAAATATAAGGGCTGGCACAGCCCTGACTCCATGTGGAGTGGCTTATCTGTTGAGCCTTGGTAGCAGAGGGATGGCTACAAGGACATAGGACCTCATCACTAAGCCTGTTTCAGTTCCTCATCTTAAAATGGAGATGGGCTGGGGAGATGGCTTACTGAATAAGGTCACTTACTGTAAAAGCAAGATCTGAGTTCAAATCTACAACACCCACATAGAAGCCAAGCAGGCCTGCCCTCTATTCCCATGATCAAAGGGTGGGCTCGGGAGCTAACTGGCTAGCCAGCCTCATGAACAATGATGAGCTTTGGATTCATTGAGAAATACCGTCTCAAACAATAGAGTGGTGTTCAGTAGAGGAAGACACTGAACGTACTTCCTGGGCCTCTGTATGCACATACTCCCACAGATTTGCATACACTACACTACACTACACACACACACACACACACACACACACACACACACACACAAAGAGAGAGAGACACACACACATTTGTGGGGGTAGGTGGAATGGATGGGGGTAGGGACAAAAAAATTATAGTAATACCAGGTGGTGTAATTCCAGAACATAGAAGATAGAGGCAGGAGGATTGGGTGTTCAAGGTCAGCATCAGCTATGTAAGGAGTTTGAAACCAACCTGAGATCCTGCCTCACATGCACACACATGCACACACATGCACACATACACAGTACAACCTTGGCCTTAAGCCAGTTTTCACCCTGCTCCTCAGCTGGGCATTCAAGCGTTAAACAAGACTATCCTCCAAGGCCACTGATTGCCTCTAAGCTTATGTCCAGTGAACATGGTGCCTGCTTGGATTGGACGTCTTAGGACGAAGGACAGAGGCCTGCCCTTCTTTGCTTCCTCCCTTAGCACTGATGACTGAGCAAATTGGGCTGAATACATCTGAAATCGGCCAGCGATTTCAATAAATGATGTAAGTGAAATATGACAGGTCAGGAACCAGCATCCATGGAGAGGAATATGCAAGAACCGCATGCTGCCCCTGAAAATGACTCCTCGTCTTTTGTGATCTCCAGTGATGACTCTAAGGAGGTTTGAAATAGGCTGCCTGTGACAGTCCTGCCACCTCAGTGGTGTTTTTTGACATGTGTGCTGGGGTGGGGTGCAGCGGCTGGGGATGTTTTATTTCCTGGGACTCGGGGCTGTACCCGCTTAGGCTCTGAGAAGTTCAGCCAGTTACTTTGGGATCTGCAGGTAACCCTCTCCTGCTTCAGGTGCAGAGCCCTTTCGGGATGGGTCATAGGCTAGAGGGATGGTGCTAGAGGGATGGTAGCGAAGGGGACAAAAGAGGGGGATGAGCCTGTGGCAGACACTGCACAGTCCTGTTGTCTCTGAAAGCTGTGGGAGGGTTGGGTTGGTGAGGGAGCAGGGCCGGCCACAGGGAGACAACAGGCTCTTGGCTAGGACCTGGCCCTTCAGCTTGGAGATGTTTAGCCCGGGTTGGGGTTCCCCTTCACGAATGAAATGTTACCAGCTCTTTTGTAAATTGTGAAATGAATGCTTTGGGGCCAGTGATGGGTGATGGGGGGGTGGGGGGAACAGTGTTTGAGTTCCACTCATGGTCATTCTTTTTTTTTTTTTTTTCTTTCTCTCTTCTCAAGCGTTTGTATGTGAAAATCTCAGAAATACAAGCAACCAACCTGTCTGATATGGTCATCAGTTGATTGTATTTCAGTGGGACAGTGAATATAACCCTAGGTTAAGAACATTGGGAATCAGGAGCTTCACAAGGACAGTGACATATCCTAAAAGTCTGGGCACAGGGATCTTTTCTGAAACTGATACTCCAGCCCAGGACCACTCATGGAGATGGCCTGGAACCCCTGCACAGAGGTAGCCTATGGCAGTTCAGTATCCAAGTGGCCTCCATAGTAATTGGGACAGGGACTGTCTCTAATATGAACTGATTGGCCTGCTCTTTGATTACCTCCCCCTGAGGGGGGAACAGCCTTACCAGGCCACAGAAGAAGAAAATGCAGCCATTCCTGATGAGACCTGATAGACTAAGGTCAGAGGGAAGGGGAGGAGGACCTCCTTTTCCAGTGGACTGGGAGAGGGACATGGGTGGGGAAGAGGGAGGGTGGGATTGGGAGAGGAGGAGGGAGGGAGGTACAGGGGGGATACAAAGTGAATAAACTGTTATAAATAAAAATAATTAATAAAAAAATAAAGTTAAAAAAGGCACAAATAATAAACATGCTAACTTGGAAAAAAAAGAACATTGGGAAGGTCACTAGGATGACTTTGTGGGGGTTCTATAAAGGGGGGAGGGTTAGGGTAAGAAAGTGGTAGGAGAGAGCATATCCTGGTGGTGAGGTAGAAGCAGCTGTGGGTTCGAGTCCCCACCCTTCTAGGCTACTCCAAAGGCCGAGACACCAGTTCCCATCCTCATCTGTACCTCCAACCCTTCCCATGCCGCAGGAGAGTCCTGGTTGCAGCACTCTCTGGGAGGGAATCTGTTGAACTCCAGGTCTCACGCCCGATGAAACCCAGCAGCTGTCTCCAAGTCAGTTACCCATCGTGCTATGAGCCTTTTCTGAAGTGTAGAAGGCAGAGAACAGCTGAGGGAGCCCCAGAAAGAGAGCGAGGGGTGGGGGAAGAAGCAAGGTCATTTTAGTTCTCTCGCATACTGGATGTTTTTGAAACCCTTCCACATTTCCTTTATGGGAAAGGAATGAAATGTCTGCAGGGAGAAGGGATCCACCCCCCCAACATACACCTCTTTTGTCCTAAGCTCAGTACCTGTGTTTTTATGGCGTGTGGTGAAAAATGGTGGTGTCTGAGTACGTTTGGAAATCTGCCTGACAGTGGTGTGAGAAATGAAAATGGGGCAAAACGAAAGAAAATGGAGAAAACAACTTGTGCACACAGATCAGAATTGTATAATTTACCAAGACATATCATTTTGTTGCCTTTTGTAGTGTGAAAGCTAATTTAGAGAGGGTAGAGAGGCACACTGGGACCGGCAGGAGTGACGAGTCCCAGGGCCATAACAGTCCCCTTGTCTCTGCTTCCATACAGCGAATGTAGACACTGGAAACCCTCAGTCTAGTGGATCTAGAGCCTGCCTCCCAAGCACCCCCACATTAGCGACCACACCCACCGGCAAGATAAGAAGAAACTGGTTTCTAATGACTGACACTAGTCCCAGAGAGGCAGAATTTTAAATTTCCATATATATATATATATGAGACCTCTATGAGGAGGTTTTTGTTTGTTTGTTTGTTTGTTTGTTTTTTGTGTTTTTCCTTGTGGCTCTATGGGGTTTTGATATGTGCTGCTTACTTCCCATGTCCTTTCCTGGTTTCCTTCCTTTGGGACACTTTTGTAAAAGTGAACAGAGCCTCTCCCACCACCCCTGAGCTCGTCATCGATTGGTTGAGGCGGGTGCTGTCAGACACCCACAGAGATGGCCAGTGGAAGGGGCTTGAGGGGCAAGAGCAGGGTCTGAAGGGGAGGGATTCAGGGCTTCGGTTCAGGTCTAGAGCACAGGTAGCAGTGATGGGTCAGTGGGACCACTGGCATTGGGAAAAATGGTACCGGCTAGAGAATGATGCACAGAGGCAGATAGGACAAACAAAATGGCGAAGGTGGACAGGTGGACTTTTGCTTCTCCTTCAATTCTTCCCGCAGTACTGCGTCGGAGCAGTGAGTGGCTTTGGGCACCAGCCTGGAGATGGAGAAAGGGCTGGAGGCAGCTGTTTCCTCAGGGCCACACAGTTGGTGCTATTGCTGCCTGACGTGGGGTGTGCACTGATGTGTCAGTGTCACAAAGTGCAGACCGCCTGCCTTGCTCATCCCGAAGCAAGCTCATGTCAGCCACCCAGCCTCTCTGTGCTTTTGCAAGCCTGGGATTGTGCCACTCGTGGAGGCACTAGACGGGTGTTGTTACTGCTGCCTGTGAATTGACCTAAGGACTGAGGACTTTTGGGTTAAATGTTTATTTCCTGAGGGAGGCCAGAGCAGCACTTGATGAGAACCTAGTTACAAGGTTTTTGTTTTTGTCTTTGTTTTCCCACTTTTGCTTTTAAGCCCAGGAGGAAGTCTGACTTCTCTGAGAATGGGTGGTAACTCCCGGGGGCTGGAGGGGTCCTCCCAGGTCTCCGTGTGACTTACTCCCAGGTCTCTGTGTGACTTTGCACTCTTCCGCAGTTAATTCTGAGGTTACAGATTTCTCATATCACACATCATTTGCTTTGTGGGAGTCTGTGCCTGAGCCAAAATGCACTGATTATTTTTTGAACAAGTACTTTTTTTTTTTTTTTTTAACTTGTTTACATAGAGCTGACGGCACAGCAGCTCTTGGGGCCAGGCAGCTGGCTTCACCTGCTTTGTAATAGCCTCCCCATGTCCTCACCAGACCTCACATAGCTATGAGTGGCAGCTTCCCTTCAGGGCTGGTGGTGTCCTTGACACACGGGCCCCAGCCAGCCAGTGTGTCATAGCAGCACCTGCAGACACCGGGATTCTTGGAGAACATATCCTTGTTAAAATGTTCACTGAAGCTCACCTCCCTAGCCTCAACTATGGATACGTGGGGAGGAATTAATGGGAGCAAACACAGTCTACCGGGGACTTTTAAATTGTGAGTAATAGAGAGCCATGGCGTGGGGTTCCCCTTCTGTGTTTATTGTCTTGGGTAATATGTCTATAAAGAAATGCTTGACCTACTTTACAGAAGTTGGGAATCTAGATTTCAGGTTTGAGCTAAGGTTCCAGAAACTGGGTCTATTGGAGTCTAAAAGGTGGGTTTCTCCTGGAGGCTCTTTCTGGGCATAGGCAGCCCTTGCTGCCAGTGCTCTGAGGTTTCTAAGTGGGTTTTGATATATTGCTGGGTGAGGGGACCCTTTGTATGAGCTTGTTTGCACCCTGTTAGTCTGCTGTCTTGAGGATTCTGACATCATTCAGGGTTGGCAGGGTCTTCAGATACCAGACCAAAGTTCCTGTTGCTGGCTGAGATCTTCTTTGCAGATCTGGGGAAAGGAGAAAGCAATGACAGGATGGGGGAGGTAGTTACGGCAGAATTTTTCAGGCTCTGGGAGTTGGTGGCATCAAGGAAGCATTTTGCAAGGATGATCCCATTAATCCTCCCGCATTTCCTGCTGCAATTTTCTCTGTGCTGAAGGGAAGCAAACGAGCCCAGAACTGTAAAGCACTTGGCCTGAGGACACACAGCCAGGAAGAGGTGGATTCAGTCCAGATGTGGGGCTGTGTTTAACACTCCTTGGCTTTGGATTCCCATTTTTTGCTCTTTTCCGCATTTCTGTTTCTATCAGAGTGTACCTGTCCATCTCATGGTCAGAGCCGTCACGTGGAGCCTCATCCAAGGGCTCTTTAGATATAGGTGACAGTGACTTCCAGAGCCATGTTGTCTCATTTGCTCTTGGAGCTCTGCTTTTGACTTACCCATGTTTATAAAGATCTACACCCACTCTGTGGAATTCTGTGGTCTGCCCTTGGGTTTTCTCTCACTGTGGCAGAGAAGGCAAGAGATAGTGTCCTTCCTGGGATGGCTCCCAAAGGCATCATTCTCAGTCAAGTGGGAATTTGATTGAGGATGATGATGTAGATGGTAATGATGATTATAACAATGACAGTAACAATAAGAAAGACAACAGTTGAGCATCATGCTATGGCTAGTAGGGGAATGTTATTGATTCAAAGATACTTGAGAAATGAGGGGTTAAAGTGAAGCCTTGAGGTAACTCTTCCCTTGTTCTTTGCACCCAGCCCTTTAGTTTGGTCATCTCTAGCCTCAGGCGGTCCCTCTACCTCATCTCCATGACGAGGACAGCAAGGAGTGCACATATATGAGGGCAAGAAGGGAAATTGAGGCCAAGGGTGTGGCTAACCAGACTTTGTTCCAGCCTGTTTCTCTTTGCTCCTTCTTTGTTACTTGGCGTTTATTCTTACTTTACTGCTATTGTACTTGCAAGAGGAATACAGACGGAGCTGTGCAAGTGTGAGGCAAAGTGCCCCAAGCTCCACCCACAGTCACTCTTGGAAACTGATTGATGTGGTATGTACTTGTCATCATGCTCAATGGAAAGAGGGCCAGCTGGGGCTTCTGCTCTGTCTAGCTCTGCCTCCTGCTGTGTTGTGTTTTAGAGCAGACCCTGCCCAGGGCCTGTGTCCCCCTCCCCACCCCCATCCCCCTTACTACAGAGCAGCTACACTTCAATACCTGTAGTATTGTGAATGGTCAGGAGCACATGAGGATACTGGTGGGTCCATAGGGCCTGCCAGTGCCTATCCGGCTTCCCTCCATGTTACTTGAAAGGTGAAAGGTAGCATGAACTCTCATTTTACTACGTACTTTGCTACAACTTAATTTTAAAATGATGTTAAAATTTAAATTTTCTAAACATGGAATCTTACATTTGTCCCTGTTTTCCTCAGGGGCACCCCCTCACATTCTAGGTCTCCATGGCCACCCTGGGACAGATGCTCAGGTCACTTGCTTGCCTCTTGCCATACCTGGTAAGGGCTGGTCTGCTTGGGAACGGGTAGTGCATGCTCCATCCAGCTTCACCTTGTGAAACTGCCCAGAAGACATTGTCAGGTGAGCTCCACGCTCCTTCCATCAGAGGGGAAGAAATTCCACCGAAGTACTTTGGGAGCTTCTGCCCATTCAAGGGTTAACCAGACTCTTATTTTGCTTATCATTGAAAATAAAACAATATTTAAAAGTATTCAGATCAGGGAGGCCATCTGGTGGGGAGCGCACAGCTGCTTCCCTTCCAATTGTG
The DNA here is from genome assembly GCF_907164565.1 of Psammomys obesus. Taxonomy (NCBI): domain Eukaryota; kingdom Metazoa; phylum Chordata; class Mammalia; order Rodentia; family Muridae; genus Psammomys; species Psammomys obesus. The sequence goes on along the minus strand of NW_026590767.1, from coordinate 3,594,650 downwards.
CCTCCTCTAATTTATTCATTCTAGGGCTCTGCTGTGTACTTTGGAGATCATTATTCACACTCTGTTTTCAGCGTGTGAGTTCTGTCCTATGAGAGACCTGAAGGGCATCTCTGCTGGCCATCTCCTGCTACTCAGGACCTGCCCTCCTCTCCCCGGAGTCTGTCACAGTGGGCAGGAAGGGTCTAGGGACACAAAGGTGGACAGAGTCACCCTGTCCCTTTGGGACTCTCTCTCACTCCCACATATTTTCTCTCTCTCCTTCACTCTCTCTCACATACACACACAGACACACACACACTCTCTCTTTCACACATACATATATACATACACATTCTTTCTCCTTTACTCTCATACACAGACACATACACTTTCCTTCACAAACACGTTCTTTCCCTCTCTGGGCACATCTTCTTTCATTCACACCTCTGGGCTGTGTTAGGGGAAAATTCTTGGAGGGTGACTACAATGCCAATGCTTAACTACTTTGTACGGCAGCCACATGAGAGCCAAAGTGTCAGAAAGAAAGTGTGTCTCTTTCCCCTGAAAGAGTGCTGCCTGGTCAGGAAATGTCACAAACAGACAGCAAGAGCAGTAACTGGTTCTCAGACACCTGAGTTCCTAATACTGGGCCCATTCAACAGCACAAAACCTTTCACATTGTCTTGGAGAAGAAGTGGATGAGGGTCTCAGTGGGGAAGGGAGTTTGTCTGCAGTCACATGGCGATTTAACTGTTGCGGCTGGTGCCCGGTGCAGGTTCTGGGGTTTTTAGATATCCAATCCCCCTCCCCTGGTCTGTGTTCTCTCCCAACTCTGTAAGTCACACCAGGCAGAAAGTATATGGCATTAAATTCACAGCTGAGCTACATGTACAGTGGGACAGTGGTTGTACTGTCTTTAATATTATCGGGACGCTTAAAGCCAGTCATCCGCATTAACACTAGGCTGATGTATGGACACAAGTCAGTGTTCGCTGGTGTCATCCTTGTTCCCAAGCAGCAAACGCCCTGTTCTGGAGCATTCCTAGGAACCCAATGGCCATACTGGGGTTTTCGTCTGTCACTAAGGTGGGGGTATTTACAGAGCACCAACCCACTCTGAGGCCCATTTTCTTCAGGGCTGAGCATGGTTGACCCTGTGCTGTGTGAAGCTCATGGTCTAACCTGAGGAGACTCAAACCCAGGCTGGCCAATCAGGTGAGAGCTGACACACCACTCTGCCAGCCTCTGTTGGGGTGGCAGCTTCATTGAGTGTACAGGTCAAAGGTCCCAGGCTTTGCAGCCAAACAGATCTATTGTTGCCTAGTCACTGTCTGTGTCATTCCACTCAGGTGCAACCTATAGAAACCAAGCTTCATGATTTGCTTTGGGGCCTGCCCACCGAAATATCTCTAGGGAACATAGCCACTGGCTAGCGGTGTGAATCTGGGTATGTTTTTAACCCTTTTGTGCCTCAGTTTTCCACATACACTTTGAGGATCTGCATACTGACCTCGGAGAGTTACTGTTAAGAACGGTTGTACGTACGTGGCCTTCCACACATGGCTGACACTGTACTAGTACTCATTTCTTTCTTTTGCTCTTTCTGGGGTCACTGGAAACCCCGAGTCTTCATGCTCCCCTGGGAGTTCTGTGCAAAGGCCACAGTCACTATGTTCCTCAGAGCTGTTTTGGTGGGCAGGCTCCGAAGCAGAGTGTGAAGCTTTGGGTTCTGTAGGTTTGCACCTGAGTGGAGTGATGCGGACAGTTACCGGACAGGCTTGAGTGGAAGAGCCAGTGCCCCGGTGATTTGAATCACCACTGGAAATAATAAAACGAGTGCTCTAAAATAGTTCCCCTACAGACACCCTGGGCTCAGAAAGAGAAAAGTGTCTCTTGTGTCACACAGACCTTTGGAGTCTTTTATGCATGTGGAAATCATTGGGTGACGACTGCATTGTGAACATGTTTGAAGCCTCCTACCCACTGTGCCTTTGTGGAGCAAACCTGAGTTATGTCGAGACTAATGGTGAGACTGGCATCTGGGTAGGTTTGGCTGGGTCAGACAGAGCTGGAGCAGATGGACAGACCCGACCCACCCACCTGCCCCTGCTGTCAGAGACTGTGGGTCTAGGAATTGACACTGTTGTTAGGGTGACTCTAGTCCCTAAGCCAGGGTGTGCCTTCCACAAGTTGCCTGGCACCAGGTGGGTTTGGGGGCTGTTCCTGTAATGGGGCTGAACAGTTCTAGGCTCACAAGGTGATTGTGTTTCCAGAGTCCCTGGAGTCTTTGCTCTGGAGTTCGCTGGATGCTTCTGAGCTCTGGGCTGTGTGGTCCTTATATTCATCATCCCAGCAAATGCAGGCTTGAGCATGGTGCAAGTGGCTGGTACCTTGTGATGGACAGATGGCAGGGGTCAGTTGCGCTGCTATTGGGAGAAAACCCATGATGAACCTTTAAGACTGATTGGCTCCTCTGGAGGCTGAGGAAACAAGGCCTGTGCCGACTTTTGACATTCGTTGAAAACCAGAGGCTGAGCAGCCACAAAAGGCAGAAGGAAGTAATGATGGCAGGTTTTCGCTAAAGAGAAATTAGTTTCAGATCCTATGTCTGAAAGTATTAAAACTGAAAGGGTAGTCCCCAGGTCATGGTTTCCATATGGCAAAGTTAAGGCCTAGAGAGAGAGAGAGAGAGAGGCCATGGCTCATATCAGGGTGATCAGTCAATGTTTGGGGCTGGTTTGGAAGATGTGAGGAGTTCTGCTCAGGACTCACCTGCACACAGCTCTCTGCCATGCTGGAAGAGTGTTTATTTTAGTCTTTCAGCTTTCAAAGCAGCCCTTCAAGGAAGCTCCCACTTGGTGCTCAGCCTCAAGCGCATTGCTACAACATGGCCAGTCTCAACAGAACCCAGCCTGTCTACCTGTGCCTACAGGAGTAAGAATGGGCTTGTAGAGGTGGTTCCTAGACCTGCCTGCTCTGTAAGGTCATTTCTGTTTCTGTGGTTTCAGGTGTGCCAGTGCACCTAGCCCTGCCTTTTCCTTCTGTCTGTGACTCCTTCTCTGTGCCGGACACATGGCACCAGAGCAGCCTGTGTCCCCTATCCCTTCTCTTTCTGGGTGTGAACTTGTACACATCTGCTTCAAATGCAAGTGGGAACTGAGATGGTGTAAGATTCAGTGCCCCAGCCAACAAGGCCTTCAGAGAAGAAGTCTTGGAAGTGACCCACTTCATCTCCTGCTCTTTGTTTGTTCCTTCCTCCCTTCCCCTTCTCTGTGAGACAGAGATGCTGATATGTAGAAAGAATCTTTAAGGGGCCAGGCAAGGAAGGAACCCTGATCCTGGATGAACTGCTGGACCACTAGAGCCTAAGCCAGATGATGGGTTATTCAAGATGTCCCCTTGGAGGTACAGAGGTGAAGGTGGCATCCCAGGCCCTTGAGTCTCTTCCCCTATCTGTCTCTTATGAGCTACATGTTCTTGGGAAGCAAATAAACGTGCTGCACCTGTTTTCTTTATAGAAGGCAGCACTGGATGAGCAGGTGCCTATAGGCAGTTATCAACTGCCTGGTTGATTAACTCTAGAAAAGCATGGGTTCGCCTGGCCTCTGCCTATGCCTGCTATCATCTTCAAGATATGCTAGAGGCTTCCCACTGCAAATGGCTCGTTGGAAGTTCATAGGGGTCCTAGTTTCCTACAGACAATTAGAGACAATCATGATTCTGGAAATTTGGCTGCCACCTGCTTCTTCCTGGAATTTGTGACCTCACATTGGATGCAGGTAGGGAAGTGAAATATCTGGGCATAGAATTGTAAGCGTGTAGAAAGCAGGTGGCACTGGGGTGAGGCCCTGAGGCCCAGTCCAATGATGCAAAGACCGTGCTACACTTATGGAAACTTGCCGTGTGCCAGGTGGAGGTTACACATTTTCTGTATGTTACCTCTTCAAATTCATGCTGGAGGGCAACGATGGTTTTACTCCCATATTACACATGAAAACCTAAGTCTCAGGATGGCTCAGTTTATTGTATGAGTTCATAAAGCTGGTAACAGTTGAGCTGAATAAAAGGCAGGTCTACCCACTTTAAGGTTAAGCTTAATGCTTTGACTTCATGGAAATCTTTTTTTGCTATGTCCCACCTTTCTACTAAATTGAGGCTCAGTGGGTATCATGCTGGGGTACAAGAGAGAGGAGGGCTGTTTACTATGGAGATTGGATCTTTGTGAATATGCTTGTTTCCCACAAATATGGGTCATGAAATGATAGCTTTTTCTATGGACTGTTTCTACTCTGTAACACATGTAAGGCCATTGGTACTAACAAAAACAATGTTGATGGTGGAATTTTAATACAGTCAGGGATACAGTTTATAAAATCTCCTGTAGTATGCAAAGCATGGTGGTGCATGCCTTGTAGTTCCAGGACACCATGAGGGAATCTCTGTAAGTTCAAGGCCAGCCTGGCCTACATAGGGAGTTCTAGGGCAGCCAGGGGTACATTGTGAAACCTTGTTGTGTCAGTCCCACACAAGTTCCTTAAGAAGGAAGGCAAACAACTAAATGGACAAGGTTCACTACGCTCCTCCCTGCGAGAGTAAGCAACAAAAGCTGGGAGTTCACCTCAGATGGGAGGGAGCTGAGCTCCATAGAATACTCTCAGACAAGACAAGCTATAAAGAAGACTGAGACAGGACCAGCTGCCTGAAAGGAGCAGAAAATATCCTGTCTGCCTGGAAGAGGTGTAGACCAACTGAGGCACCTGGAAATGACACTCTTGAACTTGTTGAACTGCTTGCAGGCTGTGCAGTGTGCTTCAGGTTTCCCAACTTTTGTGAGCTGTCACCCATGCTGGCATGGGCGTAGATGATGCAACTGTCTTTGAGTCAGCTCCTGTAAGTAACCTCAGTAAAACTCATTGGTTCACCAGGCTAGACTTTGGTGGTGTCTGTACGTAGGTCGTGGGCTACCTATCTTTGGTGAGTAGGTGTGTGTGTCCCCAGGAAAAGTCTTGTCACACAGCAGACCCTATCTCAAAAAAGAAAACTGTGGTTCAAGTGATGCACGCTTGGTGCCAGGCAGGAAGTCTACTGATCATGGCCAGAGAATACTTGCAGCGGAAGCACTGATAAGTGGCTCCAGGCACTGGGAAAGATGAAATTTGGCAAGGAACCTATCGGGGTCAGATTACAGCAAGAGCTTGCTAGCGGAAGAGGACACAAGGGAGAAATGCCGATAACCCCAAAGAGGCTAGAAGGAAGGTCTGTCCATCTTGGGGAGGGACTGGGCCCTGTTGTCCAGATAACTGGAACAAAACAGCCATGGCTGTCGTAAACACAAATTTGCTTGAAGATAGTGTGGTGGGGGCAGTTGTGGCCTACCCTGGGAAGAACACTGGTTTCCAGCATTATAGTATGGTGTTATCTGCTTTTGGTGTGAGGGGAGAGAGGCTTTCAGAACAAGGGGTCAGCCCCATGATTAGCTGTGTCTCTGGTGAGTTGTTTTGGCCTGTGTTGCCCCCTCATAAGCTTTTCATGCACCCTGCAAAGCTCATAACCATTGTTGCAGCTCCACTGGTTTATTCCTGTAGCAGAGGATACCGGTTAGCTTTGATTGCACAGTGAATGACTAGAATGGCATCTTTGGAGGGGGTCTGGGTCACCCCTCCATGTTGGCTTTGGCTCTGTTTTCATGGGTCTGTCATTCTCCTGTTGACACAGTCATGATCTTCTTTTGGTGACAGCAAAGGTGCCCGTGGGATGATTAGACACACCCTGTGCCTTTTTGCCTGGGCTGGAGGATGGCATGTGGTCTCTTCTTCCTCATTCTATTGGCCAAAGCAGCTCACCTGGCTCAAGATGAAAGGTGAAGAAATAGTCTACTCCTTTATTATAAAGTGCAAAGTAAATCATGTGACAAGAGGGTGACTCTACGGAGGAGTAATGAATAGGGCTCAGTAATACAGTCTACCCTAAGTAGTATTTTATGAGTAATAATTAGCATTCATACTACTGTGGGTCAGTACTATGTATAGGCAATATTAACTAACATTTATTAAGTGTTTATGATGGGTCACCATCATAAGTATGTTATATGTGTTAGCTCACTTGATACTCATTGCACTGGTAAGCTATGGGTCCTTTGATTATTCTCAGTTATTATTCAAGGAAACAGAGAGGAGAAAGTTTTAATGTCTCGTCAAGGTCAAACCCAAGCAATTTGGCCACAACATTCAAGCTCTTAACTCCCAAGCCGTGGATGATCTATGCCAGCCCATAGGCCATTTGACAGTGCAGAGGCCCAGATAAGTGACTTGTTCTGACGTCCCTTGGTAGACAAGAGCTTGGATTCCTGACCCACCTGATGACCACGTGCTTTCTACAGTGCTAGAGGACACTGAATGGCAAGGTGGGGAGCAGCTCTGTTCTGCCAATTGACTGTAAAACTCCAGGGAGATTGACACTGGCACCTGAGAGATGGCCAGTGATGGTGAAGCTCTTACAGCATAAACAGGAGGCCCTGTGCCTATATCCCAGCATCCATGGGGCTTGTAGACCAGCAAGACTAGTTACATTGGTGATCTCTGGGTCAGCGAGAGATGCTGTCTCAAAAAAAATAACTATCAGAACTACTGATGATGACATTTGATGCGAACCTCTTGCCTATATGAGAAAGAGAGAGAGAGAGAGAGTGTGTGTGTGTGTGTGTGTGTTTGTGTACCCTTCCACCCCCCACAAAGACAAGCATTGTTTATTGCTTGCACATAACTCTGTTGTCTGTTAGCTTTCTGTTTGGTTTCAGCAGCCTCTTTATGATATCTTTGAGCGAGTTAAAAAAAATTCCTTCCTCTACTTACTGATTAATATTCCTTGACAAAAAAAAAAAGAGTATTTTCATATACATAGCCCAAAGAAAGATGTCAGCATTTAGATATACTAACCGGAAGAAGGCTTTGTGTTTTAGTAAAGGTTAATTAAGACCCATCAAAAATTTCCCCTTAAAACATAAAAGTAAAATCATGTAATTAGCTATTTTCCCCTTTCTCCCCCCAGAGGGCATACATGAATGTTTCAGCTAAATGAAGCTATTTATTGAAGTCCATCTAGATTTCCTTTGAAGTTTCATACATCTTTTCTTCTGCTCTATCAGCTTCTAGCTACAATAATTTAATAAGTTTTTCCTAGGGTGAAATTGGATGCCCTTTATCGATCTTTCACTGAGGGGCATTCAATTACTTAATCTAAAGTGGTATTTCTGGGTCTCTCAATTACAATTTTGTTATAAATGGTTTGCTAATGATGCCTGGGGTACATAGGTTAATAGGGGGCATCCAAGCAAAGGCTGGGTAATTGAATGCTTTCTGTTTGGGGACCAGTTATCTGATCTCTCACAGTGGCACTGGGTTCCCACAGTTTGGGTCTACACCCACAGGGTGCAGTGTGAAGCCCTGGCCAGGAGGCCGCAGAACGGTAATGGATCTCTGAGTGCCTCGGTTCACTGCATGAATGAGAGCAGCAAAGGTCCTGTCTAGCTTGAGCCGGCTGGCACCAAGCACCGGCATTCCGGCCAGGTGAAGTGCAGGGGGAATGCGTTACCTGTTTCTGCAGGGAGAACACCTGAGTGTTAAGTTTCTGAGTGGCTGTCCGTGGGATCACCCATGGTGTATGGGAAAAGGGAGTCAAGGGGCATGACGGCAATCCATTTTTCTTCTAGTACAGTCAGCGGATTGGATTCCTCTCCCCCACTCCCAGCTGTGTTATTTAATAGTTACACAGCTCATGGAGAGCCTTGGGAAAGAATATGTAGCTTGCCTCTCTTTATGTACTTGGGCTAGTATCACTGCTAACTCTAGCCTTCAAGGCCATATAGACTCTAATCTCTGCATTTCCTCCCGTGTGGCTGATACCTTTTCCAAACCAGCACAAGTCCCCAAGGATCTGCCCACAGGTAGTTCTCAGCAGCTTTGCTTTCCCCCAGAGCTTCCCCCTCCCTCACTTCCCTCATCTTCATGGAACTGTGCTTCCTTCCTATTCCTCAAGCTTTGGCAACTCTCTGCTCACTGTGTATTGAATTCTGTCCTCTAAGACAGGCTCCACCTTCGGGACATTATACCCCCAAGGGAACTTTGCCCATGTCTAGACCTGGTTTTGCTTGTCCTGGCTCAGGGGCTCAGGGGCTGGGTGCTGCTCTAATGGTGGAGGCCCAGGGTGCTGCTGAACACCCTGCCCATCCTATAGTGCAGGGACAGCTTGTGCTGCGAGGAATTATCCAGCCAGGCCATGCATTGTGGCACCAAAGAGTCGACACCAAATACCTGTAGTCTGAGGGCTTATTTCAAAGAGCTTGCTCCACTTTAGGTCTCTGACAGGAATGCTGGGTTTCCAACATCCACACTTGCCTCTGAACTGACCACAGAGGCAAAGGTTCCCAGGATTTCCAGGAAATCCCTGGAAGAATGCATCACTCTCCAGGAAGTGTTCATCAGGAGAATGTTGTTCAGGACTGTCTAGCAGTAACACAGCCAGTCAGGCACAGGGATGGCCAGGCATGAGGACGAATACCCAGGATTCCCCTGTCTTTACCAAGCTCTGTGTGCTCATCAGCCCTGAAGTCCTCAGATCCTTGTGGTTTTGCATTTGGGCAGAGGTCTCACGAAACAGGGGAGATGGCTTCTGTCATCTGTCACCAGGGATTTGGGCTCCAGCTCTTATTCATCCTACCTGAGAGTTTAAGCTTTAACCAAGGCTTGGTCTTTTTGAAGCCCAGTCCCCATCCTGAAACTCCTAATGGCTCCTAGCTCCACTAAGGGTCACTTCATTAACATAACCTCAGGTGTGGTTGAAAGGAGCAGCTCTGAGCACCCAAGAAAGATTCCAAGTTGTGTGCTGGGGCGCTGAGGCTAAATACTAATTACATATGTCTGTCTACATGTATCTACATACTACATTTTATATTGACTTCTGCTCTTTACCCTAGAATATACCCAGCACACAGTCAGCTGTCAGAAAGTGTGTGCTGAACGAGTGAATGAATGAATGAATGAATGAATGAATGAATGAAATGAGAACACACTGTATTAGAATGTTTTTGTTGTTGGTGGTGTTTTGTTTTTGGTTTTTCAATGAGTAACAAATCCGTCTTGGAGTGGTTTGCCTACTTGGAAGCACAGCTACTAGGTAGAGGAACACTGGGCACGTTGGAGCCTGTCTTCCGTCCCATCCACACCCACTAAGATTGTCAGCTTCCCTGAGTCCTGAGATTTATTTGTTTTGCTTGAAATAAGATAGTTTAGCTCCTGGTTAGGAATGTTCTGTCCGTTCTGTTGGGTTCAGATGATGTGCATTCTTGTTCTGTGGCTTCAAGGTCTTTGTTTTATTTTTCTTTCTTTAATGAAAGCAAACAAACAAAAATTTTAACAGTAAGGCAGAAGGGTGTGAACACCCTCCCACCGAGTGCCTGCTTGGAGCCTCATTTTAAATCCTGCTTTGGCCTTGTCTTTGACAAGTGAAAAAAAAAATGTTTTCTTGGCTTCAGAGATGGAGTTTCCAAGGAGGGATCTTGCCCTTTTGTTTCTTTCGTTTGGAGGAATTGTTTGTACCAAGCAACGGGTCATGGGTGATGGAACACGCTGTAAGCAGAGGCTCCTGACATGCCCTGCCAGCTGCCCCAGTGGAGGAGAGGGACCCAGCTTGGTCCCAGGGCGTCTCCTCCCATGCTCCTCCTAAAGTCCGCATGCACGTCCAGCTGTCCCAGGCTCTGTCTGACTCTCAGCCCCTCAGCCCCAGTACTTCTCAATCTGGCCTCCTGGTTATAGTGATAATTCCCTGACCTACTCTGTATGGCGTGTGTGCATGTGTGGTCTCGGGGCACATGCCATGGTATGTGTGTGGAGGTCACATCAGTGCTTGTCTTCCACCCTTCTATGAGGCTGAGTCTCTTGTTCACTGCTGCATCTCTCAGGTTGTTGAGTCCTCAAACTTCTGGCAATTGTCCTGCCTCTGCCTCCCATTTTCCATAAAATAAAGTGTGGGCCAAGGGGATCTGAAGCCTTTTATGTGGGTTCTGGGGATCTGAACTCCGGTCGCTGTGCTCACATAGAAAGTGCTTTACCCACCGAGTCATCTCCCCAGTCCTGTACAATGCGACGTTTGTTTATTATATTTCTGGCTGTGGATTTACAAGGCTCATTTTCATAGGAAAGATCTACAAAGTGCTGCTGAAATGAACTGTATAGAATCTGTCCAGTTCACCTCTCCTCTAAATATTTAAGCACAAATGCTGGCAGCACACAGAACACTCTGTGGGTGGAAGAAACATCACTTGGCTAATTCCTTGCCAACGTATTTCAAGAAAACATGGGCTTTAGATCCCAGTGACATGAAGGTTTCTACTGTAGGTTTGTGACTGTTTATATGTACAGCCTGTAATGAAGGCTTAGTTAATGCCACTTCTCTGGGGACAGAGGCTTGTTTGAGGTGTACAATGGGACTTGAGTCCACCGCCCTTGGGCAATTGCCAACCCAAGGAAAAAGAATGTGGCTTAGGGTCTCCCATCTGGGATTGTGTATTACATGCTTTTAGAACTCACTGCCGGTTAAAGATTGTAATGTGGCTAGTGATGACTGTTCCCTATGTTGTGTACATTTCCTGGGTCACCAAACACATGTCAGGCCTATAGAAACTCTTTACACACATTAATTAATTTCGTGCCTTAAAAAAAGTTACAAGGGAATACTATTATTATTCTAATTTTACTGGTCCTTGAGGAAATGAGAACTCGGAGAGGTTGAATAGCTTAAGGTCACACAGCCAGTGGGTGGGCGTTTATGGCAGCTAGAAACCAAGTCAGGCTTTTTCATTAGTCATCTATTGCTCCTTTAATGGCATCTCCAAAGAAGTGTCATTTGGGGGAAAAATACACTTTAGAACCGTGGCATTATGTTAATGGATTTTTAAGAATCGGGTCTTTCCTGGGATGATGAAAGTGAAAAATGACTTCGGGGTCTGAAGTGTTACGTGCCTCAGGGGAATACTGTACATTGGATTTAATTGCTTAATAACTTAAAGTCAGATGTTTTTTTTTCATATGATACACTTGACTGAAAGAGAGGATCATTTCATTGTTGCTAAATTTTCATTAACTTTTGCTTCCTAAGCTGTGGCTGAGAGACTATGGAGGCTGTGAGGAGACAGCTTGGTTCCTTGTGCGTTTCCTTACCCTTCCCATCCCCCTCCTTACCACTCTTCAGATTTATCATTGAGTTAAAAAATGGTGTTTTGATTCTTCCCTCAAACTGGAAGTCATTGATGATCTTGGTCTGTCCTCCCTCCCTCCTGCCCTCCCTCCCTCTCTCCCTCCCTCCAACTTGACAAAAGCTAAAGTTATATGGGAAGAGAAATCTCAACTGAGAAAAGTCCCCCATCAGATTGGCCTGTAAGGCACATCTTTTGTTTGTTTGTTTTTTTTTTTTTTGAATTTTATTTTTTCTTATCAGTTACATTTTATTAACTCTGTATCCCAGCCGTGTCCCGATCCCTCATTCCCTCCCAGTCCCTCCCTCCCTCATCTCCACCGTGCCCCTTGCCAAGTCCACTAATAGGGGGGACCTCCTCCCCATTCATCTGATCCTGTTTTATCAGGTATCTTCAGGACTGGCTGCAAAGCTCTCCTCTGTGGCCTAACAGGACTGCTCCTCCCTTGGGGGGTGGGGAGGCCAAAGAGCCAGTCATTGAGTTCCTGTTAGAAATAGTCCTTGTTCCCCTCACTATGGGAAACCAATTGGTTACTGAGCTACCACAGGCTACATCTGAGCAGAGGTTCTAGGTTACATTCATACATGGTCCTTGGTTGCATGTCAGTCTCAGAAAAGACCCTGTGGTAAGGCACATCTTTAGAGCAGTTTCTTGCTAATGACTGACATGGCCCAGCTCTCTGTGGGTGTTTCCACTACTGGGCTAATGGTCCTGGGTTGTGTAAGAAAACAGGCTGAGCAAGCTATGAGGAGCCAGCCAGTAAGTAGTGCTTCTCCATGGCCTCTGTCTCCACGTTCCTGCCCTGACTTCTTTCAATGATGGACTGTGGTGAGGAACTGTAAGATGAAGTAATCCTTTTCCTCCCAAGCTGCTTTTGGTCATGGTGTTTTATCATAGCAGCAGAAACCCAAGGAAGATACTGTGTGTGGATCTGACGTCATTACACAATCTTGAGACACTGAGATATCATAGCTCAGATATGTGAATATACGGGTTATGCAAAATGTGGTATTTGGGGTCACATTTGGTGACAGAGCATGAGCCCTGAACCCATGCACAAAGGCCCCAAACATCTTCATTTATCTTGTAAGATCTGTGACTTGCTTATGAGCAAATAATTGTGACTGAAACGGAATGATGGAAGAGGGAGATGTATGTTTGCTCTTCTCTGGGATAAGAGTGTCTAAGTTACCACAAAACTTATCTTTGTTTATGTTTAGATTGCCTGGCATTAATAAGAATCTGCTCCCCATGAGTAAAAAACATTCTGGGGGAATGCCAGTCTTCCTGTCAGCGAGGAGCCCATGATGTCTGCTAATCTCCAGTGCGGCTCCATGCTCTCGACGGATGCCACTTCAACTTTCTTTGGTGCCATGGGAAAAACCTGAAGCACGAGCAAAATTGCTTCCAAACCTGTGGCCGCTTCAGTATTGCATGGCTGGTGCACAACAGACAGTTGGCATTTGCTTTTTTGTGCTGTCCTCCATATCTGAACCAAAGAATGCGTCTCCTTCTCTAGTGCATCGGTGTCTGCTGTCTTCTGCATTTGTTTCTGCTGCTTGTGCCTTCCCACCGTCTTCTGTCATCACAGGAAACCCTTGAAGTTTCTCAGTGGACTCCTCGAGGGCTGGCCCATGGCACTCTAAGCCAGCTCTCCAAGGTCTCTACCATGAGGCACTGCATCAATTGCTGCATACAGCTGTTCCCCGAAGACACACACAAACAGCAAGTTGCCTGCCAAGGAGGCCCCCATCATAGTCACCAGGCGTGCCCCACTTGCAAGGGAGAAAACAAAATTCTGTTTCGTGTGGACAGTAAGCAGATGAACTTGCTTGCTGTTCTCAAAGTGAGGACCGAGAGCAATGAGAACTGGGGTTGGTTTTTGCGCTTCAGGAAGGGGAAGCAATGTAGCCTGATCTTTGGATTGATAATAATGACCTTGGTGATGGCTTCTTACATCCTTTCTGGGGCTCATCAAGAGCTTTTGATTTCATCCCCTTTCCATTATGGGGGCTTTCCCAGCAACCCCAGCTTGATGGACAGCGAGAACCCAGGTGATGTGAAAGAGCATCACTACCAGCCTTCTGTAAATAATATCTCCTATGTGAAGGACTATCCAAGCATTAAGCTAATTATCGACAGCATCGCTGCCAGGATTGAGTTTACGAACAGGCAGCTCCCAGACTTACAAGATCTCAAGAGACAAGAGTTGCACGTGAGTAGCTGCCGGTCAGTCTTCATGATTGGCTTTTAAAGAATGGATTCTTCCTCCCCTACCGGCGTCTTTTGGAACATGACAGCCACTTCCTGGATGTCTTACAGCAAGGATAATTTGACAGCCTCTGGGATGAGAAAGCACTGTGTACTTATGCTATGGAAACGCCAAGGGGGGAGTTTGCTGTCCCAAATGGCCCTAGAGATGTTTAAAGATCATCTCTTCTCATCATTGCCATTTGGGGACTTCTTGCCTGCAATGGGGTCATGGTGGTTTAAGTTGCTTTTATAGATCACCATCATTTAGTATTTTTTAAAAAGATTTATTTTCAGCCATGTGTGTATGTGTATGCCTATATAGAGGTATGTGCATGTGAGGGCATGTGCCCATGAAAGCGAGTGAAGCTGAATCCCCTGAACTGGAGGCACAGGTGGTTGTGAGCTGCCTGATGTGGGTGCTGGGAGCCAAACTCTGATCTTGTGGAAGAGCAGCCACACTCTTAACTACTGAGCCACTTCTCCAGACCTGTCATTTAGACTTTGTTGTTGTTGGGACAGAGTCTCTCTGTATGTAGCCTTGGCTGTCCTGGAACTCACTGTGTAGACAAGGCTGGCCTGGAACTCACAGAGACCCACCTGCCTCTGCTTCCCAAGTGTAGGGATTACAGTTGTGGGTCACCACTCGTATTTGAGAATATGGTGGTTTTTTTTGCTAATTGTTTTCCTTCACTGTGTCCGTCCTCTTTTGTCTTCGATTGCAGATGTTTTCCGTAATCCCCAGTAAATTCCTTCCGAACAGCAAGAGCCCCTGTTGGTATGAGGAGTTCTCCGGCAGGAACAACACTGACCCCTACCTGACCAATTCCTATGTGCTGTACTCCAAGCGGTTCCGCTCCACCTTCGACGCTCTGCGAAAGGCCTTCTGGGGCCACCTGTCTCACGTGCGTGGCAAGCACTTCCGCCTGCGCTGCCTGCCGTACTTCTACATCATCGGGCAGCCCAAGTGCGGGACTACTGACCTCTATGACCGCCTTCGCCTGCATCCAGAAGTGAAATTCTCAGCCATCAAGGAGCCCCACTGGTGGACCCGGAAGCGCTTCGGTGAGTGTTGGGTCTCGTGATTTCCTTTGTCGTTGTGTGGATGCATGTTGTTGTGGCAGGTGAGGGGTGGGTATGAGATCCGGTGGAGGAAGGCAAGGTGAGGTTGGAGAGAAGATATATTGAGATCCAGAGACATGGCACTTGTCATTAGATAGTCACATTAGTCTGTCTTGTGGCATAGCAACAAAACGCCAGTGTTTATTTGGTTCATGATTCTCGGGGCTAAAGGTTCCAAAAAGTCTTTTGTCGAAGTCCTGGTGAGAGGCTGCTGGTTACATCACAAGATGGCAGAGAAAGAAAATGGTGACTGGCCACATGCAGCAGAGGCCAAATTCGTGGCGGGGCCTGGCTTTATAGTAACCCACTCTCACAGGAGCAGAATCACTCCCAAGAGAATAGCATTAAGCCCTCATTACCTAGTCACTTTCCACTGTGCTTTCCAAGGGTTCCATGACCCTCAGTACCCTGCCCTGAGTACCAGCCTCACACGAGCCTCTGGGGGATGCACTCAAACCATAGCAACGATTCACAGGCAAAGACACACCTAAGTGAGGTACTGGCTGAGTGTTAGCTGTGTGCAGGGCAAGTGGGCAGGTGCATAATGGAAACTTCTTGTTAATGTTGGGGTGTGTGCGTGTGTGAGAAAGTTGTCCCAAAGAACTTTAACACCCAACCTTAAGAGGGATCAATGTGTGCCAGGAACTGGGGTGGCTGGCGCCCAGCCCTTTACTGAAGCTGTCACACCTAGAGGAGACACAACCGTGGGCCTCAGCTGTGTGACCTTCCCTGTCTACCGCATGTGTCTGAAATGCACTGGAGATACATATCATCCCTGGTCAACAGGGTTGATTGTGGGCACTGCCTGCCTTGCCCCGCCTTGCAGGCTGGTTTCTGTTTCACCCAGCCCCAGGCACCCTGTGGCCCTTGGTCACTGTTTCCTGTCCATAACCTTTTCGTCCTGCCAGGAGACATTTGGTCACTGAAGCTAATGGGTGATACATGGCCTGTTGTCTGCCAAAGTCTGGGCGGACCATGAAGGCAGTTTCCATATAAAGGAACCAGGTCACTAGAAGAGAATCTTAAGACGTTTTCCTTAGACTAACCTTTCCTGACAGATGTTTGATTTCATCCTTTTGATGTTCATTCTGGAGTGGTTTAGCAGTAGCCGCGGAGTAGCCAAGGTCTAATGCATTTGATGTGCGCGTCTGAACACATACTCTCCCACTCCAGCCTGAGTTTCTCCTGAAGAGAAACCAGCTTCCTCCTGGCAGGAAGGAGGGAAGAACAGGGCAGGGCATGCCTCAGCTGCTAATATTCAATGTCACCTTGAGTCTCCTGTTATGTTGGCCAGAACTGTTCTCTTTCTGCTTTGCAGTACCTTTGGTAGCTGAGGTGCTGAGCAGTATATGTCTTTAAATGTTTACAAGCTATTTTAAGGCAGGGAACAAATTTCAGATGTGTGTGTCCATTAAGGGGACCCTCAGTTCACCTCACTGTTTGGACAAGTGGCAGTGTGCTTTTTGGAATACGTCCTTATGAAGCACCTATTGGCGAGCGCCTGAAGGTGACAGGATGCTGCTTCCTTGCTGCCTACCTTTTGTCCTTCTTTATATTTGGCACGTCTAGGTGCCAAATCATAGGTGCCACCACCGTGTGTCTGCTTTCATCTTGATTGGTGAAAATGGCGATCAACTCTCAACTCTAGCCCACCACGTATCCCCTTTTCTGCCTCTTGAATAGGCGTGGTGTCTTGTAAGTGGCCACTACCCGGCGGCAGTGGTGATGTCTTTCACTCTGTGAGGCGTGTACGCCCTGAAGGAGGCAGGTATTGACAGAGCTCGCCATCCCACACCCACGCACCTCCTCCAGAAGCTTAGCTGCATCAAGCTTTTTGCTGCTAAAGTTAGGTCCCCTGGACTTTTCCCTCCTTCTCTGGTCATGCTCCAGGAGGCCACCACCCCATCCATCAGTGGCAATGCTGCCTTCAGTAACTCACTTCTTGGTTCCTGTAGGAATCGTCCGCCTGAGGGATGGACTACGAGACCGCTACCCTGTGGAAGATTACCTGGACCTCTTTGACTTGGCTGCACACCAGATCCATCAAGGACTGCAGGCTGCCTCTGCAGAGCAGCCGAGCAAGATGAATAAAATCATTATTGGTAGGTAACTTCAGGGGACCTGGCAGAAGCTTCCTCTTTGGGGTCCTGGCCCATATTCTGGGCCTAGCGCTGTCTCACCTGCAGAGTGTTTGCAGGTGAGTCCCTTCCCCATGTGGCAATCACTCTTAATCACTCTTCGTCCCAGGTGAAACAGCCACATCATTTGTACCGTTACTCCAAAGCAGAAACATTCAGTGAGCTTGCTGATTCTGTGCAGACTCAAGGATAACTGAAATGGCTTTTTAAGAAAGTTGCCCTTTCTTTGTTGTTCCTTAAATTAAGCAGGTGTGTTTTCCTTCTTTTCACACTGGCCTGATTGGAGTTAGCTTTCTGATGAGTCACTGATGGAATGTGAGGACTGCAGGAAGGAGGCAGCATTTCCTCTTGGTCTCAGCAGAGCTCTGCCTGCTCCCTGGCACGAGTCTCCGTGTAACCCAAGCGCCTTTAAGCATTCAAAATGAAGTTGTTTGAGCAGCTTGTGCTCAGGACGTGGAGGCTGGAGAATCCTGAGTTTGAGGCGTGCTTGGCTCTTTAGCAAGACTCTGTCTGAACAAAGCAAAACTAAGCAAAGCCATACAAATGAAGCAAAGGAAGATGAGACAAACTGAGATCTTTTGATTAAAAAAAAATGTAAGAAAGTTTTATTGAAAATTTAAGCTGGACAGTGGTGGCAGCCATACATACCTTTAATCCCAGCACTTAGGAGGCAGAGGCAGGTAAATCTCTGAGTTTGAGGTCAACCTGATCGACAGAGTGAGTTCCAGGGCTACATAGGGAAACCCTGTCTCAGAAAAACAAACAGAGAAACAAACAACACAAGAAAAGAAAAACATTTTAATTTAGTTGTTTATATTTAGATGTGCACATTTTGATACGCAGACGTAATGAAATGATTGCTGCAGCTAATTAAATTAGCATATTTGTTTCCTCACGGCGCCCTTCATCCTTTAATCTTTCAAATGGTGGTAAGAGTCCCCGAGCCCCATCGCCCACCCCCAGCAAACCACAGCACACAGTGGGGCATTGCCGTCTCCAGGTCTGACTGTGCTTTGGATGCGAGACTCATCTCATCTGACAGAACTCCTTTTTCATCAGACTCAGCTTGAGATGAGGCGTTTATCTCCGACGCCTTCTGAAAAGGAGAAATTGAATCATACATTTCACTTAAATTGGTTCCCTGAGGCAATGATCTGTTTTGTGTTCCTGGATCCATTACATTTTGATTTTCTAAATCAAATGAATCTCTTGGTGAGCAGGGGAGATTGTGACCAGCCGCTTGGATGAGGACCCTTTCCCTGACTGAGGAGATTCTGGCATCTGCCAAAGTACCAAAGCCTGGACTGATAGCTGGATTGATTTTTTTTCTTTTCTTTTCTTTTTTTTTAATTCTTAAGTAAAATCTCTGAGAGCCGCTGGGAATGTACTCTATCCACCCCACACTTACAGTATGAATTGCGTGTTAGACTTTTTTTTTTTTTAAATTCAAACTCAGGGGTGCAAACACCCCATTTAATAGTCTAATTAATATTTTGCTGAGACTTCCATACCATATGCCTCTGGGGAAATCTCAGGATCTATGAAAGAGCTAAAAATATTCTACCCAAAGCCGAGAAACAGACTTAGAAAATGAATGAGAAAGGAAAGCTTTAATTTGGGTTCCCTAATTATAGTTACTGCTATATTTTAAAAAGAACAAGAAATAAAAAATGTCATGCTGATATTTACACCAAGCCAGGTTTGGTGCTGTGTCTTGTGATGGCCTCTTGGTGTGACAGGCAGTGTGGAGAAGCAGCTGACAAAGTGGCATCTGGCTCTGCTTGTCACCAGCCAGCTCTATGCCATGTGATAAGGCAGGTCTTTGTTTTCATCCCAGTCTACAGATCCATAATCTGCAAGGTGGGATGGCTGGATCAGATCAGGACCCGCTTCTCCCAGCCCTGGAATGTAGTTCAGCCCCTTTCACTCTTCCTCCCAATGAAGGCTTTGTCAGAGGTCAAAGGGTCACATCACCTTGGGTGCTAGGCCATGGGTCAGAGGAGGCCTTTTCTCTCAGCAGCTGCTGGGCAGAGAGACACTCAGGTGCTCAGGACTGAGGCAGCCAGGTTCTGTGGAGCTGAGGATGCCGACAGGCCCTGCTCTGCCTGCAAGGTACCTTGTCTCTGCTTGGTAGCTGATGGATTCTTGAATTTCTGATTTCCTCTTAGAGGAGACAGCCTATGCCTGCCTTGTTTCCCTCCTTGGTGCCTGGTGCCAAGACAATGCGGGGCATGAATTAGATGTCAAATGAACGCTTTCTGGGTGGATGAGGGCTGGGTGAACAGACAGATGGGAAGATGGTCCAATGCCTGCATGGTTCTAGAGCCAGCTCCGTTTTGACATCTGGCAGAATTTGTGCCAGTTGTGGTGTAGAAACTCCACTTGCATTTCATATCCCCTCCTTCACTGTGAGCCGATTTGCCAAAGGATGTCTGATAAACTTGTCTTTTCTCTCCTTGTTATGTTTAACAAACAACTAAAAAAGGAAAGAAGGCTTGGACGGAAATGTTCACCTGACATAATCACAGACCAAGCTGAAGAAATGGGCCTGCTATCTTGACGCATGACTATAACATGCTTATCACTGATCAGGGAATCTCTTCTTGCTTGGCCTGTCTCCGAGTGAGTGACATTGAGATGTGGCGCATGGTCCATGTCCAGAAATCAAGTGTAGAGCTGACTGGCTTGTCCACCCCATCCTGAAGGAATAGGCTGGGGGTAGTAGTGGCTATGGAAGGGGTGGGAACCAGTTATCCTCTCCCTAGATCCCTGGAGTCCCGTTCCTTCTTCATTTCTGCAGATAGTCACAAAACAAAACAAGATGAATAGGGCTGAAGATGGTTCATTTGCAGGGTGCTTGATGCACAAGTGTCAGGACCTGGAGTTTGGATTTCTAGCACCCATGAGAAAGCTGGGCATGGCTATATGCTCTTGTAACCCCAGTGGGCTTGCTGGACAGCCTGTCTAGGCAATTGGCAAACTCTGGGTTTCAGTGAAAGACCCAGATGAAAAAAGATAGAGCAATAGGAGACATTCCTTGTTGACTTCCAGTCTTTATAAGCAGGTGCGCATACGTGTGCACATAGGGACAGACGTCGCACACCCCGCCACATACACAACAACAACAATAGTAATTAGTTGAGTTATCCAAGAGTCTGTGTTGTTGAAGTGCCTGTGTCTTGGATTCACCTCTCTCCCCAAAGCTCCACTTCACATTTTTATCCTTCTGTTGGGCGGACTCTGATTAACTGGGTTGGGCTCTGTTCATCCATCCAGCATAAAGTGCTGCCTGTATAAAGAGCAGGGGAGAGGTGTGGGCAGTAGACAGCCGGCCATGTGGGGAGGGGGAGGCTTGAAGCTGAGACTCCCTGGGCCTCTGGCAAAGTCTTCCTCTCATTTGGTCCTAGATTGCCCCTAAATGTTATGCTTCCAAGGAAAGATAGATGTGAACTGCGTTCAAGTTTCCATCGAGTGTCTGCTTTCCTTCCTGATGGCTTTGAGGGAAGCTGTTTCGTAGAGTCTCAGTGGGCCCTTAAAATTGCCACAGAGCTATGAGCTGCCAGCAAAGCTAAATATTGTGAAATTAAAGTCCTAGGTGTTAGTAAAGGTTATATTTTTGTTCATCCTGGAGGAAGAAGCTGGGGGTGGGGGTGGCTGTGGCAGGGGTGGGTACCTCTCACCAGATGGCTGCCAACAATGCCCGATAAGCTTGTCTGTCATGGCTATTTAAGAGGAAGGTGCAGGAGCCAGGCTTGGCCTCTGGCTCACAGTGGGAGCCCATACCCTATGGCCTAGCATCTGCTCTGTGTCTGTTTGCAGGAGAGGCCAGCGCCTCTACCATGTGGGACAACAATGCCTGGACCTTCTTCTATGACAACAGCACAGATGGCGAGCCACCGTTCCTGACCCAAGACTTCATCCATGCCTTTCAGCCTGAAGCCAAGCTCATTGTCATGCTCAGGGACCCCGTGGAGAGGTGAGTGTGGGAGGGTGCCATGCTTTGCATTGTTTTTGGTGAAAAGAAAGGGCTTTTTGGAGCACAGTGTTTCCATCTCATCACAGACAAAAGCTGCCCGTTTAAGAAAAATAATAAACAAGCTCAACTTGCCATGTTTCTGCTGTTTCTTACATAAATGTTATTTTTAGGCCAATCCTCCATGCATTTAAACAAACTGTGGCCTATTCTCTTAGCAGTTTTGACTGTGGTCTGTGGGTGTTAGCCTCTGGTGGGTGGGTCTGACCAAGGGCCACAGGATACAAGTGCTGTTACGGCCTGGGGTTACCCTTAGCGTCGGGGGTGTTGGGATTCTCGGTGTGCTCTGGTTCCCAGAATTCCTTATTTCTTTAGTTGGTGAGTCCCCTTCAGTCCTCAGCTTTTAATGTGTATGTCCCTATAACCCTTACCGGCCCACCCCCACCTCCCTGGAAACCAAAGACTGGAGCTTGCATGAGGCATTGCTGATGGAGCTGAACAGATAGCACTAGAGTGGTGATGCTGTGTGTACTGTAGACTGCCAGGATCTTTATGTCACTTAGACTGCTGTGCCCTCCAGGTACCATCACGTCAGGAACAGGGGGTCTGGTCTCAAGATGTCCAGTCTAGGTCAGAACAGCTGTCTGCAGATGAACTGTCTTTTTTCCGCACCTTGTTCCCACTTATTCTCCTGTAAGCCATACAATCCAGTCTAATCATTTCCCACTAAGATAGCTACCTGATGTTTAAAGACAAGGCCTGCAGCCCTTTGTGCCTTATTTTCCATGTGTTTCTTTAAGTTGAATTATGACCCCTGCCCTAGATAACATATGCTGAGATCCTAAGTCCTGGTAGCTTTATCTGGAAATTGGGCCTTTGCAGATGAATTAGGGGATTTACCGTGTGAAGAGATTGAAGGATGTGGCCACAAGCCAGGGGATGCCAGGACCGCTGCACCCATTAGAAGCTGGGAGAGAGGTGTGGAATGTTAGAAGAAGCCAACACCTACATTTCACAAACCCGGCTTCCTGAATGACGGATGAAGATATTCCTGTCCTGTGCCAGTGGTGTGTGGCACTTTGTTACCACAGCCCTAGGAAATGCCTATTTGATTTCCTCCTCAGATGGCATGGCTTCCTGGCCTGACTGTAATGATAGCTGCGTTTGTTGTGGAGGTATTAGGGAATACACCCGAAACTGTGAAGGAAACAGGCTGTGTATGCTCTCCCACGCAGATAGCTATTAGTTATGTTTTTTGTGTGTTCTTCCAGACTTCTCTCCTGTCAGGTGCACATGTGTGCCATGTGTGTGCATCTGTGAGCACAGTTTTGTGACTATGTAGTCTAGCCTCCAGGGTTGCTGCCTGAGAGCACATGGTTGCCCTTCTCACTTGCTGAGCAGGGTTTCCAAATTTTCATGAGGCTCCAGAGGGGCTCCAGCTCTTCTTTAGAAGACTATTGGACAGGGACCATCTCTCGGGGGCAGCCTGGGACACAGGAGCCTCCTAGATCTACACTATGGGACAGCCACTGCATGGGGTTCCCAAGGCAACCGTCTACTTCTCTTCTAGGCAGGAAGTTGACCGTTTTTTTTTGTTTGTTTGTTGTTGTTTTGTTTTCATGGAGTGGGCTGGGTTTTCCTGGCCCAGAACAGCGGAGTGGGGGGTACATTCCTGTGGACAGGATTGCATAACTCTGCAAAAGACAGGCTTGAGGAAACTGACCCTCACTACCCACTGAGGTATTTTGACAGCTGTGTCTCCTTCATCTCCCATGCCACCTCAGCCCAAGTTCCCTGGTAGAACATTCTTTCTGATCACCACACACCTCCCTACTGTTCTTCCTGCTGCTTAATTCTGAGCAAGGTCAGTCAGATAGTGCCCAGTTTCAGAGCCTGAGAACTGAGGCTTTGGCAAGCACTCAGGGTCGATGGGGACTGAACGGTCTGACTTGCTTCTGTGTGTACCAGCCCCAGGAAGACCGGAACTCCCAGGCTTGCTGGGGAGACAGGCATGCTGCCACTGTATGTCATCATAGTCCTATCAACTACAGCTGGAAGGGAGAGAAAGGGAGCAAGCTTCCAAGCACGGAGGACCCTCAGTTGGAGGAGCTTCTCCCAGGCTGGGTTTTTAAAGGACAAGTAAAAGTTTACCACACAGGCAAGGATGGAAGGTAATCCAGGAAAAAAAACCACCCTGAGTCGAGAAGACATTACATATAGAGACCGTATGTCTTCTTGTTGGAGAGTGGATCCATTTCCCCCAGAGTGTCTTTTCCTGGAATTGTGCCTCTACCTCTGAGGATAGGAGTACTAGGAAACTGAGCCCTGGAACATCAGGCCAGCCCTGCTAGCCTGGCTCAGACATGGGGCCAGAAGAAGGACCTGTTCTACGTGCTTTCCTGGCCTGGCCATGGAAAGCACCTTGTTTCAAGTGTCCTACTCTGTGTTTCCTTCTTGCTTTGTTTCTTAGGGAACAAATGACCCCTGCTAGAAACTGAAGGCGAGAGCTTTCACCCTTTCTTGTCCTCAGCTTAACACATCCATGGAAGCACTTACTGAGCCCTTACTGTATGCTAGGTGTTCTGCTGAGTGCTTAGTTGCTGAAAGGCAAGCCCTGATAATGGTCCAGGGCTGCAGGCATTGCCTGTGTTGTGACCAGTGTGATAGTATTGGTGTGGGGAGGGGGAGGGAAGGATGTCTAGCAGCATTAGGCAGAAGGCCTACAGCATTAGGTAGCTAGCCGTGTGATAAGCTGCTGCAAGATGTCATAACTTCTACTGGCCACTTACTTCCTTTTCTGGTGGTCAGTGGCCTCAACGCTTCATCGCTGGGTTTTCTGCTTCCCGGTCAAGGTGTCTGTTAGTGTTGGGGTCTTATCCAAAAGCTTGGGAGGAAGGCTGATCAGCTCTCACACTCACATGGTTGTGGCCAAACTGGGTTTCTGCGGGGCTGTTGGCACACAGGCCTCCCTCTGTTCTGTTCTATTGTGATTTAGCTGGAGGTGGCTTTCAATCCCTGGCCACTGGGCTTTTCCAACATGGCCAATGGTGTCACCCAAGCAACAAAGGAGGGGTTTGCTAGCACACCACTTGTGATCAATTGCTGCTCTGCCATCTCAATACTGTTGCCATAGTTTGTGGGTCACAGATGCATCCCCTGGTCCAGCCACTCTCCTGGGTGTTTGTTGCCCACCTGGTGCTTGGAAACCTGGCGGCCTGTCCTGTAGCCCGGAGAAGAGTAACTTCAACGTGACGCCAGCTCCAGTATCTGCAGGGGGTTGTCACGTGTGTGCTTGTGCCATGAGTTAGAGAGAGCAGCAGCTGTTTGCCACCTCTTACACAATACCCAACATATGCAACAGTGGGAATTTTGTCTTTTGAAACCCATAGCTCACGGCCTATCTGGAGTGGCCAGCTCAGCTCCTTCCCCAACTCAGCTGGAAAGAATGATAAATATTGTGTGTTTAGGCTACTCTTGAAGAAACAAACACTACAGCCCAAGTCCGAATTAGTCCAACTGGCTCCTGGGCCTTTTGCCCACTTCAGCTGTTCTCTGGCCTTGACTTCTGCAAGTTGGAGATTCCTTGGGCCTCTCCATGCTAGTTGAATTGGCCCAAATTGTTCATTTAATTCTACAAGTTAGCCAGGGTGGAAGAGGGGTCTTTGGAGATTCTGATTCACAGTTAGTTTTTATTTCTGTTAATTGATTGAAGGCCGAGGGGTTGAACGTGCTAGGATTGGAGGAGGCTAATCCTAATAATGTTTAAGTTCCCAGGGAGAGAGACAGAGCAATAAATCTAATCTCCACCCCGGGGTAAGATATAGAAATAATGTCTGTGGGGTGGTTTGAATGGCAGGGGCCAGCCATGAATTCATGTTCTAAGTCTCTCTCTGTAAGAGGCTGCAACAGTTTAGAACTAATGGATCCCTGGGCTAAATTGTCTACTTAATTAAAAAGAAGCCACCAACAGACAAGCAGAACTTTTCTTCACTTAATCCTTCTCTGAAATGGTCCAGTTTTTTTTTTTTTTTAACTACATCTCTTGTTTGTGAGATGACCAGTGGAGTTTGCTTCCTAATGCAAGGCCATTCTCTTTGAGGAATGGCTCATGAGGAAGATGCTGGCTCCCTTGGCCTTGTCACATTTCTCTTCTGTTCAAGGGACATGGGGAGAGGGGCTCTGCACCATATATTAAGGCTTTTATACATCTACAGTTTTGTTTTGAATTCTGTGTAGTCATAGCATGATGCCCAGAAGTGGATATTCAGGAGTGATTGCCTTCCACATTTCATGATGATGGGTCTACAAGGAAGAAGGGCTCCATTTGGTTAGGTAGACTTCCATCTTGAGCCTGATCTCTTGGGCCTTGAAGCCTGTAGAGCTGTGTCCTTCACCTGGTTATATAAACTGACTTTTTAAGCAACCCTCTGGACTGGTTAAGTGATTAATCTACAAATAAACCAGGAAGGGAAGGGGGTTTTAGATGAAGTGTGCCCATTCCTTTGTAGTTGCTCATGCTCGTGGAGAGCACACGATAACAGTGAGGCTAAGCGTTCAGACAGGGATGTAGGCTTGACTGAGGCCACATAGTGTGCAGAATGTGTGGGGGCGTGCAGGTGGGGAGCAGCTTCTACCGCTGAGTGTGTATGCAGATTCGCAAGTGGATGGTGTGCCAGAGGGACCACTCCTGGGTACCCAAACAGCTTGCCTCAGAATTCTAGCTCTGCCAGTAAAAGGTTTGCCACCTGGGGCAAGCTATTTAAGCTATCTGTGTCTTATTTCCTCATCAGCAAAATGGGGTGAGTGAGCTGTTATTCAATTAAATGTGCACTCGTAAATTCGCTCATCAAATATTATTAAGCACCCTTGATGCGCTGAAGGCGCTATGTACATACGATGCTAAACTATCCATCTGCTTCCTGAAGCCCATGGCTAGTGGAGGTCTGAGCACAGGTTTCAGTAAAATCAGTGCACCAGCTCTCTCTCGAGTGCTATGCCGTGTGCCCTGCTCAGATCTTGCCTTGCTGGAGCTTGGTCAGCAAGTGAGAGTGAGTGTGACGCATGCACAGATAAGGTGAATGGGTTTCCCACCTTTTATTCCTCATCTCTTCATGATGGGTAAGTAGTCAGGCTGGGGTCCCATCACACCTGAGTCTCACAGAACTAAGTATTTCTCCTCTGTGGTGGCTCATTCCTAGCGTGGGCACCAAAGGCTGCTATTGTATGAAGCAGGAATTCTGCAAATTATCCTGTGGGGAGTGTGAAGACAAGACCAGCAGAGGAAGGATTGGGTCTCTGAAGCATCAACTGACTCCATGGTTCATCGGGGCTGTGATAGTCCTTCAGCATAGTTGGGTATTTCTTATCCATTAGCCACTGGATGTGAATTCTTTGGGGTTTCCCCTGGGTGATTTGAGTCTTTCAGTTGAAGTAGGGGGTGTTTCTGGTGAGAAAGGAGGAGAGACTTGTGGTTTTGCAAAGTTGTGTGAACAGTAAAGGTGAGGAGATGGAGAACTGAGCCCAGACTGGTCTTGTTCACATACCTCAGCTTCCAAGAGAGCAAAGTCTGAACTAGGGAAGGGGTTGGCACCAGTGGAAGGGAGCTGACCCAGGGAAGTCTCAGTGTGGCTGTGGCTGTGGCTGTGGCTGTGGCTGTGGCTGTGGCTGTATATCTTTGACCTGAGGTAGGGATCACTTGCATCTAAAACCCTCCTTTCAGTTGGGCCTCTCTTAGCCTGG
Organism: Psammomys obesus; assembly: GCF_907164565.1. Lineage (NCBI taxonomy): Eukaryota > Metazoa > Chordata > Mammalia > Rodentia > Muridae > Psammomys > Psammomys obesus. Next base: position 3,568,201 of record NW_026590767.1, on the reverse strand, counting down.
GACCATTGGCTTCAGACCGCTGAGCAGGGAGGAGCCATTGCAGCAGCCACATCACAGAAGAGTGGGTGTCTTTGTCGGGGTACTGTATGAAGACTATCTGGGGTGACCAACATGTGAGGGACTACAACTTGTGATCGGAAGACAGGCTTTCAGACTTGAATCCTTCAACTCCCAAACTGTTTATCTTTAGGGTGCATTCGCCAGGCCACGGGCTGTCCCGCTTCTTTCCACAGAGACTGTTTGCAGAGGGCGGTTCAGGTGGGTCGGTGGATGAGCTACTGTACCCTGTGGCAAGAAGAGTGCTTCCCAACTGCTGACATGAGGAGAGGAGGGGTATACTAATGGGTTGGGATCTGGGCGTGTACTTTGGGTAGCCTCAGGACTGCCCAGATTGGTCACTTGTAAGGCTTCTGAGGCTATGTTGCAGGAAAGGTCAGTGCATGTCACCTATTGGCCACATCTGGTGTGGTAGTCACCCCTTCGAAATGAGGGTCCTGTGCCCCAGACCTAGGCTGGCTTAGAGCCTCCTGGTTTTCCTACCTGGGTAGGATCTCTGTCTGCCATCAGGATCGCAAGTGAGTAGTGAGAGGTGTTATGTAAGCATCTTTGTCTCAGCGATTCCAGGAGTGCTTGTAATGTCACCAGAGGATTTGTTCTCATTCCGTGAACTCTGGTGGGATGGACACATTGGAAGAGGCAGAGGTAGACACAGAACCCTCTTGTATTCAAGGAACCCCGGGCACCATGGGGAGGGAGAAAACTCTTGTTCAGTGTCCCAGCCAATAAGGAGCCTTGTATCACTTAGATGTGGTACATCTCTTACCCAGATGTTCTTAAGTGGGTAAGATGTTCCTCCTCTGTGTCACCTGTCTGGCCTAAAGTGACTCTAGACATTTTGTCACCTAATCTGGCCTGGCCAGTGCTGCCTCAATGTAGCTCATGGTGAAATATTCAAAGAGAAATATTCTGAAAGACAAAGGAGCTTCTTCTAAGCTACATGAAATGGCCAGGGTATTTTTTTTCCTAGTAGGAAATATATCTATAATGATTATTGATGCACCATATCAGAGTCTGGGAAGCTATTGATCCGTGATCAGAATGTGGATGCTGGCAAATGGAGAATAATGAGGCCAGCTGCTCTGGCATCTATCTCTGTGTCCCATTTGTTATGACCCTCACGTGGCTGCAACACTGGGAGACGGGGGTGGAGAGTTATTTGGAAGATACAAGTGTGCCCTCCTTTCAGGGGCTCTTGGTGAGGAGATGCAGCCGTTGACATGAGAGGCTATCGAGTTGGTGGCTGGGGTGGATAGTCGTGGAGCTGAGAGAGGAGACAGTGTTTTGGGGGAGAGCCAGCTTAAGAGGAATCAATACACCCAGTGGTCACTATACTAGTGCTGTCCTTGGACCCTTCCCCAAAAGGCATCTCTCAGAAGTCTGGAACTTGGAGCAGTCACTAGAACGAACATTCCCAGGTGAAGCCACCAATGGTTGCACTTTTGCATTTGAGCCTGACATGGAAGGCTGTGATTTGGTGTGTGCCTGTGAGTGACTTCTGACGTGGCCCTGCTGTTAAGATTCATTTGCTGCTTCCTGGGTAATGAGCATTTTCTGGAACCAGATCATCTTGATGGCCGTGCAACTCTGCATTTAGCCCATACTCACTCATCCACTGAATTCTAGAGTGCGCGATTGTGTCTGGCTGTAAAGGGGCTACGAGCAAAAATACTATGAAAACAGAAACCTGCTGCAGAGAGCGGTTTCACCAAACTAGTGACCTGGAGCCTCAATTTGCAGAGTACCCACGTGGAGGGAAGGCTGATGAAGAGACCTGTTGTCATTAGGAGCCAACACTGCTGACAGCTACTGAACGATGCAAGCACCATTAGCTTGTCCAAGTGATAAGTGGCCACAGCGTGTGCCGGTGTGCGATGGCCTCCAGAATGCCCATTTATTGCTGTTGTCATTTTTGTAGATGAGCGTTGTGGCTTGCCATAACACATTGACCTTTTGCGACAATGGGCAGTGCCGTTCCTCCTGTCATCTCCATGTTTGTTTGCTGCTCGGTCACACGTTGTAATTTTATACCAATCTCCGTGACTTATTAAGCAGTTCTAGGACAAAATTGACTCTTCCAAATCACTATGCACCTGAAGTGATAGAGACATCAAACAATATCCTCAAACCATTGACTCAAATGGCTGGCAACCACCTTGGGCAGCCTCTGGTCAGCCAGTACCCCAAGTTGGGAGGGGACATGGGCCTGTGGGCTTTGGGGTTGGGCAGACCTTGCTTTGTTTCTGGAATGTGTGACCTGGAGTGAGTCCCTGAACTTCTTTTAACTCCAGGTTTCTGTGTAATAGGGGTGTGGAGCTCATGAGGGTGGTTGTGGGGATAGAATGAGATATGAATGCTATGCCTAGCATGGGGCCTCTGCAAGTCCCTAAGAAACAGTTACAGGCTGGAAATGGAAGGAATTTCAGGGGATAACCTGACTTGGCCTTTACAAAGACCATGGACCAACAGTTGCTTTACTCCCCTGCCCCCTCCCCCTGTGCCCAACTATGGAATGGATAAAACAAAAAATATACATGGAAGCCAACAAGTTCTCAGACACTGAGCCATACCTCAGCCCCAGATCCTACTTAGGTGCTGTCACTATGCTAACCTTCAATTGTGCTAACTCAGAGCAGAGCCCCTTAATTGAGCAGCTGTGGCACTGAGGTACCCACCCAGGTATTTTGCGGTAGATAAGGCATTGTCTATCTCTGGCGGAATATGTGGTAATTTTAAGAGGAGCTCTCTTTTGCCCACAAACACACCCTTCTACCACTTCTCATGGGGTTCCAGAGCTCCCGGGGTTCCTCTGTACTCCAAAGAACTGACAAGGCATGGCTGGCCTTCACACAGGCCCACGGTTACAGATCTGCACCAGCAGGCATCTAAAATAACCGCAGCACAGAAGGCCTGGAATGTTCTTGGGCTTATATTTGGAATTGCCGTTGGAAACAGTCTTGGCCAAATGTAACACCCATCTGTTCAGAGTGGTTTGAGCTTGAGAAGATGAGGTGGATCACAGGAGGGGGCTGGGCAACCCTGATGCAGGGGGTTGGGGATTTAGGACCCCCTGTCCCTCTTGCTACTCTAAAACCTCCATCCCTTCCAGTCTGGGCTGCTGGAGCCACAGTGCTCACTGGAGAAAATTCCCCTTTTATGAAGCTGAGCTTTGCAGCCACTGGTCTGTTGTCTAGAGGTTCAGAAGAGCAATCATTCCTCTGGAGTCATTATTTCCCTGAGGATGCTACTCTTTTCCCCTCACCATCTGGCACCCAGCATCAAAGGTGGGCGTCCCTTTAGGCCTAGGCTTGACTGTTACTTTTCTGTACGCTCTCCAGACTTTTGTTGCTGTCTTTGTTAGTGTACCCTCAGGTGGCATCCAAGTCCCTACTGTCCTGTGATGATTCATACAGCTCACACCATGTTACTCTTTCTCCTACGCCACCGCAGGGCTACTGTGTTAAAGCCGGAACTGTGAGTGTTTAGGTCTGTGTCTTTCATTTTATGTTCCTACTCACCTGCCTGTCCTGGCTCTTTTAGGTCTTGTAGATACATAGCCTTGAGATGTTTGTTATCATTTTCTGAGGGGCTTTCATCATCCAAGTGGCTTGTCAGCCATCCAAGGTCATTAGCCTTGTTGATGCTTTGTCCTCATTCCTCAGACGACTTAGCTCCTGCCTTGCTGTGACTCATCTTCTTGTTTCCTTAAGGAAATATGGCCTCATAGCCAGTTCTTTATGTGCATTTAGGGCCAATGTTCAGGGTCTCTGGTGAAAAGTAGCATTAAAAAAAATAACCCCTTCATTTTCCTTGGGTTAGGATTTGCACCATTTTTCTAGGGCTGTTCCAATAAATCATTCCACACTCAGTGGCTTAAAGCAACAGACGTCTTTGTTGTTGTTGTTCAGATGCGGAGGCTGGAAGTCAGAAATAAGGATGTCACAGGTTGGTACTCTCTGCTGGGTCTGGATCTGTCCTCTGCCTGACCCTGGCTTGCAGTTTCTGGTGGCTTTCACTGATCTTCTTTGTTCTGTAATTGGCTGCTGGAGTCCAACCTCTGCCCCAGAAGTCTCCCCTCACCTTGCCGTAAAAGCGGCCCCCACTACTTTACAAGGTTAAAAGGTGGTTAGTATATATGAGTTTGCCTCTGGGTACCTCAAATCCATAGCCTTACCTGGGTGGGGTGCAGGTTTCTGGATGGAACATTGAACACAGCCCAGTGTTCTCTGAGGGGTTGTGTCTCCATCCCTGACTTCATGAAGTCAGCAGGCATTTTTACTTTTATTAAGAAATGAGACAAGCTTTAATAACTTATTTCACTTATGAATCAAATGCCTCTAAGACCTGTTATCATCACAGGGGGAAAATGTCAGAAGGGCAACTTGGCCAGTGACTGGGTTTTTCTGGGGGAGTGTATGTGGGTACTTCTGTGGGCATCTGGGGTAAGGGTCAGGCTTGGGAGTATTACATGTGTATGGGTAAGTCAGAGCAGCTGTGATCTTCTCTGGCACCGTTTCTTGGGTTGAGCCATACTGTTGATTGACAGAGATGTTAGGATACATGTGACTCGGGAAGGGCACTCCATCATACAGATTTCCAAGTAGGTTCCTCAGTCTCAGCACACGTGGCCGAACTGTGTGCTGAGGTCCATGCAAAACCTGATGACTAGCTGTAATCCAGAGCCTAGTGGAGCAGGGTCTGATTCTGAAGAAGGAAGGTACAGTAGTAAACCAACCCTGGGGCACCAGATGGGCTAACCTGGGTGGCTATATGAACTCCGGGGATCATTCTGCTCGTGTCTCATGAGAGCATGGAGTGTCTTGAGGCAAGTTGTTTTCAAAGTAAAGCTTTTTTTTTAATGGCATTGCGTTTGTATGTGTGTGCCCCAGTGTGCATGTGAAGGTCATAGGATCTTTCAAGAGTTGGTTCTCTCCTTCTACCGTGCGAGTCCTGTGTGTGTGTGTGTGTGTGAGGGTGAGGTGTCCCTAAAAGCTCTACATCCAGCGGAGGAACAATCTGAGGAGAGGCAAGAATGAAATTCAGCTCAGTATGACCTTAGTTGGCTCTCATTGATTGAAACTTCAGGAATCTGATGCCATATATGTCTGACAGTATAGTTTAGCCATATTTAAGCACAGCACAATTTTGGAAAAACGTTTCCTGATGACAGTTAACTGAGTCCCTTGTGTACAACAAAGCTTAAGATGTTCTCATATTGAAACTCTACAGAGTACACGTGGCGTCGTCCTTAAAGATGGGTTCTGCCGACTTAGAAGTAATGCTCAAGACAAGGGTCTAGGGAAAATGACTGAGGCAAACATATTGCCTGTGGGAGTCAGGACTGGCCTGGCCTAAGATAACACAGAGGTTACTTAGGCTGTTGTAGAATACAAGTGACATCTCTCATAAGGATGGGTTTCTAAAAGACAACCTAAGAAGTAATGCTCAAGATTTGGTGGGAAGAGTTCTGGGATAAACAAATATAATGTGCTGTGGGATTCTGGTAAAGCCTGGTCCTACAGATAGCAAAGGATCATCATGTTGTAAACTACATTCTCTCTAAGCATTCTAGGTGGAAGACAGGCAAACATCTCTTTCCTTTGAAAAGACAAGTCTGTGTGTTTAACTTCCTTAGCTTTTCCAGTGCTTGTCTATGTGCACAAGAGACTCTTAGCCACTACATTGGTCTCATGATTGACTGACCTCAGATCGACAGGCCAGGTGGCAGTCACCTTTACCTACTGGGCCATCTTGCTAGCTAAGCTGAAATAACAAAGCGCTCTATTTCAACCTGTGTGCTGATTTTGGGCAACCTCTGAGCAATCCCAAATATCCCAAGACATCCTCTGTGGACCCTGGCTGAGAAAGAATGCTCAGGGAGGTCTCAAAGGCAGTGCTCCAGGTAGGGGCTGAGGTAAATACGATCTCTATGAAATGACACATGGGGTGTAAGAGTGGTGACAATGCCCTGCAGCAGGCCTGGCAGGGGTTGTGACCTCTGTCGGGTGCATGTCGTTCAGTGGAAGCATAGGGATGATGCTCGGGGCAGACATCCCACCCCTAGATACAAGAGGATGAGGGAGACTCGCTGGAACTGGAGATGCAAGCGGCTAGAGAACACAGAACTGCGAGGGGAGGGCAGCCGGCCAAAGAGCCGCAGTCACTTGACTGCAGCCCAGCGTCACCCTTCGAGGAAAGTGCAGTTAGGGGTTTCGTGAAGGGAGTCCCATAGAACTGTGGGAACATGGCCAGGTGTTCGCAAGCAGAGTGGGGAGAGAAACATCTGGAAAAACAAAGCTGAAGGGGGTTAATTCTGACTTTCTCTGCAAGCAGAAATGGAGGAGAAATAGGGTAGGAAACACGTCCCAGGAGTTCTTAAAGGGAAGAAATTATCCCAACATCTGCTGAAACATTCAGACAGACTTCATTTCCGGCTGTTGCCGGAGGTGTAGGACTGTGGCGATGGGGTTCTGCTGCAGAGCAGAGCGACTGGGCTGAGCTCGGAGTACAGCGAGAAGAGTGATTTTATATGCAAGAAGCAGGGCAAAGAGTGGAAAATCACTGAAGGGGAGCATCGTGGGTGAGGGGGAGTCTGGCTAAACAGCTGCACCAGGATCCTTCCCTCCGCAGACCAAGTAAGTAGACATCTGCCGGTCTAGGAGGAACCCTGTCAGGTGAGAGGAGGTCAAGGTTTGGCAGCAGGGGTCGGTTATAGCCAAACCAGCTTTAGCAATGTCTACAACCCAAACTTCAACAGATTTATTTAGTTGAAGGATCTGATAGCCTCCTATGAATTTTCCCTTCCCCTCCCTTTCCCTCCTCTCTATTTTCCTCCCTCTCCCAAGGGTCTAGATATGTAGTCAGAGCTGGCCTTGAACTCACTGTGTAGTTCAGGTTGTCCTTGAACTCAGGCTCTTTTTCCTCAGCACTTCTCTGAGTGCTGGGATTACAGGCCTGCACCACAGCACCCAGCTTCTTAAGTTTTCTTTTAAAAGCAAGATTCTTGCTAAAATGGGATGTTGCTAACGTAAAAATGGACCACAAATAGTCGAGAGAGACTGGCAACTCCTGTGGAAAATGTGGTTACATGCAAATGCATGTGTGTGCTGTTTGCACGAACATGCAGGTGTTTCCATGCATATGTGTAGGTGCTTTTATTAGGTTTTGAGATAGGGCTTTTACGTTGTAGCCAAAATTGGCCTGGTAAGTTGCTATCCCCCAAGGGCCTTGAACCTCAGTGATCTACTTACCCCAGCCTTCTAAATGTTGGGATTACAGGCATGAGCCACCATGCACAATTTTTAATGTATCTTTAGACTCTCGACTATCAATGGGAAAAGTCTGGAATTTCACAGGGGATTATAATCCTACATGAATGGCAGGTGCCATGGGTTCCCTTTATGATAAGGGAACGGGACGGTGCAGAACAATTTCATTGCTTCTCCTTGCTCTTGAATGATTTTTGAAGCCTGGTTGTGGAAACAGCCTCTATTTGAAGTTCCTAGAGGGAATTTCACTCAGCAAGGTGCGGTAGTGAGTACTTTCTGCCAACGCTGACAGCCTGAGTCTGATCCCTGGACACGCACGGTGGACAGAGAGACCCACTACTGCGTATCGTCCTCTGCCCTCCACATGTGTGCTGTGGCATGCACGAGACCACCTCTCACAGTAAATAACTGCGATTATCTAAAAAGCAAATATAGGCGAGGTGACCTAGCAACCAGCCTGGACCAGAACTTCATCTCTGGAACCCACGGAAAGGTGAAATGAGAGAACCGACTGCAAAGAGGTGTCCTATGATCTCCTCACGTGTGCTGTAGCATCTGTATGACCTCTCCACACCCCAATAATAAATAAAATAAATTTAATGAAAGAAATAAAGGGGAAAAACAATCACAAACTGATAACGAAATCCAATATTGGTTGCTGTTTGGGGCCAGTGTCGACATGTCTGAGTAGAAAGAGTAGGTGATATGTTATGGGTGGGAGCAAGAAGGGAAGGGGGTGAGGGCTCAACAGAAAGAAAGGGAAGAGAAATTGTTGTGTTTTAATAAATCAAACTAGCTAATGTAATGGCAAGATGATTTTCATTGTCACCCACATGGTGCGTTTTGCAATTTCACATTCTCAGATGGTAAGATTATCCATTTATTTTATTCGTAGGCTGTACTCAGACTATCTCTACTTTGCGAGTTCAAATAAGTCTGCAGATGACTTCCACGAAAAAGTGACGGAGGCCCTGCAGCTGTTTGAAAATTGCATGCTGGATTATTCACTGCGCGCCTGCGTCTACAACAACACCCTGAACAACGCCATGCCGGTGCGTATTCACGGAGGCAGCCCATACAGACCGGGGCCACTTGGCTGCTGTTATGTGCAGGGGGCATTGTGAACAGGGTCTTAGCACAGAGATGGGAACAGAGCATTGGAATGTGCAGATGACACTGAGCCAGCTGCCTCTGAGCAGCGGCTAATATGCAAGCAGATACTCCTGGCTGAGAGCATGAAGGCAGCTGGGGCCAGCCAGCTTGCTGTCTGTGTCCTTCCTTGCCTGTCACCCAGACACTTTGCATCATTCTTCTCTTCCCTCTGCTAGAGAACCAGGGTGCACTGAGGTGGACTGCCATTTGGTAAGACTGAATGCACGTTCTGCAGTTGGAGCGGGCAGACTGGAGAATACCCACCCAGTCTTCAGATTGTCTCAGAGCATCTCTGTAGCATCGGGATCTTCTCTTTGGTTTTCAGAATTACCCACCAGTGACTCTGAATGCACCAGGTCTTCACTGAGCAATGCTCTCTCTCAACTCCTCTGTTGTTCTCCTCTGAAGGAATACACCTAACGTTCAGCCTTATACAAAAACACTTGCTGGTGGTGAATCCAGTAAAATGGCCGAGGTCATTTCTCCACTCACGGCTCCCAGGTCTAAGCGCTTCCCCAGTGGGGCTCTTGTATCATGTATGGCCATGTCACACAAATCAGGCATGCAAGATTACTAAAGATGATTTGAGACCTCCCACTCACCCCCCAGGGCAGTGAGACTCAGGAGAAAGACTTCAGTCCCTCTGCCTGGCTTCTCAGACCATCTTTTCTTGTCAGGGCCAGCAAGCAGGACTCTGGGCTGTCTTCCTGCAGGGATTGTAGTTAGGCAAGGAAGAGTCAACACAGATAGCCACATTTTCAGATAGACAAGCTTCGGAGGCAGACTGTGGTGTGGGTTCACTCTGGCGTTTTCTGTCTGTGTGGCTCTGCACAGCTGTTCTTTACCTTTCTGAAATTCAATTGCTGTAAATTCAGCTTCTGAAATTCAAAGGCTGTTAGAGGGATTTGAGATTGAGAATTATTTATGTGTGCCTGCACTCACAAACAGATGGGGCTGTACCCTGGTACAACCAGGTGGAGCCCACTGGAGAGTGAAAGTGGTCCAAGCTGATTGGAAAGTGATGGACTCTCCATGCTGTCTGCCCACCAGCCTGGGCAGAGAATTCAGATGTGCCTAGATGCAGCCTGCCTCAGCCTTCTATCATGGTCCTTCTGGAATTTCTTGTTTGTGATGATGGTGTGAAACTCTCCGCATAAGCCTGCAAGGCGGGTGGGAAGACAGGGCCAGAGGGAGGCTGGAATAGGCCAGATGAACAGTGAGGGGTGAGATGTTTGACTGGTGTGGCTCCCAGAAGAGGCGGGAACACTCTCACCCAAGCAGTCACTACCCAGTTCTCTTTCTGGAAGGTCTCCTGAGAATTCAGAGAGGAAGGGACAGACATAGGCTCATACCAGCCTAAGTTGGCTGGGTGTCATGGGTGGAGGGAAGCAGGGCTTTGGGATTCCTGACACAGGCATAGTTGGGTTTAATAACTGAACTGGGCTTCTCCCACCCTGTGAAAGGGTCAGTATCTGATATAAACAGGTCCGGATGTGGTGACATTTTCATTCCACCCAGAGGTATACCCTAGGAAACACAGCCTGCACCAGCCAAGCTGGGTGCATTCTGGCTGCCTCTAAATAGTCTTCCTAGAGACAGGATATCCTCGGCCGCTTCCTCCCACAGAGAAGAGGGCTGTGCCTGGTGTGTTTCCTCTTCTCTTGCTGTCTACAGGCCAACTGAACATAGGAACACCATTGTGACTGGGTAGGAAGTTCATGGGTAGCCGTATGATTCTCTTCGCCTCTGGGTGTGCTGGAAACATCCTTACCTAATGTTTGTCAGGTCCCTTGGTGACAGACAGGAAGTATCCAATTTCAATTCATTGCTCACTGGGTACTGTCCTAAACTTTACACCCTCACTGACCTCTGAAGTCGCTCTCATTTTACAGATGGGGACACTGAGGCTCACTGAAGGTGTACTCCACCTGAAGCTAACAGCAGTGCTGATAGCCTTTGAAACCTGTCTTCCTTTCCTTGCTCTTCAGAGTGGTTCTGAGACAACAGGAGGCATGCACTCTAAATTTCATTTATGACGTGCCAAGCATGACGACACCATAGCCTAGTACCTCTTGGTCTAAGGGAGTTCCAGGGGCATGGCGGTAGACAGGGTGGCTGAAGTCCAAAATGGACTCTGTACAGGAAGAGGAGTAAGCAGTTAGGAATGGGGAAGATATTTCTTTGGGAGATGTTTTATTTTCTCCTCTGGGATGGGAAGAAAGTTTCCTTCTAGCTGCTGATGCAGCCCATCTACAGCATGGGGCATGAGGCCTAGTGTCCTGAGTGCTGGCACTGCAGGCGTGCCCACTACAGCTAGCCCTGCTGCTTTATATTAAGGCCTTCATATGTCAGCTCACTGCCGAGGGCCTGTCCCCTTCCTTAGTCCCTCCTTCCCCATCATGGTTCACAGAGTGAGGTCCCTGAGAACTCGTCAGATGGGAGCTTCCTCCTATGTCTTGTATCAGATGTGGCGGGGGGGCACAGATGTGAACACTCATCTGGTGTGGGGGAGGGTGCAGGTGGGGAGAGCCATCCGCCTAACTGGCCCTGCTGTGCATGTGTGTGTGCTCAGGTATGGGAACCCCCGGGGTTTGGACCCTTCTGCGGTTCTTCTTCTCCCTTTACATGGTTCTCCTGTCTGTCCAAGAACTTACTGTTTAGGTCTTTTTAAATCTGAACCACTTCCCCCACACCACCCTCACACCATAATATGTGTCACAGTTGGTGATGACAGGTGTCTGTCCCTCTATCGGTTTAGAGGTGTCTCTGAGCAGTCAGGGTCATGCCTGGTCAATGGCATCATATCCCCACTGCCTGGTGTGGTGCCTGATACACTGTGTGAACTCACAGTATTTGCTGAACAAATGAAGAAATGAATGTCTGAGTGGGGAGTTGGGGGACGGAAGAGAGCCTGGGTGGGCAGGGTCAACTGAAATTGGGGGAAACAGTGAAGATTGGAGCGTTACCTGTCTGGGGCAGAGTTGGGCCTGTGACCAGGTTCAACTCAAAACTGGATCTCCTCAGGTGCTTTCTGGACCCCTCCAAAGTGTCTGAGGTACTTCTTGTGCCTTCCTAAGATGCTGCTTGGGCTCTCCATAAGGTGCTTCCTGGGCCCCTGAGGTGCTTCTTGGAACCTACAGGGTGCTCACTCTTTACTAGAACTTCTCTGTGGTGGAACAAGCATCACACCCATGAGGGACTGGACCACATCATGTGATTTTGTTAGGAGTTAGCTACTGAGTCCAGGCAGACACCTCTGCCTCCCCCCTCCCCTGAGCTCTGGTTCTTTGTTAGTGAATCAACAGGTATCCGTAAGCTCAAAGGCTTTGGCGTTTTCTAATTTTAAATTTTTTTTGGCCCTTGCCCTAAAAATCTTCTCTATATTGTTTCTATTTTGATTTCTCGTTCTATTTTGTTTCCTGTCCTATGTTGGACAGACATGAGAAAAATGAGACTTTGGGGTGTCTCTGGGGTGTCTTCATGGTGTTGTTGCATGCATAAATGGTGTCCCAGAAGGGCCCAGAGCCCTGGCTGAGGGAGGAATTTCTGGAACCAGTGGATGGGAAGCAAGCCCATTCCTTGAGCCAGAGCATATGTAGGAATCCCGTGTCCTCCCTCCTGGGACCAGATCTGCCTTTGAGGAAGGCCTTGTGCAGTCAGGAGTCTGTCGGTCTTTGTCCTGAAGGCAAAGTGGTAGACTCTCACCAAGACATGGTTTTGGAAGATGCTCTGCCACCAGGGCAGACACAGGGACAGTATCCAGCTGCTCTAAAATACCAGCGTCCTATCACTGACAGTCACTTCCTTCCCTTCCGGAAAGTTGTTTGAGTTACAAAAGTTGTTTCTCTGGAAGAGATGAGCTTGTGAGACCAAGCTGGCTGTAAACTGGCTGGGAAGAGATGGAGAGAGGCTCTCTCCATGAGGCTCCGACTTAGCACAGTGTTCTCATCCCTACGCCATCTTGGAGGATACATGTGTATTGTTACTGAGTCTGACACATGCTCATGTTTTTCAGTCCCGGTGTGTAAGGTAGTACCAAAGCAAGGGGTAGAGACAGGTAATGAATTTTGGAGACAACTTAGCTATTGCCTCTAATAGTTTTCCTTTCACCATTAGAAACATGATGAAATGGGGAAAAAAAGAACAATGAGTTTAATACTGTGTTCAATACCTCCACCAAGAGCTGACATGAACGCTGACATAAGGCTTTGCATGAGGTGACTTGATGGCCACACCCCCAAGAAGCTCAAAAGACATGTTGGTCAGGGAGAATGATGAAGAGTGTTTGTCTTAAAAGAAATGAAGTTCCCAAGGAGGCACCTAGGACTGATAGGAGCCATGGAGGAAGAATGAACTGGAAGTTGGAGGTAGCTCAGGACTTTCCAACTGGAAAGCCTCAGGGCCCTGAGCCAGGGCCAGCCAGGGTCTGCTCAATGCTTTACAAAGCAATGCCCACAACATGTGGAAGGACAGAGTGTAGAAAGGAGAGACGGGAGAGCCAACCAAAATCCCTGTGGGTGTCTAGCAGGTCCTGATGGGAGTAGACAAAGAGAGATGGTGAGTGGTGAGTCAGTCTCACTTCTGATGCCACCTGTGAGTTCTGAGGCAAAGTCACCAACCAGGGCTCACAGGACACACCAAAGGCTGCTGCGACCATAACCGCAACTCACGGCATGGAAAGAATTCAGAGTCACATCAGCGAGCGAAAGTGAATGGGCAGAGCCCCCAGTCCACTTGTCCCTTCGGAAGGTAGTTGGGAGATGGTTGCCAGCTCCTTCCAGCCGTGATAGAGGCATGATAACATGACCACAATGAGGAACCTTGACACCCCAACTTGTAATGTCCAGAGTTCTTGTTGGGGTTCCATCACATACTGATGCTCTAGTTATTCCAGAGATCAGAGCTCCATCAGAAATGACTGTGTTAGCTTAACTGGTGCTCACATTCTGGGGATGTGAAATTGCTCTTGTTGGGTAGTGCAGTCCAGGGACCTTAGCAGCCACCTCCCAGGACAGAGGGTGAAAACCAGGCCTGTTTTTGAGTGGGTTGGTTCTTTACTCCCAGTTTGCAGTTTGGCATGAGAGAAGGAACAGCGTATTGACTTGGGAAATGTGCAGGAGGAAGGCTTTCCTGTGCAGTGGTTTTATCCCCACCCCATGGTTACATTCGGAGGACATCACAGGCTTTCATGGCCATGGTTGTCCTTACGTCTCACAGTGTCTGGGTTGTCTTTGAGGTGTCTGTTCTTGACTTTTCACAGCCTGTTGTGATTGACAGCAGGGAGACAGCCACCCACGTTATGCAGAGAACTCATATGCCCTTGACATCTTTCCTCTGCTTCTGCTCCCACTTGTGAGTAGAGGTTGGAGTCATCTGCCGTGAAGATGTAAATGCAACCCAAGGGTGGGGATTCTTTGCACACGAGGCACAGAGTGCCTTTCGTTAAGATTTGACTCGGGAAGCTCACCGTTTGCTAAGATGGGTCTGTGGTGCTTTACTGAGAGATCTCCGTCATGCTTTGGGCTGGGGAAGTTTTCCCTGCAGTAACACCCTCTTCCTCCTTCCCAGGTGAGGCTCCAGGTCGGGCTGTATGCTGTGTACCTTCTGGACTGGCTCACCGTCTTTACTAAGGAACAGTTCCTCATTCTGCGTCTGGAAGACCATGCATCCAATGTCAAGTATACGATGCATAGAGTCTTCCAGTTTCTGAACCTGGGTATGTGTCATGCTTCAGACTGTGAGTCTCGGCACCAACTACAGGGATATGGGTTTTTGTGTGTGTGTATGTGTGTGTGTGTGTGAACGCTCGCGTGCACGCGTGAGCACAAATTACACACAGGTAAGATGTCAACATCTGGTGTTTTCCTTGGGTATCTCACTGAATGCAGCTTGCTGCTTTGGTTAGCCTGGCTAACCAGGGAGTCTCAGGGTCTGCCTGTTTTGTCCTTCTCAGTGTTGGGGTTATGGGCATGTACTGCCACACCCAGCTTTTTGGGGGGATGTTTGGGATTTAAGCTCACAGAATGAGAGCACTTACAAATACCTCTTCCTCTGAGGCGACTCCCCTTCCCATGGCATGTGGGCTCTTTAGGAGCACACTAGGTCAAGCATAAAATGGGAAGAGATGGGCTCTGGGAGGCCCAGGGACTCTTGAAGGGATGGCAGCTCAATTCCCATTTACCTAGTATCTGCTGCATGTGGCATTGTGCATGCTCTGGAGAGGAGGCACTCCTCTGAGAGCTTTCAACCTAGCAGGAGAAGGGACTTCCGGTCCAACTCCCAGAATGACTGTATTCCAGGGGGAAGGTAGGTATTGTCGCAGTGGGCCTAGTGATGACTGGAAGACCCCAGCTGCTGAGGGACCACAGAGGCATTAATGAAAGGGAAGAGAATATGGATTAAATTCTAAAGCAGCTCAAGGTCACAGTAGGTGGCTAGGACAACCCAATAGGGACCTGGAATGTGGAGGTCTGGGTACTGCAGTGATTCTCAACCTTCCTAATCCTGCGACCCTTTAACAGTTTCTTATGTTGTGGTGATGCCCGACCATAAAATTATTTTTGTTGCTACTTCATAACTGTAATTTGGCTATTGTCGTGAATCATACTATAAATAGTTTTGGAGACAGAGGCTTGTCAAAAGGGTCAGGATCCACAGGTTGAAAATGGGTGGAGTATTGCATCATCTCAGGGGTTGCTGGGGAATCTCTGGAGTCAGAGGCTCAGGGCCTCCAGCCTGAAGACATCTGCTGAGGGGCGCCCTCCTAAGTGGCCATTCCCTGGGTTGGCAGCGGCCCATACGAAGGTGAGGGGTGCTGCCTGGGTGTGGATGAACAACCCAAGGACAACCGCCGAGGCTGTTAATGTCAGGTCATACCACTTTCCTTCACGGGACATTTCCTGTCTTTCAGTTTAATAACCTGACCTGGGAATTTTTGTTAACTGAATATTTCTTCAAACATATCTAGCCACCACTGGGATTCAGGACTTTTAAGCCAGTGAACTTTTTCTTTCTTTTTTTTCTTTCTTTTTTTTTTTTTTAGAGCTGGTAATGGGTTGGAATATAGACACTCTATTTCCCATTAAAGACTTAGAACCATTTTTTCTTTGATTTGGCCACCTATAAATCTCCGGCATTAATGTGGTTGCCTTCTGTTCCTAAGAGGGACATAACTGTAAGGTCGGTTCTCTGTCTTACATAATCCTGAGACACTGAACTGTGGTGATGATTTTAGTAGGGTCCTACAAGCTTGGGGTCCAGAAGTATGAGGAGCTGGTCTAGTGACCGGGGGTTGAGTCAGGAAGCAGCTGGTGACCCAGACATTTGGGATGAGGAAGTATAGCTTCTTTTGCAGCCCCTCCTGGTCTGCCCTGGGGCCTCTCCCCACTGATGCGATTGCTACAGGTACAGGGACCACCGTTCCTCCGCCCTTAATGGCCACTTTACAACAATAAATATGAAATAAAATTCACTCAGGCTCAGGTCCCCTTGTGTCACTCAAGAACCCAAAGTGGAAATATTGGTTGCAGAATTCCACGAAACCAACGTTCCTGTACATAGCTGCCTAGGACAAATGATGGCCCTGGAAGGTAGCCCATGCAGAATGGCTGGAGGTGAACTTTGAGGTGGGCTGAAGGAGAAGGAACACCATCTCATAACACCAGCAGGGCTCCCCTGAGAACAAGCATGAGCTTGGGTTTTAGAATCGCTTTACAGTGTGTAGTGGTTTCTCCCTTCCTTGGTCTCTCCAAGTGGATCCAACCAGATATTTCTTTTTTATTTTAAGAAAGATTTATTTGTTTTATGTTATCTTTATGTTGGTTCTGCCTACATGTACATGTATCTACCACATATGTGCCTGGTGCCCTTGGAGGTCAGAAGAGGGTGTCAGAGCCCCTGAGGAGTTATGGATGGCTGTGAGCTACCTGTAGGCACTGGGTGCCTATAAGTCCTCTGCAAACAAGCGTCATTAACCACTAAGCCATCTTTCCAGTTCAACTCATCTTCTTATAGGAAAGCCTTGTAGGAGTATGACATATACCTGAGACTCTTATGAGGTCCCATTCACCTGCAACCACACCTACAGTCTTACAGGGCTATTTCCCTTCTCATTATAGGACCTCTAAGTGAGAAACAAGAAGCTTTGATGACCAAGAGCCCTGCATCCAACACCCGGCGTCCTGAAGATCGCAGCTTGGGGCCCATGTGGCCAGTCACCCAGAGGATTCTGCGGGACTTCTATGGGCCTTTCAACACTCGGCTGGCACAGGTCTTGGATGATGAAGCATTTGCCTGGAAGACAACGTGAGGGCTGAGTCCCTTCTGCAGGAGCTGGGCCCACCGACTCTGTCTTGCAGCAACTTTGAAAGTCCACCCACAGTGTGGAGAAAACTGCTGGAGCCCCACCCTGTCTTACTCTCCCAAGGCACCTGTTAGTCGGAACTATTCTTGAACATTTTCTTGCCATGTTCAGCAGCTCTGCTCTTGATTGCTGGACTCTTCCACCTGAAGCCTTGGAAAGTATACTGGGGCTAGGCTTCTGTCTGTTCCCAGAGTGTCTTGGAGCTCAGGAGGACAGGCTGGCACCTGGTAGGAAGAGAATGCTATGGTAGGCCATAGACCAGGCCTGCCCTCCTTCCGCCAGGGGAGTTTGTCTGGGTTAGGGTTGGACAGCTCTGGGATCCGATCAAGCCCACTGAAGGCCATGCTCACTGAAGGCCATGCCTGGGGCTCACCAGAACCACCCTTCATGTGTTATTTCCCAATGCACCCTGCATAAATCGCTAACCCCATGTGGACAGGAAAAGGAGCCGCTTGGAGAATGGAGACTCTTTCAGTTCTGTTCATATCCCCAAGTCAGTCCTTCAGCAACATCAAAAATAAGCCCTGCTCCCTCTGCTGTGCTCAGAAGAAAACACAAAGTCAGCTTTGGCAACAGGCTCATCTCTCTGACCTCCTGTTCTGCCCCAGTAGACTTTACTTATGCCCAACATAGAAAAGGAGCACTTTAAAACAAACTGCTTCTTGCGTTTGACTGGCCCTGCCCCTCTTTTCTGCTCCTTTGGATGTTTTCTCAAGGAATTCAGTTTATATTTGGAAAGAGAAGTTTTGCTGTTGTTGCCAGAACAGAGCAACCTCATGGCAAAGAACAGTTGGCGGAAAAGGAAGTGAAGCCCTCACCATGTGTGTGGGGGGGGTCACCAGAGAGTGCGGGGGCTGCTTCTGGTTCTGGCTGGTTATAGGCTCCCTCCCCCATCTTCCTGTTGGAAGAATCTTTTATCCAAATTCTCTGTCATGTACGGCCAAAGTTCCGTAACTCACTAAGGGTCTCAAGACACCCATATCCTCAGAAACACGTCTCACAGACTAAGCTTGGGCTGCATGTGGCGTGGTGATTAGGAGATAGCTTTGCTCTATGGACCCTTCCAGGCCCTTCAGCAGGTTGGTTTGCAATGGGATACGCTAAGGTCATGTCATTTCTTAGAAGGCCCCAGGGAATTCCCGAGAGAGAGAGAGAGAGAGAGAGAGAGAGAGAGAGAGAGAGAGAGATTGAGAGAGAGATTGAGAGAGATTGAGAAACCAGCTTAATCCCATTTGACACACAGGACCAGGTGGGAATGTCACAAAGCTTTGCACCGAGCGTTGCCAAGGGCTGCTGCCTGTGAGGCTGTGTTCTCAGGCCAGGATCCTGTCCACCAGCGTCAGGAAGTGTACACACTATATCCCCGACTTGTCACTTGGATGTGTGAGAAAAGCTGGGTTCTGGTGGCAGGAGGATGTGTGAGTCGTTCTGCTGTCCACCTGGTTGGAGATGGGACTCTCAGCTCATCGGAAGGCTCAGAGAGAACGCCGGACATCAGCATGGACCGGGCCAGTTCTGCTTGTGAAGCGGGCCGTGTGTCTCGAAGCCTGCATTCCAGGACAATTCCCCCTTCTCTCACAGCCACCACTTGGCTCAGCAACCCGTGGGGAAATCTGGCCTGAGTACAACGATGCTTTGGGAAGAAATGATGACTTCAGAGTGAGAGCAAGAGTGAGAGCAGGCGAGCAAGAGAGAGAGAGAGGTGTGAGAGCAAGCGAGAGAGTATTTATTTCAGATAGAGTGTGTGCGTGTGTGCGTTCTTGTGTGGGGGTGCTTATACTGAGTGGGTTCCCCTCAGCTATCTTGCTGATGAGGCTTCTCCCTCCATTAGAGACACGATGCCTTTATGGATTAATTTCTTCACCAGTTAGCCTGTCATTTCCGGGACATATCTCACCACCCCCCACACCAACCACGATTATAAGATTTTTCTTGCTCACTCCTTTGCATGTGAATAACATGTAGCGTAATTATGCTTCTTACAGAAGTATTGCCAAAGGTATTATTTCCAATATTATTTGGTTCATTGCTGATCTTTTTCTACATGCAGCCCCTCCCTTTCTGCCATCAGAGGCTGTCCAGACCCAGTTTTCTTTCTATTGGTCTCTCCCCAGCGGTCACCATCATTGCCTCTGCTTTTGCTCTGTTGAAGGCTCCTTTTGTTGAGAGCACAGGTGGTGTTTTGGGTGATGGTTCTTGAGCCTGTCACCCCAAACCAAAGCGAAACACAGACTTGGTACTGAAAACACTTCGTATTCCCAAAGCTGTGTGCCAGGTTATATGAAACCTTCCCTCTCTTTGTTATGTAAAGTATGATATGCTAGTCACATTTATTCTGTTTTTATTCATATTTAATGTAATTAAAGATGGTCCCACACAAATGGTGCCTGCTGACAGCTGGCCTTCCATCACAAGCTTGCTGGCCGGTTCTTTCCATGTTGTCCTGTGTGTGTGAGCAAGTCCCAGGGAGGGAAGGTCAGCACCTCCCCTGCCTTACTGGAATTCTCACCGAGCTCGGGAATTCTCATCACAGAGAGATGGGCTGTGATGCTCATGGCAGAAGAAAACTCCAGAGCAGACACAGGGCCACATCTGTTCCCTGGGGAATCCCTGTGGAGGTCTGCTGTGGTTGAGAGGGTGGGACGTTCCATCCACCTCCGATAGTGGCCTTCAGGGGCTCTTCAGACATAGGAATATAAGACTGAGTGACCTCTGGCCTCATGGATGTGAGTTTGAGATCCTTGGTGCCTGTGAGTGTGTCCCGTCACTAGGTAGGCAGGGTCCTCCTGGCACTCGAGGAGAGCTTGGGGAAGGAGAGGGTATACCAGTCAGTGTTGGCCTCTGTAACAAAGTAACACAGATAAGGTGCTTTACCTGCCTTCTTTCAGTGAAACTCCACTCCTTAGGGGTTCCACAACTTTCCTCATCTACATCAGCAGCTGAAGATCAAGTGTTCAACCACATGAGCCAATGGGGACATTTCACATGCTTACTCTGTCAGAGCTTAGGTGCAAGTCTGAGCTTGGGCCTTCTTTCCATGGCTTCCTAGTGGCTGCTCTCTCACCTCCTCATCACATAGCCTCCCTCTGTGTGTGTTCCTGATACCCTTTCCTCTTTTCATACAGATGCCAGTGAGACCATAAGGGTCTCAGTTAACTTCAGCACCTCCTTAAAGGACTTCTCTTCAAATGCAGTTACACACTCTACCTGTTTGGGACAGCAACACATGTATTTGGGGAGAGAAACAATTCCAGCTTATTTCACACTAAGAAGTTTGTGTCATGCTGCACACAGAATGGCCCTTTGGGCAGTCCCACAGTTCTGAGTCCTCTCTCCACAGTAAGCACTGCTCCTTACTGTGGTGTGTTGGGTGTGAGGCTAGACCTAGCACAGCCTGGGGCTGGCTTCACTCAGCACGAATGCTCCTGCCTGAAGAAGGTAGAGGATGGTGGGATTTGAGAAGTCAGACAGGTCAGGGCATACCCTTGAAAGCTACTGTTTCCTCTCTCTGGAGCTCTCCCAACCCTTGCTGCTAGGAAACAGACTTCACAGCCTGGGTGGTGCTGTTGAGGATGGTATTTATCTTTTGTGGTAGAGATGACATCCTGAGGACAGCCTTGGGCCCTGTGGGCAAGGCCAATCCAGTGGAGACTTGCAGGAAAAGTTAGGTTTGAGGAGTTTGGTTTCCCCCCCTCACTCCTCCACTCCACTGAACTTTGGGATGGGCTTCCCTGAAGGGCAGTAGAGAAGGAATGGGGTGGGGCAGGGACTGCATTACAGAGTTGAGTGAGCTTTTTAGCCACTGCTGCAACAAACCATTTGAACTTCATTGTGCAGCTATCCCAGAGAGCTTAGAGCAGTATCCCTCCTTAAAAAAAGCCTTTGGAAGAGCTTCAGCCTCATGGGTACCTATTTCCGTGGTGGCTTCAGGCTGATCTAGTTTCCATGACCCCAGCCCCTTTCCAGTGATCACTAAGGTTATCTTAGTTACTTAAAAAAAAAAAAATGAGTTTCTCATTGTACAGTCCTGGAGGACAGCAGTCTCATTTCAGGTACCATAGCTGAAGCAGGGTGCGAGCTAGGCTGCGTCTCCCGGGACTGCAGGGCAAACTGTGCCCAGGCAGCTTTGAGAGGCTGCCAGGTGCATTGGCTTGTAGGCTCCTTTCCAGGGTGCTATATTTAGGCTCTGTCTCTGTCTCCCTCTGCTTCCCTGGTCACATGGCCTCTGTTCACCCCCTGCCTCTCATGGGGAACCTTGGAGTTATATGGAATAATCTGTGGTTACAGCCCCATCTCAAGATCTCATCTGCAAAGTGTCTCTTGCCATGTTAAGGGAATAACACATCAGTAGGTTCCAGGGCCTGTGCTGTGGACATCTTCGGAGGCCATCATGCATCTGACCACAGGAGAGTGGCTTTGAAGCCAGGTAGGCCAGCAAGTGAGATGCAGTGGGCGCCCAGTGGCTGGACCCCTCTGTTTACCGTGGGGAACCCTAACATGACTAAGGGGGCAGCAGCTCAGTAGAGACTCTGAGATAACACTCTAATGCTCTGTGATAGCAGATGGGGCAGGAGTCTCAGCTGCAAACTCTTTGGCTTGTGGCTTTCCCCAGGAAGCTCACCTGGCTGCCTGCTGTGCACCCTAGACAGGACTACTTGGGGCTGAGACACGGCTTTCAAGAGCTTGGGGTTGCCTTTGCTTTTCAGTGCTTGGCAGTCTACTTTGGCAGTTCCCTAGTAGCAGCCACTGGGCAGCTTTGAGTCCACCTGCTGTTGAGTTCATCATGCTTGCAGAGACAATCACTTATAAAAGTTTCAAAAATTAGGATCCCAAGAGAACTTCAAGCTCACACCCTCCCTGGTCCCAGCTTTTGCAAAGCTGACCTCCAACCCCACTGGCATCCATCTACATAATGGCCTGGGCTGGCCTTGCTTTCGTGATCTCTGCCCCATTGCATTGGCACAGGCCCTGGTCCTGGTCCTCCCAGTCTTGAAAGCATCCTTCCTCTCCTATCTCTTTCTTTGCTGCTGATCATAGCCCAGGCAGAACTGTCTGTGGGCAGTTATGGGATCCTTGGAGGTTGCTGTCCCAGGAGGAATGGCATGGGATCAGTGATGGGAGACTTTGGGTGACCATGCCAAGCAGAGATGTGGGCTGGAGAGGAGCAACAAGGTACCTACTCAGTTGCCACCTGTATGTGGGTGTGTCCTGTGCCGGGTCTTCAGAGCACTGGGAAGAAAGAGCAGCACATGACAGCAGCCCTGTGATGGGGCACAGCCAAGGAGATGAAAGGAACCTTCTATTTCACCATGAAGAACCCCTTGCTAGGGTAGCAGTCTGAGAAGGGGGGAGGGGTCAGGCTTCTTCTGGGCTTCTCAGTGAGGAGGACACAGGTGCTCTACCAGCTTTCTGGGAGTTCATAAGAAGCTCTTTGTGCTTTGAAAGGCATCAAGAGAGGCAGGCCCTAATCATGTCTAGAACCATGTGGGTCTCAGTTAAAGATGAGATATGGGTCACAAGTACACTTGAGGCTTACCCAAGGTGAAGTAATGAGGTGACCACGGGGACTGAACTCAACAGGTCCCTGAAGAATCCCTTCCTGGCTTAACAGAGACAGGCTGGGAATGGAGGTGGGGAGGTGGTACCTCCTTTGACTTTAGCTATTCTCTACCAAAAAGGATGCTCCAGTTGGCACCCTCAAATTCTCTCTCTGAGAAGGCTGGCATGGGAGAAGATGGAGAGCCCTGCCTCTAAAGGCCAGTGTCCCAGCAGATCCACTTTGTAACCATGGATACACTACAGTTCTGTTGTCCTCATGAGTGGGTATCAGAGTACAAGTACAAACTGAGTAACAGAGAGACTGCACACCTTCTTGAAGTCAGAAACTACAGGTCCCCAGAAAAGGGTTGCACAATGCCAACTCGAAGTTTGTAATCTTTTACTTCCAAGTCAACACTTTAAGCTCCGGTGCTATCCTGTATGACCTTGGCATGCCGGTGCTCTCTCTTCAGTGGGCTGTCTGTGTTCTGAGTCTCATAACTCACTCTCTCTTCAGGCTTCATTTCAAATGCCCTCAGCTGCTTCTGGGGTCACCTGGGCTTGGGGTCTGGATGGTGACAAACTTCTTCATGGGAACAAAAGGACATTAAAGACACCTGTTCCACTCAAAGGCTTGCTACACTGAGCCTCAGCTGACAGAGGCTGGCCGGCCCCTTGGCTTAGCCTCCCACACAGACTACTGGGGGGCTGGCCTGTGGTGAGGTATCCCCCAAGTCCTGAGTCACAGCCTGAAAAGGACGGCAACACCCCCTGGCCTCAGGCCTGCCTGGGCGGCACTAAGGTACACACCCAAGCTAGAACTTGTTCAAAGAACTAACATCTCATTTTCTCGTAAATATTTTCTGAACCTCTACTTCATACAAGGCACTGGGCCAGGCAGTGGGGCGTGGCTGGCCTGTAGTTCCTGTGCTCATTCATCCATCCTTTCTGTTTTCAGTCAGTATTTGTGGATTATCCATGAGTGCCTGGTATTTGAGAGTGAGCAGAATAAGCCCCAGCCATGTGGAGCCTGGTGCTGAGGACAAGACTTGATCATTTACCCAAAACATCACAGAACTCTGGCAGCCATGAAGAGAGGTGATGGGGACAGTGAGCCCTTCAACTGGAGGCTTCCACACCCTTCTTAGTCTCTGTTCTTTGTCACCTCCCTGGGTGCTCACTCTCTAGACCAAGCCTGACAGCATGGCTGGAACCAATGGCCTGGGTTTCACCAGGAAGGGTAAGGATGGCTTCCTCCATGCCCAGGCCCTGCTGGAGCCCATACTGGCCAGATCAGCTCAGAGCCCCGCTATGAGTCTCTACTCTATCTTCCCTGAGAGCCACTGCACATGCTCCATTCATTCTCCTTAGGCATCAGGCACCTACTTGCTCTAAAAGGCCAGTTAGTGCCCGAGATACCCAAATATAATAACATTCAATTAGCACAGGGGTTGTCTCAGAGGCTGGGGGCACGAAGAGGCAGATAAGGGTACAGAGGTTGACCTGAAGGAAGCACTCAATGAAGGTTTGTGGGAGCAAGAGTGTGGGTAAGAGAAGTGTAGGGTGAGCCCTGGAGGGAGCAGGCCCTGGCTGGGGAGCTCAGCCTGAAGGCTGAGGTAGGCTTTGTGAGGAGGGAGTGTTGTGGGGGAGGGGCGGGGCCCATGCTCTTCACCACTGTGTCATTCAGGCTGGAGAGGCCACCCTTGACCCCAGAAGGTACACCGGCTTGGAATTCTGGGCTGGAGCTGGGAACTCAGCAAGAGAAGCTGTGACATCAGGGACTGGCCAAGACCAGCTGTGGAAAGGCCACTTGAGCAGGAGGGCTGCAAACCTGGTCTATGGGAGCCCACTGGTGCAGGCTTGAAAAGAGGAAGAGGAGGAGGAGGAGGCACAGTTACCATGGCAGGAGGTGGATGACCAGCAAGGAGTTAGCATTTCAGAAGAAGAAAGTTGTCAGAGAGGCCTGTGGGGCTGGGAGGCTGGGCTAGAGAAGGCACCTGCTATCCACCTGAGAGGCTGCGCCAGCTTTGTTAAGCTGAATGTCACTCATTCCAGAAGGAATCCTTACCAAGAAAACATGCCGTGTTCCCGTATTCCCAGCTGTGTCACTGGAGAGCAATTCTTTTCTCTCTGTTAAATTCGTTCCTAATGGTTTCCCAGTTTGCTCCTGGGGCCTTGCCAGGCTGGATTATTCCTAGAACACCTGAGAGTCACTCATACACAGGAATGTCAAGGCAAAGCCCAGGAAATCCCTCATCTGTAGATCTTTAAGGGGCTTGTCTCTACCTCCCTCATCCCCTTGGTGCCAGGCAACCAAGGCAAGTCCATATAAAGACGCTCCATATAAAACTCGACTGGATGACTGGATGGCACACCCCCTTGCTCACGTGATTGTCCCCAGTTCTTCCCTAGGGAAAGGAGAGCCAAAGGCCTTACTCCCTTTCTCTCTCTCCCTCCTGGCACACGCTGTGTGGGATGGTATAGGGTGGTCCAGCCTCATGGTGGAGCTGTGAGCAACAAGCTCTCTTTCAAAGGGACCCCTCATGAACTGGCCTAATGAAACCTGAGGAACTAAGACACGTTTGACAGCCTTTCCCACTGTGACACCAGAGCCCCGTGTGGCTCTCCTGGACCTATTATGTCCACCCCTAACTCCACTAACTGTGCTGCCCTGGCATCCTCAGCTCATGCAGGATGGAATGTGAAGGCCTGTCTGTCCCTCTCTCTACCGAGTCGTAACCACCCTCATCTCATCTGCAGCTGCTGCCCTCTCTGTTGCCATCAGTGATCCAGGCACTCGGCCTCACATCCCTTTCAAGGCGTTCGGGGTCCCACAGTAAGACCTGGTGGTTGAAATGTGTGACTGTGTGTGTGTGTGTGTGTGTGCGCATATGTGTTTGTGTGTGAGTGTATGAGTGTGTTAGTGTGTGTCTCTCAACCTTGGTCACTTGGTTTTGTTAAGTGCACTTATCACATAACTGTCACCTAAAATATGTCACCTGTCTCCTATTACTACGTGTGGTCCTTCCACTCACTAGAACCATCAACTACTTGAGGTGGAAGATCATTCTGTCTTCAGCCTAGACTTGGAGCCTAGACTCAGCAAACCTCAGAGCAAGGAAAGGCAAAACAGTGCTATAAACCAGAGAGGCATGGCCTTGGAATTTTTCTGGGGTGAGAGATGAGTCCTCAGATACTGGCAGGGAGGTCTTTGGAGAATTCAGACCATTGTCAGGGGCTCTCCAGATGGCCAGGGCTGCCAGTCAGTCTGATAAAGAGATAATTGGTGTTAAGTAGAGTCCTGAAGGCTGGAAAGATCTAGAAGCAGAGGGCAGGGAAGGGCCGGGTGATCAGCCTTGGAAAAGGACCTGGCCTGGCAGGGAGGTGGGAAGGTACAGGTCTCAGGGCCTTCAAGAATGAGGTGGCTGGAATCAAGGACACACAGACTGACCTCAGTTGGGTCCTATGTGCGGCTCCATAAAGGGGCCTTGGTGCCTCTGCCTTTTCCCCAACAGAATGAGGTGTGCTTACTTTCTGGCCACAGAAAGAGATTTAGGTCTGAGCACCTACATCTCAACCAAGGATGTATACGCTCAGGAGGTGAGGCTCCATCAGAGAGGTAGGGCCTCCAAAGGTAAGTGCGTGGTGTGCCAAGCCTCCATGTGACGCTCTCTGAACAGGGAGCTGCTCAGTTAGAGCAGGGCTCTGGGCCACCTCTGAGGACAGATGGAATAGCTAAAAGAGAGGCTAAGGTCCCAGCCTGTGATCGTCCTGGTGACAGGCCACCAAGATGAGGATAGGGTGGGGTGGACATGTGGACATGTGAGGATCACGTCTGAGGCACTGTGCTAGTGGGGTGTGACATCAAAAGAGGCAGCACCCGAATACCACACGAACACCTGGCTGTTGTTGGGAGTGAGTATACACGCATGCTTATATGTAATTTTCCATTTTACTGAGATGGATGCTGGGGCTCAGAGAGGTTTGGTGGCTTCTTTAAAGTCATATAGGAACCAACATTCAAATCCAAAAGGCTGGCTTCTGTTATCTGATGAACAAAATGGCAAATAATTGAGGGAGGAGTCCAAGGCAAGGTGAAAAAAAAAAAAAAGATGATCCATGGCATAAATGAGCCTTGGAGCTGGTGTCCATCCCCAGGGTACAGTATGACCATTTGGGTCATCATATGTAAATGGGGTTAGTTTGGAGTCTTGGCTAGCCTTTATTGTCAACTTGATGTAGCCTAGAGCCATCTGAGAGAAGCCTCAATTGAGATCTTGCCTAGATTATGCTGGTCTGCTTGCATGCCTGTGAGGGATTGTCTTGATTATTCATTGATGTGGGCAGGCCCAGCCCATGTGGGCAGCACCTTTCCTAGGCAGGTGGTCCCAAGCTATACAAGATAAGCATATAAGCTTATATAAGCTATATAAGATCCAGCCAGTGAGTGGTGTTCCTCTATGCTTTCTGCTTCAGTTCCTGCTTGAGTTTCTGTCCTGACTTCCCTTAATGATGGACTGTGACCTAGAAATGTAGCCTCCCCCCACCCCCACCAAACTGCATTTAGTCAGCATTTTAGCACAACAACGGAGTGAAAGAGGAACATTCAGCAACCTGGAGAGTTGGCAAATCCTACCTAACATAAGATGTTAATATTTAAGATATTTTACGGTGCTGGGAATTGAACCCAGGGCCACACCATGCTGCTAAACATGCCATTTTTACTGAAGACGTTTAGAGTACACTCACTTCTCTGTCTCCTGGTGCAGGGCCAGAGCTTTCCTTAGCACAGGGCTATCCACAGTGTTGTCTAACTTACAGGAGTCAGTACTAGTTTCCGGTTTTGGTTTTTCTAACGGGTCACGGGAACTAGGGGTTGTTTGAGAAGCCAGCTGGAGCAGGTGCTTTTTTTTTCTTTTGTAGTGGTGTTCCCCCTCATACATGTGTGAGGCTTTATGAAGCTGTCAGCCTGGTTTTCAGCAGGCGGTTTACACACACACACACACACACACACACACACACACACACACACACATATCTTTTGTGTGTGTGCCCAAGTGTGGCAGGTTCGTGTGCACACACGCACATGCCTGTGGAAGGCCCGGAGGTCGACTTTCTGCTTTCTTTCTTAATCATTTCCCCACTTTTATTTTACGTGTTGTTGTGGTGGTGGTGGGGGCGGGGGAGACAGAGAAAGAGAGCCAGACACACACACAGAGAATACATGCTGCTTCCTGTGAGTTTGAGTAATCTTAAGCTTGTAAAGGCTCCTGGGACTAGCCAGTTTGAAAACTGCTGATTTATCTAATATTTAATTAAACAGCATGTTTATAATGTCCAAAACAACTGGCAAAGAGAGGCTTGGGGATAAACATAATTGAATTGTGGTGACTATAAAATTGACTGGAGCATTTTGCAGAATGGCCTAAAACTAGGAGAGCCAAAGAATGTCCTGAGCATCATCTGGATGTTTCCTGACATGATAAAAACCCTGTAGGAGAGACCAGATGTGACTCATCCGAGGTGAGAGGGGGAAAGAAAAACCACGCTGTTCACATGGAAGGCACCAGGTCCCTGGAAAGGGCATCTGTGAGGCTCACACTGGATTCTCCCTCAACCTTTGGGGCAGGTCCTGTCTGTACTCTGGTTCAAGTATAAAGGCCAGAGAATGGACACACAGAGGGGCCAAAGAACACATCCAGGTCCTGAGGCCATCATGAGAAGCAGAGCTGGGCCTTGCACTGAGGTGGGCTCAGAGACAGACAGCTTCTCAAATCAGAGTCTGTGGAAAGGCTTCTAAGGTGAAGCCAGAGGACCCAGTCTGAGCTGTGAGGCCAAGTAGTTCTAAAAGTAGAGTGCCAGGCAGGCAGCGAGGGCTGGGGTCAGGCCTGGTGGCAGCTTCAATGCCACTCACTCACAAAAGCCCTAGAAACAGCCCATGGGACCCCTCTTGGCTCTAACCCAGTCCTGTCCCCATGGAAATGCCACAGTGGTCTCATGGTCTTTCTTTACATCCCTTCTGCATCCTTCTTGCACTGGGACTATAGGCTCTGTGTATTGTGCTGTGGGCCCTGTGCAGGAATGACACAGCTCCTATACCTCTCAGATGAGGCCATTGCAGAGACTAGGGACCCTCGGCTGTCACAGCCAGCCAGTGCTTAAGTTAGCTTAAGACCGCTGTGGTCAGCAGTTTGGGCTGCTGTGGGTTCGAATCATGATGGAGGAATGGGGTTGAGGTTGATTTCTTCCAGGGCTGCCCTCCAGTCCACAGAGGGGCCGTTGAACCTCTCCACAGTGACCATAGCAACTGCTTGTTTATGCCCATCTCCACATGAGATAATCCGGGGAACTCCTGCCATGGACAGCACTTTCAGCAAAATGGAATTCTGGAAATTTCCTAAGTGAGCCAGCAGTTGTTCACAAGGCAGAGACCTGGGCAGCCTGCAAGGACTCAGCTTAGGTAAATGTCCATCCCTACTTCCCTCACACAAGGTCCATGCTCTCTGTCTGTGTCCACACTGCTGGTCCACAGAGTGGGTTTCTCATTGTACCCCAAGACCAACGTCAAGGGTCAATGCTTCCACAAGAGCTGGCGGGGTTGTCCCATGCCCAGACACACAGCAGTGCAGTGTGTTTCTAAGAATGGGTGCCTGGGCAGAGTGCCAGACTCAGGTCCAGAGAAAGGGTCGGACATCCTCAGTCTCCCAGCATCTGATTGGGGTGGGATCTAGACTTTCATAGGGGCCTCTTCAGATTTGCCTCTTTATTGACTTTGAAAAACAACCCACTTGCCCCAGCCACTAACTCCGACAATGTTCTTGCAAAAGTGTGTGGAGGAGAGGGTGGGGGTGGGGTTGGGAGCTGGGGCTGGAGGTGGACGGTGGTGTGTACAGTTCCTGCCCCAGCACCTTGGGACTCTGCTGCCAGCTACCAGAAAGACCCAAAAGGCACTCCTGCACTGCTCTCTTGTGATCAACTTCAGTATTGCACCAGAAAGGGCCTTCACTAGTCATTGAGCAAGTAACCAGACCAAGACAGGACCACTTCTAACTGCAGGGATCACCTTTGAATGGGCCAGGGCTAACCTCACAAAAGGGGTATTTAAAAGACCTGTCTGAAACCAGCCAGTGGGCTGTGGTTCCGAAATGACTCAGCAATAATTGTGGCCTCCCCCTAGTGAGTCCCACATACTACTGGCTCCCAGGAGAGGCGACAGGAAGTCCTGTAGAGCATGCCAACAACACCCTCAGGAAAGTGAGGCTGGAAGAAGGTGGACAAAACTTGGCCTGACCTCTATCCACCATTGTCCATATCAGGCCCAGAGCACAGCTAGGCTGTGACCCTGGCCCTGCAAAGGTCTTTGTAGCTAGTAGTGGCCAGACCCTCCCTGCCCCATCTCCTCTCTACCCAAGTCCTTCTACCCTTAGGCTGACTCCCCTTCCTATCATTGACCAGATATCCCATTCTGAGCCAGCCTTCTGCAACCCTCCATCAAAGACACCAAAGGGATTGTCCCTCTGCCAGGGGACAGTGGGAGGAGGTAGGGCCTGTGGCAGCTCAGGTTCTACCTGCAGGTCAGCAGGGCTCTCCTCCTCCTCCTCCTCCTCCTCCTCCTCCTCCTCCTCCTCCTCCTCCTCCTCCTCTTCCTCCTCCTTTTCCTTCCCCTCCTCTTCCTTCTCCTCCTCCTTCTCTCCCTCCTCCTCCTCTCCCTCCTTCTCCTCGGCTCTGCCTTAACCCTCCTTTTCCTGCTTCTTTCAAACTTTTCCTCTGCTGTGGATTCTCCGCCCTCCTCCATGCAGAATGGCTGCCTAGTTCCAGGAAACTGCTTCCACACCTCTGGGCCTCTTGCTCTTTGACATCTTTCCCTCCCAGACCTCAGGCAGCTCCCTTCCCAAATTGGGAGATTTAGCAGGCCCAGGGAACCGTGACTCATTCCCCCCTGCCCCTTTTCCATGCTCTTCCAGGGTTAATTCATCATCCTTCCAACCTAGTTTACATTCACAGGTCCAAGACTATTGTCTTGACACTGGGTTCTCAATCTGTTTTGCAATCTCTTTTGCAAGTGGGGCAAGCCTATCCTGCCCTGACTGTCCTACCTCTGCTTTTGGGTTCTTCCCTCCTATGACCCCTTGCTGTCCCTCCAGCAGTGACAATGTTCACTTGGCCAGAGAGGGCTGGAGTGTTGGTTAGATTTTCCAACCCTGGCACGAATGCCTGAAAGACAGCTTAAGGAGGCATTTACGTTGGTCCACAGACTCAGAGGTTTTAGTCCACCATGGCAGGGAGGATTTGCACCATGGGGACTAGGAAAGAGAGCAAGAGTGAGCACTGTGGGCTCTCTCTGTCCTCTGTTTCATCCTGTTTGGGCCTCCTGTTGGGATCTTGGGTGGCACTCACTGCCAACCTTCAGGACAGGTCTCCCATCTGTCTTCTCCATATTCTCCCTGACAGACACACAACACACCAGAGGGATGCCTTACTACTCTGGTTACTTCTCTACTTATTTCAACTCATCTCCGTTCAGGTTGACAATCAAGATTAACCATTACAGATGGCTTTGGGTTTGGGGTACACCAGGGCAGAAGAGCAAGAGAAGCTGCAACCGTACAGTTCCAGGGGCACCTACAGTTTCCATCAGAAGCCACACCAAGCCACACCCACCGCAGCCAGATCCCAGATGCCAAGGGTACTGGGAGAATACTGACTGAACTCTGACCGTCTTTTGAAAGGTCTAGTTTGCGACCGTGGGCTTCAATCCTTGGGTCTGTCTAGCTATCACCTTTACCTTGAGAGCTGCCCCTCTGGAGAAGAGGTTGCTCAGCTCAGCATCTGATGGGAACCTGTGTAACCTCCACTGAGAAGTATCTGCGACAGTGTGCCTACCTCAGCAGCCTGACTTAGACACGTGCCAAACGTCCAGACGACAGGCTGTGGCTGTCCCAGCATTGAGGAACACACACACAGGTCTTCATTGTGGTCAGAATCCTCCTGTGTTCCTGCATCCCTCCTCACTCCCTGCTCCATGTCTGTCTGTCTCTTGCAGTCTGTCTCCCCACTTCTAGCTGCACAGGCTCCATAAAATCCCATGCATTTGCCTCCCAGGTCACTAATGCCCACTACGGGTCTATATCATCGATTGTGCTACAAAAGTATTACATTTTAAATGATTTTGGAATGAATTATATTCGGCTCTCATTTTCAGTCTGGCTGCTATTTTTGTTTTCATAGAATATTGTTCTTTCAATATACTTTTTATTCCATTTTATGCATTTAATCTTTTTAAACATTGGGTTTATAATTTGATCTGGAACATTGCTAGCAAGTGCCGGGGGACCCAATTACCTTGGTGATTGTATCTGCTTACTTCCCCTATTTTGATTGGGAAGTGAGGCCTGTAACTTTAAAGAGATGATATGAAAATGGAATGGAGACACTGGGAGGTAGAAGGACCTGGGGAGATTGGGAGATAGAAGAGGAGCAGGCAGAAAATGCCAGAAGGAAACCTATTACATTTTATGCAAACTGAACAATAAGTAATAAGTAAATAAATAATAAAGGAGTGCTGGTTTTTCTTGAGTGCTCTTGACATTTTTCGAAAGACCATTCCTGTGTCCCCCTGGAGCTGGAATGGTCCCCAGCCCTTAAAAACAGTGATTTCTTTGGGAGTGGGGGGATTTGCTGACTTTGGGGGGATCTGATGGGTGTGGGTTCCACTTTTAGCTGAACGGTTGTTCGTGCTTTTCATGGGCAGGGCCTAGTTCTGGGCATATCTTTTGTGTTTCCTGGCTTTTCTTGGGAGGAGTAGAGTTGCTGGGCCCACTGCGTGTAGGTCTTCTTGTCCTTGTGTAGGTCAAAGCTTCCCTTATGGGTGTTAATGCGCAGCCTAGAGTTCAGGATGTGTATGTACACATGACATTCTCCTGGCCTGTGTGGCATTGGCTTGTAAACTCTGCCGTAGCTGGTACCATCGCTTTTACGTTGTTTTGGATGAAACCTCTCCCCCCACTGCCTGCCCGTTCACACTAAGTAAGCTTTGTACCACTGGGCTACACTATCAGCTCTCTTTGTTTCTTGTAAGTATTGTATGTGCGTGTGTGCATGTTTGCGTGTGTGCATGTTTGCCTGTGTGCATGCGTACGTGGAGGTGTTGGTACATCTCCACGTAAGTGAGGTCACAGGTTCAGTTGTTTGAACACTTGGCTCTCAGCTAGAGGTTGTAGAAACTTAGAAGTGGGTCAGCAGGGGCTCTGACTTCATCAGTGGGTTAATCCAGTGAAAGCATGATTGGGGGGTGGCAGGGGATGGCCTTTGAAGGGTGTTTGGTTCCTGCCCCCTCCTCTCTCTGCTTCCTAGCTTTCGTGAGGGGGTCCCTTTCCTCTGCCATGACAAACCGAGTCACCTCCAGGTGCAAATGCCGAGAACCAAGTGGCCGTGGACTGAAATCTCAAAGATAGAGAGACAAAATAAACCTTTCTGCCTTTAAATTATTTATCTTAGGTACTTGTCACAGAGACTGAAAGGCTCAAATCCTTTTATTTTTGAAGGCCATACGGTATTTACATCTGACATAGAATTACAGGTTTGGTTTCCTTCTCTCACCGCTCTAAGCACATCATTTCTGCTGAAAAGCCGATTTTCGTGTTATTGTTGCTCCACTGAAGGGGCTGTATTTTCTCTGAGCTTTGTTTATTTGTTTTGCTTTAACAGGATCTCACTGTGTATTTCTATCTGGCCTGGAACTTGCAACATAGACATGGCTGGTTTCGAACTCACAGAAATCTGCCTATCTCTGCCTCCCCAGTGCTGGGATCAAAGGCGTGCACCACCATGCCAAGTGCCTGCAGCAACTTAAAAAAATATCTTTATATATTATTTTATCAGTTTAACTATAACAAGGTGTGGTTTCTTTTGCGTTTATCTTGCTTAGGTCTCCTGGTGATTTTTAATCTGTGCGTTAATGTCTCCAGAGTTTGGGAAGATTGTCAGCTATTAAGATTTTTATTTGTTTCTTAAAATTACGGTACAAAACACTGGTCTTCATTACGGCACATTTTTTTGGGTGCATATTGTTATACTTGACTCACATTCACTTCTCCACCACCCTCTCTTGCTCCCCACCCGACCCTGGTCCCTCTCCTCCTTCTATGTATGAGTGTGTACATGTTTATAGCGTAGATATTGCATATGATAGGATATGTGCTATCTGTCTTTGGAGCCTGGCTTATTTCCATTCATTTTTCTTGCAAAAACACATACTTTTGTTTTTCTCTGTGGGTGAATGAAGCTGCGCCGAGTATATACTTTTCATTTTCTTTATCCATTTATCTGTTGACAGATATCTAGTCTGGTTCCACACCTTGGGTCTGTGAATAGTGTTCAATAAACAGTCACGTGCATGTTTCTCTGTGGTATGCTTACTTCACTTCCTTTGGACATAAGCAAGATCATATGGTAGTTCTATTTCTTTTTTTTTTGAGGTATGTCCTTATTGATGTCTAGAGTCTAGAATTCCTATTCCCATGAGCAGAGTATAAATAGTCCTTCCACCCATATCTTCACCAGCATTTGTGGAATCTTGGCCTTCCCATCTTGGAACCTCCCAAGCTCTTCAAAGCCTTTAACAAGTTCTTATCCTCGGTAGGAAGAATGTTCTTTGAAGGCTGAATTCTCCCCAGCATCATCTGGAGATAGTTGAGAATGAAGAGAGCCTAAAAGGAGATACTGGCCTTACCAATAGACATATCCTTAGATATGTCTAGAAAGCTTGTCTTAAATTCTGATGAGAAGATGGTCATCTGAGGGGCAAAGGTAAACAGAGTGAGGATCACTCCAAGGATTAAAGGCCCCAGTAGCTCTCAAATCACAGCCTCTCCTCTCAGAGAAACTCAAATCTTAGGAGTAGCACTCAGCTCAGCTCCATTAACAGGAACAATGGCACGAAGACTTTAAACAAAAGGGGTACAATAAAGACAGTGCAAATGAGCCTCCAATGTGAGACCAGGAGAGCTGGGAAGAGCTGATCAGAGTCCACAGCACTAAAGCCTGGAATTGCGTTTTCAGGACTGAATCCAAATAGCAAAGACAAATTTATGTCATTAAGATTGGGACAGCCATGTCACCCCCCACAGAGGTCAGGGAACATTGTAGATTACAGGGTAGGAAGATTATAACACCCAGAGGTTGGGGACACTGCTGTGAAATGCTGTCTTCTCGTCATGACAGGGCTGTTTTACTCATGAGTTCACAGGAACTGTGTTGGCCTGTACAAGGTCAAGCTGGTCAGACTTCCTGCTCGGACAGCAGAGGGCCTCACAAGGCTCAGCTCCTAACTGAGAGTTATTGGCAGTTGATGGCTGCTGGGGTGGGGGAGCCAGTGTTTGTCAGGGGTGTGGCCTCTCTCAGGTTGTGTTCTCAGCGAGAAACACAAATCCATCTCTCTTGTGTTTGAGGTGTTGTGTATTTTGAGACTACATAGCCCTCCCCTAACTGATAAAGAGTTCGGTCTGCACATAAGACTATGCTTTAGGAGAAAGTGGCCTGCAATAGCCACTATTCCAGTTGACGGACCAAAAGGACTTGTGTAGATGACAATAAATGCTCAAAGGCTGCAGTTTGAACACAGGAATTCAGTCAAATGCTGAAGGAGAGGAGCTTTAAATCATCCCATTAGTACTGGAGGTCAAGCCCAGAACCTCAGGCATGGTGCTCAGCCTCCACACAGGGCTGCATCTTATGTAAAGATAATACTGATCTCCAAGAAACTAACAGAAATAGAGAGGGAAAGGATTCAAAGCCTGACTCTTACAGAAGAGTGTTGCTCATCTATATTACATTTTCCCTTCATTCCTATGTATTTGGCTTAATTGATATCATGTCATGTAACTCATATCTCACCATGCCATGTCATGCCGTATCATGTTATTTCAACAGCATCAATGGTCATGTCAATCATATGTCATATAATATTTTATCATGTAGTGTCATGCCATATTATGTCCACCATATTTTTCATGTCATATTAATCATGTTATGCCTTGTCACATATCAATAATGTAAATCATGTATTCTGCTATAGCAATCATGTCGCACCATGTCATATATATTTATATCACATAATAGTCATGTCAGTCATACATACCATATCATGCTATGTCACGTCATATGTCAATTAAATGTCATTCCATGCCAGGAATATCTTTTCATGCCTTGTCATTTTATATCATGCCCATCACACCACCGTGCCATAATCATGCTAACCTTATTGTAGCATATCATCATGTCACGTCGATCGCATGTCATATTAGGTCATCTCACTCATATCCCATGCCATGTCATATCATGCAACTACATGCTATGCCATCCTGTGTCATGTCATATTATCAGCTGTCAGGTCGCGACAGTCATGGTATGTCTTGCCATCACACCATCACACAAGTGCTTCTGCACACTGCTCAAAGAAACACCACACACAGACCCGAAGTGAATGGAGACTGTGTCCCTCGGCCCACTCAGTTCATCTCACTGTAGCTCAGTTTCCTCATATGCAAAGCATCTCCGTGCTGCAGGGCTGTGGTGAAAACGTAGTGAGCTATGTCTAAACGAAGTTCTTAATGTCATCTCACATGCGCGATTGTTCCCTGAGCTGTGGCTTTCAGACCTTCTAGCTCAGAGGTGAGACAACCCACCACGAGGGGATGTATGCAACCAGCTGCAGGGCAAGAGACACGCCTCACTCTATAAAGCGCTACCTTCACATGCGTGAGGACTTGAGTTCAATCCCCGGGACCAAAGAACGAAAGCTGGGCATGGTAACACATGCTTGCAACCCCAGTACTGCCGGCATATAGAGACACGAGGATCCCTGTGCATTGCTAGGCAGCCAGCCAAGCCATAAGTGAGCCCCAGAGGAGTGCAAAAAACAAGGTGGGCAGCTGCTGAGGAAGGACATACAGTGCTGACCTCTGGCTTCCACGTGTTTGTGTCCCCCTTTCCCAGTGTCTACTCATACACATGTACTTACACTAGCACACCCCTCCAACCTCAACCCTCCAAAACAAAACACCCCCCCCCACTAACCACGACAACCTAATATCACAATATTAATTGTAAGAAGGGTCAGAGACTTAAGCCGGCTCAGCTGGGCAGTTCTCCTGGTCTTGGCTAAGTTTGTTTGCCTGTCCTCTGGCCAGTCACAGGCTGGGTGGTCTAGAGGATGTGACAGGAATTCTAGGGTCATCTGGCTCTACCTCATTCTTGTCCTCCAAGAGCAAGAAAAGGGAAAATACTAGAAGCTCTGCTGTGCCATTTGGCCAAAACAACACACAAGGAGAGTCAAGAGAGAGAGCAGAAGGCCACACACAAGAGGGTGCTGATATCTTGCAGTCAGGGCAGGGCACGAGGGCAGTTGGTCTGTTTCTAGAAGAGCCTTCATAAGCCAGGAGTCATCTAGGATGGCAGGCCAGGCAACAGGATCTAGTAAAACAAATAGCTACTAGGCTCCTTCTTTTTGGAAAGAGAGTGCTATGTATCTCGGACTGACCTTGAACTTGCTGTGAAGCCTAGGATGACCTTGTACTTCTGATCCTCTACTTTCCTAAGTGCCAGGGTCTCAACATCACCTCACACAGTGTATGCAGTGCTTGGGAACAGAACACAGGGCTTTGTGCGTGTGAGGCAATCATTCTACCAACTGAGCTTTACCCCCAGCTCTGCATGAACTCTAACTTCCTCAAAGACTTAATTGTTTTTGGAGCTAATTACCCTAGGATAGACCAATACAAAAATGAAAATGTTAAGGTTACCTGGCTTTTAAGTTCGAGAACCTTGTTTCGGAAGAAGCAGAAGATTCAGAAAAAAGAAGAAAATATTTTCCCCTTTCTCAACAGTCACCCCCCTTCTGACTAAGGCCAGCAGATATCAAGGGGCACACCTTCCTCCAGAAGGAGAGGGAGTCTAACATTAGGACTCAGAAGCAGTTCGGGCCCCACGAGCTCAGCAAGTCAGCAGCACCAGGATTATCAGTAAAGGGCCTGAAAACAAAAGACAATATGTGAGAGGTGGTAAGGTTTGGGATGCTCAGAGAAGTGCAGCTCAGAGCTTGCCAAGACCCCGGGAAGAACATGCCAGGCCTCATTGTCCTGCAGGCTCTGCAGAGTCTTGAACTTCAAGAGCTGGAAAGGGCTGGTGCTCTACTGGTCCCAGATTAGGAATTCATAACTTCCTGTGGGCGTCCAAGAAAACAAAAGCATATTCCTTCCCCAGTTGGATATGCCAAGTCCAAATACAGACACACAGTATTAGCAAGAGAAATAAACCTATTCCTCCTTGGGGAAGGGAGAGGATGAGGGGCCCTGCACATCCTTGGGGGAAGGGAGAGGATGAAGGGCTTGTACATCCCTGGGAAAGGGAGCTGATAAAGGACCCTTACTCCCAGGAGGCTTCCTCTCTTGGGGGATTGGTACTCACTCCAGAGTGTTTGGCCTTCAGGTGTCTGACTTCTCCTTAGTTATCTAGGAGTTCTGTGGCCTCAGCATTGAAGTCCCTTATTCCAGGAAGCCTCATCATGGCCAATTACCCTCATTGGAGGCCACATAGAAAAGTGGGAGCCAGGCCTCCTCTCCCTTATGTCCTAATTCCATGAGCAGGGTCTGGGAGCAGGGTCACACAACTCAGAACTTTCTTCAGGTGACCATGGGACTTTGAAATCTGAGACAGACAGACAGAGAAAAAGGGAGATAGAAACAGACAGAGAGATAGACAGACAGAGACAGACACACAGCCAGCCAGCCAGAGAGACAGAGACATTGACAGAGACACACAGAGATACAAAAGGACAGAGATAGAGACAGGGAGAGACAGAGAGAGACATGAACAGAGAGACATAGAGGGGAATGAACTTCTTTCTTGCTGCCTACATGCTGACATCCCATCATCTCTGTACCAGAAAGAAAACCTTTCTGTCCCTGAGTGTATTCAAAGAAGCAAGGACTTGATGGAAATGTCTAGCAAAA
Source organism: Psammomys obesus (assembly GCF_907164565.1). Lineage (NCBI taxonomy): Eukaryota > Metazoa > Chordata > Mammalia > Rodentia > Muridae > Psammomys > Psammomys obesus. The sequence goes on along the minus strand of NW_026590767.1, from coordinate 3,529,814 downwards.
ATTGTGGCTTGGACCATGCACCCAGAAACCTAGGACACGCCTACCCGCATTGAGCTGCACAAACAGCCCACTTCAAACAACCTGACAAGTTACTTCTTGCTAGCAATCTTTAGCAAGTCCTTGATTTGAATCCAGTTTCCATTCAAATATGCACTAGAATGTATCTGCAGAGGTGGGGGCTGATGTGTCCTGAACAAGTTTGAGGTACATAGGCAAAACGGCAAACTGAGTGTTGCTTGTGCTGCTTGTATTTTGTCAACTTGCCACAGATCTTGACACAGATCTGGGAAGAAGAAATCTTAACTGAGAAAATGCTTCCATAATATTAATACGGGAGAGCCCAGCCCACAGTGGGTGGCACCGCTGGGGGATCCTATCTTGTACAAGAAAAGAGGCTGAGCAATCCAGGAGAAGCAACTCAGTAAGCAGTACTCCTCATGGCCTGTGTGTCAACTCTTGCCTCCAGGTTCTTGCTTTGAGTTTTTGACTTGACTTCCCTGGATGATGGGGTGTAAGATATAAGATGAAATAAACCCTTTCCTCCCATGGTGTTTAGTCATGGTAATAGAAACCTGATGAAGACAACATCTTATGCCTGGGCATTGCTGGGTATGCATAAGGTTAAAATCAGATGCATCGAGGGAAAGGCTGCTCACAGGTAGCTAAGGGACACAGAATTCAAAGCTGCCAATCCAAATAGGGAATCTATCCATGGTGTGCATCTTAGTAAACTAACTCCTCCTCCATCTGGACCCTGTAAAAAAAGTCCCAAGCAATAACTAAAGCTGTATAGTACCATAGCTCAAGGAGCCTGCTGCTCACTTGCATCCACTCTTCGCTGCTGCTTTGTTTCTCAGTCAAATTCCTTCACCGCTCTGAAGTCTTCCTGTTTTAAAATTCTTTGAACAGGCTCCAAGAACATGGGAACTCTAGGACCCCACAGTGACCCCTGGTAATGGGATGAAGTCACAGCGTTAACGATCCAATCACCTCTCAAAGATCAGGGCCATCCCCAAGGGCTCATAAAACTGGTATGAGGGCAATGGGAGGGCTTGTTTTACAAGTTAAGTCCAGCTGGAAGAACATAGTACCTACCCAGCTTGAGACCTGGACATTCATTCTTTTTTTTATTAGTTACATTTTATTAACTCTGTATCCCTGCTGTATCCCGCTCCCTCATTCCCTCCCAATCCCACCCTTCCTCTCTTTTCTCCTCCCTGCCCTTTTCCAAGTCCACTGATTGGGGAAGACCCCCTCCCCTTTCATCTGACCATGTTTTATGATGTATTTTCAGGACTGGCTGCAAAGTCCTCCTCTGTGGCCTAGCAAGGCTGCTCCTCCCGTGTGTGTGTGTGGGGGTGTTCAAAGAGCCTACCATTGAGTTCCTGTCAGAGATAGTCCCTGTTTCCCTTACTAGGGAAACTCACTTGGTTACTGAGCTAACACGGGCTACATCCGAGCAGAGGTTCTAGGTTATATCCATACATGGTCCTTGGTTGGAGAAAACAGTCTCATATAAAGACCTCTGTGCCCAGATATATTTGGTCCTTGTGGAGCTCCTATTCTCTCCATGTCATATTAACTCCCCTTCTTTCATATGGTTCCCTGCACTCTGCCGAAGGTTTGGTTATGAGTCTTAGTATCTGCTTTGATACACTGCTAGGTAGAGTCTTTCAGAGACCCTCTGTGCTAGGCTCCTGTCCTGTTACTTGTCTTCTCCTACATCCAATGCCCATCCCATTTGTCTTTCTAAGTGAGGATTGATCATCGTACCCCGGGTCTTCTTTCTTGTTTATCTTCTTTAAGTGTATAGATTTCATTATGTTTATCATATCTTATAGGTCTATATAAGTGAGTATATACCATGTGTGTCTTTCTCCTTCTGAGATACCTCACTCAAAATGATCTTTTTTAGATCCCACCATTTGCTTGCAAATTTCATGATTTCCTCATTTTTGATTGCTGAGTAGTATTCCATTGTGTAAAAATACCACAAGTTCTGTATCCATTCCTCCATTGATGGACATCTGGGTTGTTTCCAGGTTCTGGCTATTACAAATAAAGCTGCTACGAACATGGTTGAGCAAATGTCCTTGTTGTGCACTTGAGCAACGTTTGGATATATGCCTAAGAGTGGTATAGCTGGATCTTGAGGAAGTGCTATTCCTAATTGTCTGAGAAAGCGCCAGATTGATTTCCAAAGCGGTTGTACCAGTTTACATTCCCACCAGCAACGGAGGAGGGTTCCCCTTTCTCCATATCCTCTCCAGCATGTGTTGTCATTTGAGTTTTTTATTTTAGCCATTTTGATGGGTGTAAGGTGAAATCTCAGGGTCGTTTTGATTTGCATCTCTCTGATGGCTAAGGACGTTGAACATCTCTTTAAGTGTTTCTCTGCCATTCTATATTCTTCAGAGAATTCTCTGTTTAGCTCTGTTCCCCATTTTTTTAAATTGGATCACTTGATTTATTGCTTTTTAACTTCTTTAGTTCTTTATATATTCTGGATATCAGCCCTTTGTCAGATACAGGGTTGTTGAAGATCCTTTCCCAGTCTGTAAGCTGTTGTTTTGTTCTGATGACGGTGTCTTTTGCTTTACAGAAGCTTTTCAGTTTCATGAGGTCCCATTTATTGATTGTTGCTCTTAGAGCCTGTGCTGTTGGTGTTCTGTTCAGAAAGCTGTCTCCTGTGCCAATGAGTTCTAGGCTGTTCCCAACTTTTTCTTCTAACTGATTTAGAGTATCTGGTTTTATGTTGAGGTCTTTGCTCCACTTGGACTTTAGTTTTGTGCAGGGTGATAAATATGGATCTATTTTCATTTTTCTGTATGTAGACATCCAACTGGACCAGCACCATTTGTTGAAGATGGTGTCTTTTTTCCATTGAATGGTTTTGGCTTTTTTGTAAAAAATCAAGTATTCATAGGTGTGTGGGTTTATTTCTGGGTCTTCTATTCGGTTCCATTGATCCTCTTTTCTGTTTCTGTGCCAATACCATGCTGTTTTTATTACTATTGCTCTGTAGTACAGCTTGAGATCAGGGATGGAGATACATCCAGATGATCTGAAAAACATGGAACGCTTCACGAATTTGCGTATCATCCTTGCACAGGGGCCATGCTAATCTTCTCTGTATTGTTCCAATTTTAGTATATGTGCTGTTGTAGCGAGCACGAACATTCATTCTTGCTTTAGCTAGAAACCCAGGGTCCTGGCCATCAGCTGGCAACATGGCACCAGAAGCTGGCAGAGAGCCAGCTGGGATTCTGTTAGTGACTAAGTTTGGAAAGACACACACAGTTGGCCTCATGATCTTCTGAGGAGCTACCAACAGAAAAGCGACGCATGCCAGCTAAACTAGCTAAGATTGCTTGAGGCTCAGTGAGGTTTCAGTTAAATATTTTTGGCATTTATGTCTTGAGAGTCATACTCCAAGCAACCTCTGGATCCCAAGTCCCACCCTATGTCCAAGGGCCCTCACCACGGCTCTGCTGACCCAGGGCCGAAGGGCAGTCTTCTGAGGTAGTCACAAGTTTATTTCCATGTGACTTGAATGGACCTCAAAAACACCAGGGGGGAGGGGCCCTGAAGTCCAGCTCATTTACCCCTGGCCTTTGACACTCATCTTTCTACCCCCAGATGTGACTAGAATATTCTACACCTTTAGTTCCTTTCATGCAGTGATTTCATTGGCAAATGGACAGAAAAGAAACAACTGAATTTTAGGCTGTTCTGGGTCACTGAGTATCTGGAATGGATGACACAAATTTACACAGCACACAACCTCTCAAATTGAGTTGTCTGAGCCCCTCAAAGACCACCTTTGCCGACTTTTTAATGTCCTCTGTTTTGACCAGCAGAGGGCAGGCTGGGCCTGGGAATGTACTGGGAACGCTACCTTTCCACCAGTTATATACAGTTTGTCCATAGGGCTGGCATCCTCCACAGCCCCACTGTCCACCACTTAGGGCCAGGATGCTTTCCTTCCCACAAGAGAGAGCTCTGGAATCCTGGGCTAGGCCTTATGTACCCTACCCTTCCTGTAGGGCTTGCCTGTTCCAGGGTCTGAACCCTGTCTCTTGGGGGCATCTTCCGACAGGGCTGGATCCCTGCCTCCCTCCTGTTGCCCTTTTGCGGCCATTCTCTCTGTTCTCACAGTGATGATGGCTCCCAGTGAGCCCCAGAACCAGCTCTTGCCGACTCTCCACTCCCATTCCTTGCAGGGGCAGCGCAACCTCCCCCACGTGTTGATTTTTCTCACTAATTACACGGAGCAAAATGCAGAACGTGGTGGTGCGGAATTGCAGCCTCAGTGCTAGGGCAGTAAAGGCTGGAGAAGCAGAAGTTCAAGGTCATCCTGGGCAACTTGATGAATTTTAGGCTGTTCTGGGTTACATGACATTCTGTTTCAAGAAGCCACAAATTGGGGGAGGAAAGGGGTCAGCGCTGAGGAAGTAGCATAGTGCCCTGTGTTCAATCCTAAGCATAAACCTGGCAGAGTTGGCACATCTGTAATTCTAGCGCGCTAGGAGGATGGAGGCAGAAAGGTCATATCTTCAAGGTTATAGAGGCACCCTGGGTTACAGGAAAACCTGTCACAAAAAGGCGTGTGTGTATAGGGCAGGAAGGGCTAGAGGAATAGCTCAGCAGTTAAGAATGATTGGTGCTCACCCAGAGGACCTGAGTTCTGTTTCCAGCACCTGCGTGGGGTGCTTCATACTAGCTTCACTCCAGCTCCAGGGGATCCAACACCCATTTCTAGCCTCCCAGGTACCCTGCACGTGTGTGGGATACATTCATGCAGTTGTTCCCATATCCACCTAGTTTGTTTGTTTTTTTTAAAGGCAATGATAACAGGGACTAAATTACTCTCCATGAAGTGCTTTGAAGGTGGTTTAGCATAAGACTTTATAGCCATGGATGCTTGCAGGTTTTGGAAGCTATGGAACATTGTTTCCTGGTGCTTGCTAACTTACCACCAGTCAGAACCAGCCCAGGCCTGGTTTGCCAGCCAGAGGCTCAGGTCAGCCCTTGGCCTCCATACTCAGCACTTGGTTCCATGTTTCTTTCACAGAGACTCCAGACTGTGAGGCTCTTGTTCCTGCGTGCTGTGGAGGAAAGAGGATGGAGGTTTTCTGTTGTTGCTTTAAGTGCTGAGGTTGAGTTTCAGCCCAGAATCTGGAAAAGAAAGAAAACTTTGAAATTTTATACAAGTGGGGATTATTCCAGAAGCCCCCAGAGGCATGCCAGCCTTCTGAGAGTTCCTGAGAGCCATCAAGTCTTTCTCACTGCTCTGTGATGGGTCAGACTGGGCACAGGCCATAGACACAGCTGGGACTTGAGTGCCAGCCAAGAGAGGCCCAGAGCATAATGGGAAGGACAGTTACTATGTCCAGATCACATCATATGCTGTTCTGTGTGGGTTACCAAAGCACAGGAAACCAGGCACTGGGCTCCTCACTGCACAAGGCTCTTTTGTTGGGTCTAATCCCATGGAGACCAGAGTTGGCCTCAAGGTTCTGTGCAGGCCCCTCCCTGTCAGGCCCACCCCAGTTCTTTCTAGCCAAAGCCCCTGGGAAGAGCTCAGGTTCCCCTTGGCTTCAATGGTAAAGATCAGATCTTGGCTGGGTCTGCCCCAGTTTTAAGAGACTCTTTATTGTGGACCAGGCCTGGGTGTGTACACTGTGTGAATGCCAACATAACCTCTTTTGTTTTTAACCTTCTTTCTCTGTCTGGTTTCCACTGACGGCCTTAGTCAGCTGAACTATTAATTACATAAAGATGGCTGGACTGTCAAGCTGGAGAGGTTCTAGTCTCTGTCCCTCTTTAGCAGACCAGGAACAGGCCTGGGAAGGGAGATCCTTCCTCTAGGTCCACTGGCTGCTTGCAGGGCCTCCTGAACCTCATTCTTGGTCCTCCCCGCTTCATTCTGTCTAGTTACAGACAACTCCCATTTTAGGACTCCAGGTTCTTTGCAAGTGGCAAAACTCTCTTAAGACCTGTGAATGTTCTGGAAGGCAGGCCAGGGCTTGGACCCTCTGGGAAGGGAAGTAGAGGCAGCTGGAGGACTCCCTTGATCTGAGTATGAGGCAACAGGACAGGGCATAAACACTTCCTCACTCCCTTGTTTGAGTCATTGATCCAGAGGGGACCCCAGAACTGTCTTCTGACTAGAAAGGGAAAGGGCTCTGGAGGCTCCTGTGACAGCCTGTGAAAGGCATGATGCAGAGTTCAGTGGAGAGATGGTTGTCCTGGGAGTTCTTGAGAAGACATAAAACCTGTTTCCCATCTGTAAACAAACAGAGCAGGTAAAAAGGAAGTTTGGGAAGGTGACATGTGCTGTGGGCCCGGCAGGGAGCAGTGGGAGGACTTTATAGAGAGGTGACATGGCTTTCTGTGAGCAGTGCGAGTGTTTGTGAGTGGAGGGTGGAGGGACCTGGAGTTGGATCTAACCCCTATCTCCTGTGAACCAGCTGGGGGACTCAACACTAATCTTCTTTGGATTTTCTTCCTGTCCAATTGGTTTGTTAAATGGATCCTCTCACTAAGTCTTGGTACTATGAGCAATGGTCAGCCTGGACCAGCTCCATGGACCAGGCCTCCTAGTGGGGAGAGTTGCCTCCAGGTACAGATAGATGGTCAGGGACCGCTTGCGGAGGTATGAGCCACACAGGCTGCTTCAGAGCAGCTGAGGTGCATTTAGATTCAAGTCCTGGACTCTTGTTTCCACGGAAACCTGCTTTTGCTGCTGTACCACCTGGGGCTTCTGAGTTCAGGCTCCAGGGGCCAACTACACTGAGTATTCGCTCGTCCCTTCCTTCCAAACTCTGGGACCCGAAAGCAGTCTTCAGAGCTCTGCAGGGATGGCTGGGAAAAGAATGAAACTTTCCAAACATAGAATTTTCCAGATTAGGTAAGATGGGGGCAGAGCTTGGCCACTCCTGATGCGAACAGAGAATAGACCTAGTACCGTGCTGAGGTTGGTTAGTAAAAAGGATTTGGGTAGCTTGTAGGTCCTTCTATCTGTTTCAACCAGGCAGTGAAGGGCAGACACCCCTCATCAGTAGGCGGCTGGCCTCCCTTAAATAGCTATGGTCCAGGTGGGTGTGATTCACCACGGTCTGCAGAAAGAGCCCTGAAGTGGGAGGATAAGAATTCAGCAGGCTCTAAAGCAGGGCAGCTGAGCTTGGACCCCAACTCTGCCCCTCTCAGGGCCTGTTTCTCTGTCCTGAGTTACTAAGAGCAGTACTAGGGCTCTAGACTCACTATGTCTTATGCTCTCCTCTGTGGTCCCATGCCCACCTCACTGCCCAGTAGAACTGAACTCTGGGCATGGAAATGTGTGTGTGTGTGTGTGTGTGTGCGCGCGCGCGCGCACGCGCTCGCTCGCTCGTGTGTGAGCATGCGTGCACACACACCCTGGGAAAGGGTGGGAGGTAACTGTGTCTCTGAGACTAGGTTTGGGGGCCATGAGATTGTTCCAAACTCAGAAATCAAGTGTTTGTGGGAGGACGTAGGAGGTTGCCTGAAGGCGGGAGCTGCCCGATCTGCAACTCTTTCTAAAATTAAAGAAGAGGTCTAGTTTTAGCTCAGCTTGAGGTGGCACTCACCCTCCGGTGGTGCAGCTTCTTATCAGCTCTCACCACCAAGCAAAATCACCTCAGGAGGCTGGGCATACAGCTTGAAGTAGAGTACTTGCCTGGCCTGCACAGACATTTCAACCCCCCTGCCCCCATGCACACATGCAAAGACATGTACTCACACATACATTACCATAGTTTCTTTCCATGTTTAAGGCAAATTGTGGACACCCCTCCCCCAGCTGGTATGACCTAAGGAGCCAAGCATCCAGGTAGGCAGGCGTCTGGTACTTCTGGCTGGTACCCTGTGGTTTCACAATCATGGTCTAGCTCTTACTCACCTGGAAATCCTGGGAGCTAAGATTATGGGCTTCTGGCTCTAACATTGATGTTAATTTGGAAATGACCCCTTTTTCTAGGTCATCAATAATTTCAGTTTTCTCAGGACGGAGGGATTCACAGACAGGGGACCCATTAGGCCAAACCCGAGGCAGTACTGGACAGGGCCATACCTGTTGGTCACCCTTTTATGCTCATTTGAGGTGGAGGTTTGAGGAAGAAAGGGCACCGCTTAGAAGACTCTGTGCCATGAGCACTCAAGGAGAGTAACACTGGAGCAAAGGGAGGGTGGCTGGTCCCTATTTCTTCTCAACAGTGACTACTTTAGCTTGAAGATCACTGAGAGCTCATCCCTGAGGCAGCCAGGGCCGCTGGGACTGAATGATGGGCAGCAGTGGGAAGGGAAGTTTTCAAAAGGAGCAGAATTTCACACTGAATCTTAATCTGTTTCACACAGAGACTCATAAAATCCCAATATAGCCCCAGACTGTCATGTTTATAGACAGCACCAGCCAGCGTGGCAGAGGCTTGGAGGGAGACCAGAGTTTGCAGAATAAATGCACCAGGGTGAGACCTGCATTAAGACAATAGAAAAGCTCCCCCCAGCCAGGAGGGGCAGAGGAGCGGATGCGCTCACCTGGCTCTCTTAGAATGCACGTGGGCTGAGTCACAGGGAAGGCTGCAACATCCTTGCTCTAGTCTAAGCCCATGGCCTGCCCTGGCCATGTCCTCTTGTGCAAGTCCTAATCCCCCAGGGAGAGTTGACTCCTCTGGAAGGGATAAAGCTGACGTGTGTGTGTGTGTGTGTGTGTGTCTATGATAGTGAGTGTTTTAGGTGTTCGCTGCCAATCAGTGGGTGCATTTGGGTGGATTCAGAAATGCATGGAAGTGGTTGAGAAACAGGTGGGGCTGAGTGAGTTATGGAAGCTCAGGGGACAGGGAGATTCTTGGGGGTCTTTTGGGGGAAGTCCCACACTGGGGCTCTGAAGCACATATGCAAAAGCTGAGAGGTTCAAAATGGAAAGAGTCGTGGAGCAGGGGGAGAAACAAGGAAGGGAGGCGAGCTGTTGTCATACAGGTCGATGTTGCTGGCCTGCAGCCAGAGGAGAGGAGTGCCTCCCCCAAGAATCCCCAGATCCCCCTGGGAGTGCGCCGAGGTTCTTGACATCCACCACGGAGAATAATTTCAGGAGGGGTCAATGCTGAGCAAAGTTGGTGAGTTTATTGATAAAGCAGGAAGACAAGACACACTTGAGGAAGTCAAGTGCCTGGGTTAGGAGTGCCCCCGAAGCCACTAAGTATGTGATTTCGGGGCTTTGGGGCTACTTGATCTGTGACCAGGTTTAGCTATTGGGGAAAAGTATGTGTTGGTGTATTTCTTCTATTTCTGTCAGCAGAATTTTGTCCTTGAAGAGGAAACACTTTGGGGTACACTCCGCAGGTTTAGGGTGAAGCAGGAGAGCCAGCAGAAAAAAAGTAAACAGCAACAACAACAAACAAAAAAACTCATGGTCAGGGGGATCTGTACTTGCACATAAGTCACAGGAGGGTGGACTTAAGGATGGCATTCTTAATGGTTTCTTAATGGTAGGCCATTCTTAATGGTTTCTGTTGGTGGTAGTTCCTTTGCAAGCAATCTGGTCAGTTACAACAGAAACTAGGTATCAGCCAACTGGGAATGGAAATCAAGTCAGAAGAGTGAGGGAGGTCCTTTACCATCTCACATCCCCTCTATCTGCTAACTAGCTATCTTACCTTAAGCGAAACATCCCCTAGTCTTGGTGGGGGCAATGAGAAGAAGAAAACATACCAAAGCTTTGTCTCTACAGAGAAATAACTGTTTAGATACTACATAGGAAGAACAAAACCCAGCCACTGCCAGCTGGGGTGAGACAGGGGTTCACTGTTCAAGCAGCAGGGCCTGGGCCTTCACATCTACTTCCCCTTCCTGTACCCCTCCCCAACACATAGGTCATTGGTTTGCTTGTGAGCTAACATAACAGTTTCTCAATTTCTTTTTCGAATTATGTACTTTAAAGAAGTAATTTCCAAACACTGGTCTGTGTGGAAAACATGAGGAATGAGTCAAGCATTCCCTGGTCTGAGGTTAAATGAGGAACATAAAGGAAATGTAATGAGTTTTTCATAAGCTAAGTTTATTCAACTTAAACGAATATGTTTTCTACTGAGATGATGCTGAGGCGCTTTTTTTTTACTGCCCCGTTGGCTTTCTTTAATGCAATCCAGGTCCTCAAAGCAGCGTAAACTTAGAGTCTCTGCTTCCTGAAACCCTAAAGGCCAGAAACCACCGTTTAAATCACTGTTGAGTTCTCTGACTAGAACATATGGAGGAAAGTTGTTGGTAATAATGGGGAATCTTAATCTGAGCACTTTCACCCTTAAGATAGAAAAAGCTGGACAGCAAGAGACCAATACTCTACCGGACATAGGGAGGCTGTGGCATGTCCCTCTTTGGATGAAAAAAAGACCAGGAGAGGCCATAGCCTTCCCTTCTGCTTCCTTGACTTTGTTGCCTGGAAAATATGTGTTACTGCAGGAGTGGGCAGCAGGCTTAACGGTGCCATAAGATCGAAAGCTGTATAGTACATGTGAAGGCTTGGTTCTTTGAGCTGGACTTGGGGTGGGAGAGCCTTTCCTCTCCTTCATCGTAAATATAAATAAAATCAGAAAGTTGCCCACGACACTGATGGTGGACCACTCTGGTACTTTACTGTCATAGCCCTCTAACTGTTCTCTAGCCATGCTCTTTCCCTTGGGTCAAAGAGTACAAAGGACAGATCAATTTTGCCAGCTCAGAGCTCCTGCTCCTGCAGGAAGGGAAGGTAATATTCTCTTGATTCTTCAGTGTTCTTCAGACCCTTGGAACCAATGAAAGGTTAGCAAGAGATAATAAACAAGCAGGAGTTGAAAAACACATAACCTGATTCACCAATGAGAAATGCAGAAAGAGAGGTAGGTGTGAGTCTCACAGAGGTAGCCGAGAGTTCAGGTGTAAATACCATTGTCCCTTGAAACAAAGACAGAAGGGCCTGGAGCAGGCACCCAGAAAAAGTACCATAAGCAAGAGCTTGCAGAGCCTTAGGCCCGCCTCTCTTCTGGGCACAGGGTTTTCTGGAGGGAAATTTCTCTTACTGAAGAGCAACTTCTACATTGTTTTCAAGGAGTCTTAATCAACTCAAAATAGCCCTTTTACTAAAGAGGCACATTCTGAGGTGGCAGTTTCTCATCTGTTACATGCTTTTTCCTGCATGATGCATCAGTTCCTATATCTTTGGAAGTTCCTTGTCCAAATGGCCTTGAAAAGTCTGGATTCTCCAGAAAAATAAAACCGACAGGGGGCAATCTTGGTTCCCTGTACTGTCTGTGTTTAATTGCTTAGATATGCACACGTGCACATACACGAAACATTTAATTGCATATGCACGCACATAGTCACACATTCTTGGAGAGAGGTTCCCCTTACATAAAAAGATTTATATGTAGAGAAAGAAAGTGGTCCATGTGGTTACAGATGTGAAAACAAGTCGTAGGATCTGCAGTCAGCAAACTATCCCATAGCGTGGGGCCCTGGACTGAGTTCAAAGGGAGGAAGAAGGAAGTCAGCTGAGCTGCAGCTGCCATTTCCTCATACTCTTGCCCTCCTACCACCGTGGACATATTCACTGTGAGCCAAAACAAGTCCTTTCTTCTCCTCTCTTCCTCAAGTTGCTCTTGTCAAGTATGTTGTCACAGCAACAGGGCAGCAATGAGTTGCAGACACATTGTCTACTTTCATACCCTTGCTTGCGCTCTGTGGGTCTCTGTGTAGGTGAGCTAGTGCCCTCGTGTGAGGTTGCCAGTTGGAGGTGAGTATTTAGACAAGGCTGCCATTTCACTCGAGCCTTGAAAGTGTCAGGACACTTGGGTGGAACAGGTGTGGTCAGCTTTGCTTTCTGTTACTAGTAGTTCTACTACTATTATTTGTAACAGAGCCCTGGCTGTCCCGGACTCACTTTGTAGACTAGGCTGGCCTGGAACTCAACAGAGATTCATCTGCCTCTGCCCTGAGTGCTGGGATAAAAGGCGTGCACAACCACTCCTGGCCCCAGGTTTTATTATTACGTGTACCTTGAAAGCTAGGTGGAGCTGAACAGGTGAATTTACCTGAACTCCCACCCAAATCCCACCAAAGCAATGTTAGGAGGACTGAAGAGAGTACACACCTTGGGGACACAGAGCATACCACTGAACAGGATGTTTGGGAGCTGGTAGACTCATGAGAGTTGTGGCTTTCCCCCATGCTGTAACTTAATGTCATAGATGGAGCTTTTTTTTTTTTTTTTTTTTTTTTTTTTTCTTTCCAGACAGCGTTTTTCTATGTAGCCCTGGCTGTCCTAGAATTAGCTCTGTAGACCAGGCTGACCTGGAACTCGCTCTGTAGACCAGTAACCTCAGAGATCCATCTGCCTCTGCCTCCCTAGTGTTGGAACTAAAGGTGTGTGCCATCACTGCCCAGTTTAGATGGAGTTATTTATAAACATGAGAAACTTAGACCTCACAGTTGTGGAGGCGGGAAGTTCAAGGGTAAAGGCCCCAACAAATCCAGTGTCTAGTGAAGCTCTGCTCCTTCTTGCTGCATCATGTGGCCAGAGAGAGCTCCAGCAAGTTTCTTTTCTAAGGGAACTGATTCCATTCACGTGGGTGACACCCTTGTGACTCCCTCTCTCCAAGACCCACCCCTAAGACTCTCATACTGGGCTCTAGCTTGTGAATTTGTGGTGGGAAAAAGATACATATTCAGACCACAGAAACCTGCGTGGACGATTAGTGGTCGAGAGGAAGCCGTCAGAAAGCAGGGCTGTGCAGACAGGTTGAGAGCCTGTCAAGAGAACAGCTGGACTTGGGCCACCTTGCTTCTCTTTCAAGTGGGCGCCTGTTCCTTGCAGCCCTATGGAAGCCTGGAGCTCTGCTTCCTGGAGAGATCTGGTAAAGAGACGGCCAGCCCAAGACGCTGCTCAGCTGGGAAAGGACTCACAGAGATGCAGGGGCCCAGCAGGACCAGGCAGCGGTGGAGCTCCACATATCCAGACCACAGCCCTTTTATAGTTGGTGTCCGGAACATGGAGCCCTTCCAGCCAGGAGTGTGGCAGTCACCTCTGTAGCCCAGTGATTAGCCTGAGAGGAAGACCCTCAGCTGCTGGTTGTTCCAAGTGCCTTGAGGCAGGCGTCCTGAGAGATGGCTCCGAGGTTCCAGAGTCCTGATAGACACAGCAGACTTTCAACATCCTTCTAACTGTGAGCAGCAGTCAAAGCCCACGGGAGGCTTGAGAGTGAGAGGTGGGTGCATTGAGGCTCCAGAGAGTGGGCATATAGGGAAGAGAGCAAAGGAACATCCATAATGAATTAAAGGGCTTTTGAAGCAACAACAGGCTACCTGACAGAAGGGAACTTACAGATAGCAGGAGGGTCTTGGAGATTCAAAATAAGGCAGCATCAACATTCAAAAAAAAAAATCTGTGGAAGAGACAGAAGAAATTAGAAAAAAAAAAAAAAAAAGGAGAGGAGAGACAGTAGAAGGGAAAAAGGGGAAAGCTAGAAGCCCGAGTCAGGAAAGCCAGAGTGTGATGGCCATGGCCTTCAGTACAGGGGAAGGGTATGTGACCCAGTTATCCTGGGGTTGCAAAGTCTGCCAATGTCTTCAGGCCTGGGGTGTCTGTGACAGAGCCCCTCCCACTCACTGTTGAGGAACCTGAGTGTTTTGTCAGGAGTAAGGCTCCTGGCTGAGGACAGTCAGTGGGCACATGGTCTACCGTGCTCTGGAATTCGTGTTCACCAGGTCACTTCATGGAGTGTAGGATTCCTAACCTGGCTGGTAAGAACAGGGCCAGTGACTGTACCTGGAAGGGAGGAGGGACAGATGGCAAAGGCTAGTTCTCTCTCTCTCTCTCTCTCTCCTTTCTCTCTCGGTTTCTCGAGGCAGAGTTTCTCTGTGTAGCCTTGGCTGTCCTGGAACTCACAGTGATCCTCCTGCCTCTGCCTCCCTGAGTGCTGGCATGCTTCACCACTTCTGGTTTAAAGGCTAGTCCTCAAAGCAGAAAGTCAAACCTGGGACGAATGGGCATTCCAAAATAGAACTTCTCAAGTTCTTATTATTTTTATATTCTTTCCCTCTTAACTTGGAAGGGATCTTTTTGTTCTTTTTATGTCTTGAGTTTGTTTTTAATCAGCATGTTTTTTTTTTAAAAAAAAAAAAAACAACAAAAACATCATTATTCTTCAAACATTTCATTTTGAGTTTTCTCCTCTCCATCTGGTTTGCTTCATAAAAATGGGAGAGAGAGACACACATGGGGGGGGGGAGGAGAATTTATCCAGAAGCTGTCTTCTCTTAATGTCTCAATTCACTGTTCTAGGACAGGAGAGCAGCTGGCTGTGCTCTGGAGCCCGGGGAGGGTGGGGCTGGATTTGACTTTTCCCAGGACAGCAGAGGAGCCCAAGGTGAGGATTCGTTCCAGCCACAGAGTATAAGCTTCTTCTTTACCCCAGGAGTCAAGCAAGCTCCCATAGAATTCTCAGGAGAATCCGGATAACAGTTGTGCAGCATCCTTCTGCAGGATGTGGCCAGGGCCCTGTCCTCCCCTCTCAGTTTCTCATTTACTGGACCCTCTACTTATCTGAGGACAAGGGTGTGGTTTGGAAGCTTAAATCACGCCAAATCAGCAGCTGCCATCTGCCCTCCCTTTCTCCACCTGTGTTCCCTCACACGGGGTCTTCTGCTGAGACAATTTGAAGGTGAGCATGGGGAAGGCCATATAGTGGAAGCAGTGTTCACTTGCTCATTCACTAATTCATTCATTCATTCACCCTGTGCTGAGTGCTCTTTACATCTAACCTTGTGCAGTCACTGGAGCACAGACTGGGTGTAACACTCTAAGCCAGGAGCTCCTCCTCTTGGCAATGGAGGGAGATGGTGGCCTCAGGACTGGAAGAGGATCACCTTCTGGGGACGGTGGCTTCCCCACAGCAGCTCAGGGACAATGGCAGCATGTTCTCTAGAAAAACCTTTGTCTCCTGGGCTGACTTTCAACAGTTCCATGTTTTTCCACCTCTGGGCCATGCTGATTTGTCCAGAGCTGAGGCCCATTTCACTGTCTGGGGAAAAATCAGAATAAGATGGTATCAGCCAGCTTGGTTCAGCTCCTTGATTGACGGATCTCATAAGCCTGGGCAAGCCAAGTACTCATTCTGTCTCTGAGAAATGAAGCCAACTCCACCTACCTCATGGCTGTGGGGGAATCAGCTATGGTGTCACTGTGAGACATTTGGTGGCATGACCACTCCTGGTGGCTATTGTCACAGAGACACAGAGTGAATTAGAGGCTTCTTGGCTCCCTTGGACATCCTTGGTCCTGCTTGAGGTCCTTCTAGAGGCCTGGCTTTCCTCCTGCTCTTGGCATTCATAATTCAAGCTGCGCAAATCTTGCTGTTTGCTGTCTTGGTGGTGATGGTGGGTTCTGTTCTTGCAACAGCATTCTTCATGTTCTGACTGATCCAAGTGGGGAAAGGGCTGTGTGGAGACAGGAGGATGACTTCCAGGACCTCAGGGCATGAGCAAAGCTGAGCGTGCTTAGACATCCACCACGTAAGATGGAAAGGGCCCAGGCTTGAGGACCCAGTTGGCAGAGCAAGGTGTGAGTGTGGCTATCATACCATAGGTGTCCAGTAAGAAATAGTTGCCATCTTCTTGCCAAGGCTAGAGAGATGGCACAGCAGGTAAAGATACTTTGTAACCTTGCTCACCTGACTTTGGTTCTGGAACCCACTCACAGAACTGTCTTCCGTTCTCCACCTGTGGGCTATGGCATGTATGTGTGCATGCACACACGTGCACACACAACCTATAAAAACAACGGATGCAATCAAATTTGAAAGAGGAAATTGAGGCTGGGGAGGCGACACTAGTTTAATGACAGAAGCCTGGATATTTTCAATGACCCGTTCCTTGTATTTAATCAATGTATTGGTCTGTTGTTACACGCTTCAATATCACCCCCAAACCCACTGCAATCCGTGGGTAACCAAATACAGAAAGAGAAAATTCACTGGATTTTTTGGAAGGAGATGGGGAGAAAAAGACCAGGTGACAAGCAGGGCTGCTAGAGCCCTGACCCCAGGCAGTAGGCATGATAACCCCCTCCTCTTAGTGCACTATGGCAGGCAGCTGGCTGCTTTGACAGGCTTATGATGAATATGGCCAGAGCTCCACCACCTAACCTGGGCTCTGGCTAATTGCTCGCTGGCTTTCTCAAGGTTCCTCATACTCAACATAATGCCCTGTTGTGGTCTGGTTCTCATTTAAGGCTAAAACAGACCAGGATCCAGAAACCCAATATAGATCAAAAAGGCTTTTAATTTAGCAATTTCAATTAGAGAGAGAGAGAGAGAGAGAGAGAGAGAGAGAGAGAGAGTTTGGCTTCCTCCCTGGTCCTGTGTACAGCTGCCCTTCTCAGTCACCCTGAGTTGTTATTGCAATCCCATCCCCAGCCTCTTGGTCTGAACTCTCAGGTTCAAGTTGGCTGTAATTTTAGAGGGTAAAGTTCTTCCTACAGGGAGAATGCAGGGATCTGACCTTGCCTACAGGAAACACATATTTTAAAAACATTTTAAAAATTACATTTACTTCGTGTGTGTGCCCACACACGTGTGCACATCATATATACACATGTGGAGGTCAGATGACGGCTTGCTGGGACCATGTGGTTCCTGGCAGCTAAGCCCTGGTTATCAGGGTTGGTGGCAAGCATCTTTAGCCACTGAGCTGTGTCCGTAGTTCAGGAGACCTGTCTTGGAAGCCGTTACCATCCTACTCACCTGATCTCCCTACTACACATTTCCACCAGTTATGACTGCATGTTGATTATCTCTTGTGGATGAATAAGGGCTTGTTTGTGAGGTTCCCTGTTAGGGCTCGGGGCCAGGAGCCCTGAGTCTTAGTAAGGCACGAGTTAGCTCCCTGTAGATAGTAAGGGTTGACCAGGAGGCGGTTTCATCGCACAAAACTTCACCCTCCTGCTTAGATGACCCCTTCTCAGTAGGGCCCAGGGACCATTCATAGGCCACAGGGATTCTACTGGCTCAGCCTGAGATGTGCTCAGAAAGGAGCAAGCCCAATAGAGATGACACCAGTCTCTACCTAGTGCCCACAGAGGGCTGCTGGGCCAGAGAGCACATTGGGGTTGCTCTCTGTGACCCTCCTACCCCGTTCCTTCTCACTTTCCCTTCATAGCTACGTTATCTCTGCTGCTGCTTTATCCATGTTTCTTTATTCTTCTTGATCCCGAGACAGTGAACTCGGAAGCCACTGGCTTGGGGTGGGCTTTGGAAAACACCAGTCGTGTGTGATACCTCATTTCCCAAGAGCCTCTAAGAAGGGCTCTGTCACTATGGAAACCCCACATTGTCAAGATGAGAGAGGGTTATATTCTCCTTGCCTCATTTAGCCCAGTAACATCCTTCTAGGTTGAGATGGTCTGCCTGGGTCAGCTCTCAGGCCTGTACTTACACTGTGACCACTTTTGTTAACCCTTGCCACCCCAGGCCACTGTCTCTCATGATGGGTGTAGCTCATCAGCCATCAACGAAAACAGCTCTTGCTCCAAAGGGCATAAGAGGTAGGTTATTCTTGAGCCTAATATGAATGACTATGGTCCAGGTTGTCCCAAATGACATGTTCCAATGTGAAAACAGTTTCATAAAGTTTTTGTATTTACAGAAGAAAAGGAAGTTATAAATCAAGTTATTATTTTTAAAATACACTTTGTGGGAATGTTATGTAGGTGGGCATATCTGCTATGAGTTTTAAATGTTGTTTGTAGACTTTTTGGAAAGCTAGGTTAATACATTCTAAAAGACTTTACCTGACAGTCAAATAATGTTAGATCAGCAACAGAGACGGGCAATGAATTAAGGGAACTGAAGATAGTCTAAGATAATTTTGGTTCTGAAACTGCAACATTCCAACTCTCCACAACCACAGCTCTCTAATTAGTCACTTGGGCTTGTAGAATCATTACCATAGACTCATTACCATAGACTCTCTCTCTCTCTCTCTCTCTCTCTCTCTCTCTCTCTCTCTGTGTGTGTGTGTGTGTGTGTGTGTGATTTCAGTCCGCATGGGCCAGAGGTAAGCAGGGAATGGTGGCCCAGGAAAGACATGGCTAGGGATGATAGAGCTGAGCAGCATATCTTTGGGTGTCCAGTGAACATTCTCAACAATAAACCACCATCATTCTACCCCGTGCAGACTTGGCTCTGAGATCTGCTTATCTGCCTCAGGTCTCTGCTCAGACTCAGTTTCCTCCTGAACTTGTGGTCTCCTTTCTGGCTTCAACTTCTGCTCTGCTTCTCCTATCAGGGGCAGCCTGAACATCACCTCACACCAGGAAGAAGGCCATTGTGGGTGAGCTCACAGGGCAGTCATGGGATGGGGCCATCAGCTCTCTGATGTGATATTAGGGGCCAACAGCAACATGGGCTCCCTGGGGCTGGAGGGATATGGAGGGCTGGTGCAGAGTGAGGCTGTAGCTGGCAGGACTTCAGGCTGAACTGATTTCTGGAAGAGACACCTGCTGAAGAGGAAGGTGGGCGGAGTTGCAGGTTGGACAACCACCTTCACAGAAAGTATCTGTCAAAGTAGCAACTGGTGACACAGGGGATCTTTGCATGGCATGGTCCATCACTTCCCTGAGAATTTATACACAGTTGTCGATGGTGGAGAGAGATGCATTTTCTTCACAGGCAAATGAACATACAAAAAAAAGACATGAAGTAGAAGGGTGGGGTAGTTTGAAAGAGGGAGGGAATCAGTGGAGTGGGAGGGGGACAGGAGGGGATAATGGGTTTGAATATGATCAAATATGTTATAAACATATGTGAAAATGTCATAATGAAGCCCATCATCACTTGTAATCAATATGCTAGTATAAAACATTTAAGGAGATAATGATGGGTGTGGCCAGAGATATTGGGAGCCAGAGGGGTTGGGTTTTTCCATGTTAGGTTCAGGGGTTGATACAGATGTTTGGGTACATAGGCACGATGCCATTCAATGAGTGCTGCAAAACTTGTTTGGGCACAGCTTGGATTGCTCAGCAGGATGGCCGAGCTCTACATAGAAAATGAGCCTCGCCCCAAGGGCAGTGGGATGCTTTCTAAGAATTTTCAGTCAAGCAGGAGGATGCCAAGGTTATAATAATGGTGGATTTAAAAAGTCAAGCTACAGAGAACGGGTCAGAGGAGAAAGGAGTCAAGGTAGGATTAGAGGACCCCTGGGAATCTAGGGGAAGCATGGCCAGGACTTCTCTGAATCAGAGATAAGGACAGAGAGAAGATGGGCTGATGAGGTCAGGGCAGATTCTGCAGTGTTTGGAGTCTGACAACAATGGGCCAGCAATGTCATGAAAAAAAGTGTCAGCATAAGCTCCTCCCATGAAGAACAGGCTCTGAAATCAGCTTCCCTTTGCTGTTGCTTACATCACAGACTTTCTAGGGTTTTCCTCCTCCATGATTGAGTGATGCTTGAAAAATAATTTTGCTCCCTGTTGATAACGTGCCTTCTCTGTGGTAATTCCTTGTTTCTGTGTCTCATCCACGATAGCATTCAATACTCAAAGAATCGTTCCTGACTCTTACCACCTACACACCAATTCACTTCTGGAGAAGCGAAAACTTGTATGCAGGAGATGGAGAAGGGTTTGTGTCACTGGAGTACCTGAGACCACGTGTGCCTGCAGCCTGACTCCAGCTCATACTGGAAGCTAAGGGGGGGCAGGGTAGTCTCCGCTCTGCAAGGCACTGTCAGCAGTTTGGCAGTTCACCTCCTAAGTGCCCTGTCCCCCTTGTCCTGAGCACAGTATTTCAGAAACACACACACACACACACACACACACACACACACACACACACACACACGTGCATGTACACATGCACGAACACATTGTGTTCTTCATAGTGATGTCAGAACTTAATTGAATAACATTAACTTCACAAGCTATTATTGGCTACAATTCACTAAGCGGTCCCAATTTCCCTTGCTAGCTGGCTGTGGGAAAACACAGGCTCTTTAATTTCAATTTTAACTACTAATATTAACTCTCAGATGGTGCATTCCACATCATTTAGTAAATCTATCAATATATGTATGTGTGTGTGTATATATATATGTATTTTACATAATGGCTTCTGTAGGGTTAAAGAGAACACAGCAGAACTCAAAGGATTTAAAAAGGCTTTCTAGGGGCAGATACAGAATTGATATTGATGCAGAGAGTCGTTGCTGATGGTTAGATGAGATACCAAGTGGCTTGTAGAGAACACAAGGTTAAGAAAGAGTCAGCGCAGATATGACCCAGGTACTTAGATGCAAGGGTGTGATTGACCTATGGGCTCCAATTAATGGACCATTGAAAATGCATAGGACATAGTCCTTGAAAGGGACTTCCTTAGGAGCCTGAAGTTGACATTCTATGTTTTCAGGTCTCCTTCAGACAGGGTATGGTGAGCTCTTCTGAGCTACCACTATAGATGCATCATGACAGCCCCAAGCCCAGAAACCTGGATCTCAGAAAGAAAAGACTGCCTGTCCTTGAATTTTTGGAGTAGTCATCGAAGGGAGAATGCAGTCTTTGTAGGAGAGGGGAAGGGTTTGCGTTCCTGGCCTTGCTGGAAGCTGCTGCTGCACCTGAAGTTGAGGGAGAAGAGGCAGAGCGCAGCCTGGCGGGCTTCCTAAAGGCACATCAAGCTCCCTTTGATTCTAGGCAAGGTTTTTCATTTAGCACTTTAATCATTTGGCAGAAACACAGAGGCAAGCTTTCAGAGAAAGACCAGCATCGCTTGGCCTAAGAGGCCGGGCTGCCCACAGCTGTGGTGCGCTGGTTGCTCTGGGACAGCCAGAGCTCTGCTCCTGCTCTGTGGAGCCCACACTCGGCTCCAAGATGCCTAGAAAGTCTTTTGTACTTATTTTTTATGGCAGTGCTGGGGATCAAACCCAGGACCCCGCATATGCTGGGCAAGTGAGCACCTGTTAAACACCCCCTCGGAGCATCTCAGGAGAGCAGGGCGAACAGCGCCTCTCCCCTTTGGGAACAGATGGCTAGGCGTGCAGCTGGGATTCTGCATGCTGTCCAGAGGGCAGTGCAGGTTAAAGGAAATTCCACAAATAATTCTAAGGAGCCACCCTCAGCCTTACCCTGCCCCATCTGGAAATTCCATCCCAGGGTAAGCATTCACTTGGGAGCCAGGAGGAAAGGAGGAAAAGGAGGGGGAGGAGGAGAAAGAGGAGGAGTGGGTACTTTGATGATGTCTTATAGCTACTTCTGGGGATGGAGTACGTGAAGTCAACTCTCTCAGCTTCTGACAAGGGCAAGGATGGATGCTAGGGTCCCAGACCTGCTTAAAGATCCACAGAGAAGCAAGTATGTGTCTGAGCTGGAAGAACTGTTTGAGTCTTCAGACAGTGGAGGTTGTCCAAATCTTGTGCCTCACTTTGAGAGCCTGCAGGAGACCCCTTCTGCTGCCCTGACAGTGCACCTGTCTGTAGGTCGCATCCACTATGCACCAAGTGTAGCTTTCAGCACGTTCCCAGTATTCTCAGGTGGCCCCTACAACTCGGCAGGTGCACACTTTCCTTTGGGAAGACTGTCTTGGTTAGGGTTTCCACGGCTGCAATGAAGCACCATGACCAAAAGCAAGTCGGGGACGAAAGGGTTTATTTGGCTTATACCTCCATATCACTATTCATCATTAAAGGAAACCAGAACAGGAACTCAAGCAGGGAGGGACCTGGAGGCAGGAGTTGATGCAGAGGTAATGGAGAGGTGCTGCTTACTGGCTTGCTCTCATGGCTTGCTCAGACTTTTTTTTCTTATAGAACCCAGGACTACCACACCAAGAGTGGCCTCTGCCACAGTGGACTGAACTCTACCACTTCCATGGCTAATTAAGAAAATGCTGTTACGACTTGCCTGTAGCCAGATCTTCTAGAGGCAGGTTCTCAGCTGAGGTGTACTCCTCTCAGATGCCCCTAGCTTGCGTCAGGATGACATAAAACTGTCCAGCAGAGGGATTGAGTGAACTGAGTTAAAAAGCTTCCTGCCATGAAGCACTGGAGAAAAGAACTGGGCATGCATGCTTAAGGCCTTGGCATAACCTATCAAGTCTGTGACATTTCAGCTTTGCAAAGATCCTGTCTAGGAAGCCTTCCAGGCAGGAGCAGAAGCCACTGCTCTTGGCAGGAAAGACCTTCCCCACCTCAACTCTGGAGACAGACATGGCTTTTACTAGTGCCTCCTGCGTACAATTTTGTTTTTCTCCTGGGCAGGGGTATGTGTGTGTGCTCTGCTTCCATCTGGGAAGGGGGCTGAGAGGGTCCCATTCCTGCAGGCAGCCATGCTGTACTTCTTCATCCAGGTGGAGTCCACTGCCAAGTGTCTCAGTCCAGCCTCAGGCCTGGCCCTCTGCCCATGAAGGCTGTCAACAATGTTCCAGCACCCTGGCCTTAGCCAGTTGGCATGCTGGGACCCAACTGTGCTTCCATCAGGGACATTTTTTATGGTCCTGGTTGTTGTTTTTCGGATCTGGCCTCAGTGTTCTGCATACCAGCAGCTGCAATGCAGACCTCAGTTGAGCCTTCATGTGGGTCACTGAGATTCAACTCTTGCTGCTCACTCACGTTCTGTGAAGCTGGAAAGCCCTTCCCGAGGTTCTATTTGAGGCCAATGTTGCGAATGACCACATACCAAAACTTCTCATGAAGGGACATGTGTGTCCAAGTGTGCTAATCTGAAATCTCTGTCAGGAGATGACTCTGTAAAAATAAAATTGTGACTGTCACAGGCTGTGAATGAAAAGCACATCAAATTTATTTAATTTATCACCTAATAAAAAATGAGTAATTCAAACAGCATACACATTTTGAGATGGAGGATTGAGTCTAGATACAGGATGCAGGTAACCAGGGGTCCCAAAATGAAGGTAGGAACAGAGGAAGCTGGTTCATCTCCACGGGACAACTAACACAGCAATGTACCGGACCAGGTTTACTCGACCATCTATGGACAGGAATCATTTGCAAGGATAATTTTTCACAGTCGTAGAAACACAGACCAGGAAAGAATCAAGCTCCAACAGGCTGGTGAAGTTTGCAGGGGTGCACCGGCCAGGGCACCAGGGACTTTCTGTTAATTTTCTGTTTCTTCACATCTTTCACCTGACACATTCTCAAGGACCCGGGCAAGTTTTTACAGGTAAAACATCTGTTGAACATCTGTCGGGCTGTGTTTTGGCTGCTTTCATCCTGAGGCGAGGCTCTGGGCAAGCAGGTGGCGAGGGAGAAAACCAGGCTTCTGGTCCAGATTCTGGTTTTAAGCTCATTCCTGAGTTCCTCAGAGGAGGAGGATGTGGAGGCGGGGGCAGGGAGCCAGCTGTGCAGTCTTCAGAGTAACAGTCAGCCTCAGGTACAGGTGCCTTACCTTTGATCTTGAGAATTTTGCAACGTTCGTTTCCCATATGCCCATGGTGAGTCAGATGCACAACAGTCCCTTTAAATGACTTTCTGGTGTAGGACAAATTGTGTGTCTCCTCCCCACTCACCCCAAGATAAGGTGATCCTGATCCCTAGTGTTCAGAGTATGAGCTTACTTGAAGTAGGATAGAGACAGATGTCAAAAGAGGCACCTAGGGGAGGTCCTCCTCTTCTCTTTTCATCTCTGGTGGATTTTTTGGGGGTTACTCATGTATACTATCATATCATCAGTGAATAGTGATACTGAGGGAGGGGCATGGGAGGAGAAGAATGAGGAAGAGTGGGATTGGGAGGGGATGAGGCAGGGAGTTACAGCTGGGATACAAAGTGAATAAATTGTAATAATCAAAAAATAAGTAAAAAAGGACACACACACACACACACATACAGGCAACTATAGGAGAAAGAAGGCCATGTGACAACAAACTAGAGATTGAGGGGCTACAGCTGCTCCTCAATCAACCAGCAGAGGGACAGCTGCTTCCTTCTGACCTGCTGATACCTGGTTTTGAACTTTTAGCCCTCAGAACTGTAAAATAATTTATTATTATTATTATTATTATTATTATTATTATTATTATTATTAGCCACAGAGTTGGTGACGCTTTTCCACAGAAGCCCTAAAAAAACTCCTATTGTTACCATGGATAACATGATTATTCTGGGAAGACACCCTGTGGCTTTGAGGACCTCCCTGTGCTTATGAGGAATTCACAGCATAATCTGGCATGCCAGAACCCTGTTAGCAGCAACGCAGAGGCTCATGGGACACGGGAGAGTTGAGAATGGGCTATGGGGCATCTCAGGGCAGGTGGGACATTAGACTGTAGGCTTAGTATTGTTTCTATGTGGAAGGTGGAGCTGGACCTCCTGGAGCAGCTGGGAACAGACAGCTTGGGAGGATTTGGAATCCATCATGAAGCTTTCTCACCAAGGTGTACGGTAGATTCTGGTGTTGCTGCTAAGATATCTCAAACGGTTAGATAGTGCTACCAGCATTTTGTCTGAGCACATGTCTGTGCCTGCAGATGTCTCCCACCAGCCAGCCCTGCCAACGTGGAAGATAAGAGAATGCTGAACCCTGCTCTCTCAAGGACCTCATGGTTCACCAGTCACGTGGCTCCTGTGTATGGGCCAGCTTTCCAGGGGGCCCTCAACAGACACATTTGGAGCACCAAGGCTCGGAAACAGAGAGTCACCGGGCATCTTACTGCACGGGACTTATACCTGTGTCTAGTCTCTGTGCTGAGTCACAATGGTGGCCTGCCTGTCTGTATTTCATGGTCTCAGCTAGGCTGGCTCTTCCATGGCAGAGCCTGTCCCACCCTTACTTCTGATCCAGGTGCCACAGTGTACACATTTTAGGCCGAATCTCATCTAAATCCCAAGAACCCTGGATATTGCACACATGCCTCTCCCTGCCCCCCTGACCCCTTGAAAATAAGGATACTGGGGTTGAGACAGCTCCATACTGGTCCAGGGACACTGCCTAACAGTAAGTTGAAGGGATGAAATTGAACCCCAGGCGCGTATGACTCTGAAGCTGGGCTCCTTCGATATCACTTTGCTGAACAAGTGCATTGTTATGTAGAAGACTGAAACCCACCAGGGCCCCTGCAGAGGGGCCTTTGCACTCAATTGCCCTTTGTCTTCAGGACAGTGGCCTAAGATACCTTTTTGGTTTTGTTTAAATATGCTATATGTGTTTCCAGCCTTTTCCAAGCAGACCCAGGTAGAAAACATCGCCATGGCAACCCTTGCTACAGCTTCAGAAAAAAGAAATCTTGGATCCCAACACTTAGTACTCTGTGGGTCTGAGGGACAGGTTTAATTGGCACTGTTCCTAGTTGGCTCAGTAGATACCCTTCTTGGCTTTGTGTCCCCAATGTGGTATCCAGGATACGGGGAAACATGATGTGTTTGCTCCTGCTGAAGCAGAGGGGTGGCTGGCTGTACCCTTGGTGAGGACTCCATTGTCTGATCAGGGGGATTGACGTGCCTGGAATTCTGGTAGGGCTCTAAGGGTACCTGGGCCCAGGTCCACCTGCGTCCTCAGGTTACCTGTGTCCCCCAAGAGAGGGGTCAGCTGGGCTTCAGGTCACTTGCACCCTCAGATGAGGACTGTCCATTCTTTCTACCACTCATTCCATATGGAAAAACCTACTGCCCCCTGAGAAACCAGAGAGCCTGGAGTTGCTTCAGGTTTCTGGATGGTTGTGGCAGATATGGCCACCCACTCCTTGTTCTTTCTTGCTGAAGGTATCCCCGGTGTGCACGTTCCTTCCCAGGTTCCCTTGCAGCTCCATGCGGTGCTATGATGCTCTGGCCAAGGGAGGAATATCTTGCGAAACATTCTGAGGACCTGATCACTTTTCCTTTAAGTGGGAAGAGCCCTTTTGTCCCCCTGCTAGGGAGCCTGTGTGTTCCTTGGGACATCTTCTGACAAGGAAGCATTGATGATGCTGATACGTGCCGATGTGGTGGGGCTGCCCAAGTCTCAGTGCTGGGTTCCCCTCTACCCCCTGCTGTGTGGCATCTGGGGTTCCCTGCTGCTAAAGCCCTTGTTGCACACAGTGTGGTACTCAGCGGCCATGACTTGGTGCACCTGAAAACTGAAAACTGAGAGAACTGCAGCCTGAGCTGTTTGACCTGCAAACACACTCGTCTTAACAAGAACCCCTGGGAAACATGTAGGAAAGAAGTGCTGACCATTGAGAGAGAGGAGAGGGGAAAAGGGGAAACATACAGAGGCAGAGAAAGATAGGAAAGACAGAAGGCAGGAGACGGAGAGAGACAGGCACAAGGATATATAGAGAGATTAGAAAGAGAGACAGAGAAAGACAGACAGAAGAGATACAGACCCAGAGACATGCAGGCAGAAATGAAGAAATAGTCAAGGACAGATATACATAGAGACAGAGAAACAGAAAGAGGGAGAAGGTAGAGGTGGGGTGGGAGCAGCTGGGCTGAAGGCTAGAGGCTGAGATCCTAACAGATTTCCAGTCAACCTGCAGGGTGCAGGGTACACAGTCATCAGGGTATTGGAGCCTTGGGTGGGTCTTTCCACATGTTTTCCAAACTCTGTTCTTGATATTTAGGAAGGGCAAAATTTTGCCTTGATAAAGAAAACCTGGGCCAGCAGCTCTTTCTTTCAAACAGCCCATTTCCTTCCTGGGTAAGCAGTCCTGATGATGGGAAAAGGTAGACCAAGTTCCAGTTCCAAGGAATCCTCAGGAAGCAGCTGAAAAGGAACACTATCTCAGGCAAGGAAACTCTGTACCTGAAGTGAGCAAAAGGTTCTGATTCCACGGGAAAGAGTGTCTCTCTGCAACCCCGGAGTTTTAACTTTTTAATGCTCACTCTGCCCCGTTTTGTAGCAGTACTCAAAGTTGGCATGCATCAAAGAGGTTTTGGAATTGGGAACTTCAAAACTGCAGTGCACTAAGAGAAGTTCTCAGCTCCACTGCTGGACGGCACCTGGCTGACATAGAGAATCCTCCGTCCCCCCAACCTGGAAGCATATCAGGCTTCAGGGAGACTAATGACTTTCTTGAGGTCTTTCAGCTGCTAGGTGGTGGGGTCAGGACTAGAACCCTAGTCGAGATTCCTTTCTTTCCCTGCCCCCATCAAAGGATGCTCACGATGGCCGGGATGTCTCTACCTTGTCAGGAATGTCTAGAGAGGTGGATTGCAAATGTCCCTGTCAGGCCTCTGTCCCAGCCCAGCTTCTTCATCAGATCGAGATGAGAATAATACTAGCATGTGACGTTTTCAGTTCTCCCCCCTTCAGCCATCTAGGGAGCAGCCCTGAATGCTGGGTCCTTCCTGCAAAGTGAAGTGAAATTCCAGGAAGGGATGAGGGCCCAGGGAAGGGAATAGATTGCTTCCCATAGAAAAGGAGAAGGAAACCAGAGACAGGGAGGGAATAGCAGAACCATGGACCAGGGAAGGAAACTCAGAAGGCATTCAGTGAACTGTTGGCTGTGAGACTTGAGAAGAATTGATGAGGTTTCACGAAGACTGTGTGTGATGTTTTGTTTCAGTGGGGACCTTCTTTCCTTCTTAAGGCTTATCAGAGTCTGAGAGCTTCTAGTTTTAAAGCTGTGTGATCCCCATTGACACACAGAGTTCACTGAATACTGAGGTGGGGCTCCCAGTGGCCTCTTTGACGTAACTCTTCTGTGGGGACATTGCCAGAGCAACAGGACCTCTGACCCATACAGACCCACCCACACTTCTAGAAGCTGGCAGGCAGCCCAGAGGGGTGACAGGCACTGTGGAATCTTCAGAGCAGTCACTTAGCTCATGCCCATCTGCCCAAACAATCTTGAGGAGTGAACGGTTTGCCATGTGCTCCTTGCTGCTCTCGGTACCTATTGGCTCAGGGAGGTTGGTATATAGTCTTTAAGACCCAGTTTCCTTATTGTGAAACCAAGAAGAGAGCACAATTTCAAACAGTTATTTGGGGGGGGGGGCGATTCAATTAAAATCACAATATAAATTGTGATTTTA
This sequence comes from Psammomys obesus, assembly GCF_907164565.1. NCBI lineage: Eukaryota > Metazoa > Chordata > Mammalia > Rodentia > Muridae > Psammomys > Psammomys obesus. The sequence goes on along the minus strand of NW_026590767.1, from coordinate 3,501,803 downwards.
TTATATATATAATAATATATATTTTTATAATTATATATAAAACATTATATAATTATATATAATTATATATAAAACAATATATAATTATAAATATAAGTTGACAATGTCAACTCCCTGGTAAAATTTTGATGATGATGATGGTTGTCATAGTTTGCTTTCTGTTACTGTGATAAAACACTGACCAAAAGCAACTTGGATTAATTGGAGGAAAAGGTTTATTTGGCTTACAGGTCATAGTCCATCACTGAGGGACACTAAGGTAGGAACTCAGGGCAGGAGCTTGAAGAAGAAACCATGGAGGAATGCTGCTTACTGGCTTGCTTCCAAGTTCACATTTAGCTACCTTTCTTATACAGCCCATACTCACCTGCTCAGTGGTGACATTGCCCAGAGTAGGCTGGGCCCTCCCCTATCAATCAACAAACAAGTAAGTGCCCCACAGACCAATTTGATGGATGTGATTCCTCAGGTGCCATGCTGTCTCTGACATGATGGACTTAACTGTGAGCTAAAATAAACTTTCTCCCTTAAGTTGCTTTTGTCACAATATTGTATCACAGCAACCCAAAGAGAAACTAATACAGGGAGTGTGATATCGATGTGATAGCGATAGTGTTTGTGCTTGTTTCTATGGCTGGATCTTTGTTCAGAGTTCTTGATACCATTCTTTCTGTTGGCTATTTCTATTCTCTTAACGGGTTCAGCCTTGTGAGTCACCCATCAAGCTTACAAGTGTTTGATATCAATCCTGCAAACACTTATCACCTTGGGACAAGCAAGTAGGGTATAGCCTAGAAAAAGAGAGCTGTGGAAGCCTTCCTCAGTGGGTTCTTTCTCCAGTTTCCGGGGCATCCTGAGCAGGCTTTATATGAGCAGCTTCATAACTTTTAGGCTGTGTGTTGTGAGTCAATTGTTGTCTGTCAGGTCAAAAGGAAACTCCAATTTCCCAAACTCCAAAAGGCAGTCCATATGTCCAGAGATAAACGCAAGCTGGACCACAGGAAGATTCATGGTCCATTAGATATAAGGCAGAATTCCTCAGGGACTTGAGAAACTGGTTCCTATCTGCCAAAAGGAATCATTTCCCTTACCTCTAGCAGAAGGGAAATATGGCTACCTGTGGTGTCTAACAATATATCAAAGCTTCCAGATTCTCTCAGTCTCTACTCAGAAGTACTTGTTATATACTTCAAAGTCCACACTAGCCTTCTGGCCCTTCCCTCCACAGCTGCTCATCCTCCTTATAACCCAGCTACTCTTGCTGTTCTTTCCGTATGCTTTGTCCTGTATCTCTTGCTGTCTTGCTATCTTCCCTATCTGTGCCCCCTCCCCCCTATGTTCTTTCCTCTCTCTCAGATTACTCTAGCTATATCCAGTCTGTTTCTCTTTCTCTCTGCTCTGCACAGATGCCTCTAGATATTTTCTCTCTTTAATTCACAACAAAACCCTTCCCCTAATAATGGAGTGTTCATGTTGGCAGTTTCTTTATAGTGTCCCCTGGCACACACTGACCATTCTCTTCCCTGTGATGAGTATGCACTGGCAGCACCTCATGGTTTCCGGGGCTCTTCCAAGCAGCCCCTGTCTGGAGGATTGGCCTGAGGCTGGCCCTGCAGTTCATTCTTCCCAGCCATAGGGAAGCTGCCTCCTTTAGAATCCCCTACCCTTATTCTCTGGAAATACTTTCAGATCAAGGTTTTATTTATTTAAAAGATGCTTTCTCTGCTATGGGTCACATTTTCAGTCAGGTGTTGTCAACTTGGTTACGAGTTGTGGTACCTTCTTATCCCTTATAGTTAACAGGACTAAATGTGGCCCCCTCCCACTGTCTCATACCATGTAGCTCCCCAACTTGTAGAAAAAAAGACTGGGATAGGAGTTAAGTAACTCCCTTAATGAGTGTACAGCTGGGATGGGGGAAGAAGTATGTGGCAGAGCAGGACTGAGCACTGCTGTCTGGTGTTTGGATTTTAAAATCTGGCAAATTTGCCTTAGGACAGCCTTGATGCTTGTTCTAGTTGAGGATGTCACTGCACGACAGCATGAGAAGGCTGGGTGAGGGGACTAAGCAGAACAAGAAGCAAACTTCCACTGACACCTGCCAGCAGCCTACATAGCTGTCTAAGTTTGTCCAGCTTGTCTAAGGCCAGGTCTATGTACGTAGTGACACATGGCCACTGCAGAGATACGGGAAAGCAGGGAGCATGGCTTCAGCCTCTGCTTCCTTATGTTAGGGGAGGGAGAAAGAGCCTCCCACAGCAAAGCCAAGGCTCTATGCCTGTTTTTGGTGCCCCCAACAGTCTAGCTGTCAGCAGGCTTGCTGTAAGCATGCTGTTTGTAGGAGGAAGGTTTTTACTTGGGGTTTGGAAAGCTCTATAGTGATTCCCCAAGTCTACATCCACAGGAGTTGAGACTTTATTTGGAAATAGAGCCTTTGTAAATGTAATCAAGTTCTGAGGTCAAGCTGGGTTAGTTTACAATTAAATCTGGTGTGACTAGTGTCCTATAAGAAGGAAATGTGGGTTTTCTCAAGTGGCTGACCTCTGTCTTGGCCTTTCTAGAAGTTACACAGATATCCTGGGCATGCAGGCGCCCATCTGCACGATGGTGCTAGATTACTGTGGGCTATGGCCCCCAGTCAAACACAAACTCAGCAGGTAGGTCATTACAAGGGCTCAGAGAATACCGCTTTGTGAGTCATGGCAAAGGCTAGACCTCTCATCTATCCGTCTATTCACCCATCCATTCATCCATGCATCCATGCATCCATGCATCCATCCATCCATCCATCCATCCATCCATCCATCCATCCATCCATCCGTCCATCCATCTGTCCATCCATTCAACCATTCATCCATCCATCCACTTATCCATCTATCCATCCATCTACACACGTATCCTACATTGTAGAAATGAACTTTCAAACATGAATTGTGAAGGAATTATTTTTTAAAAGGTTCCGTCACCCTCCTTGTTGATTCCGAGGCTCCCAGACTCCTCTACTGCTATTTGCAAGGAGGTCTTTTCCCCTGCTGGGTCATTCCTTTCCCTGTTTTGAAATGGGGCTTTCTTTGCGACTGCCAGCTCTGAAATAATGACACAGAGACTTATACTCAAGCTAGACTTGTTCTCAACAAGCATGTAATTAAATTATTCCAGTTATACTAATCTAAGTTCTGTCATGTAGCTTGTTAGTTACCTCACCTCAGTAACACACGTTCAACTTCCTCTGCATCTGGCTGGTGAATCTCCCACACCTCTCTCTTTCCCAGAATTCCTCTCTCTCTCTCCGGGAATTCCCACCTTCCCTTCTTGCCTTTGCTATAGGCCATCAGCTTTTTATTAAAACTAATCAGAAGTCGAGAGAGGGAGTGTTTACAAAACACTGAGGCAAGAGATGCTTAACCACAGCAAAGTCAAGGCTGTACCCAGCTCTCTGCTGGTACAGAAATCAGCAGTTGAATAATACAAAGACAACATTTACACAGTGCACGGAAACATCACTCCAGCACTGTTGTCTGGACGGGTCATGCCGAGGAGTCTCACTCATTCATGCTCTCTGTTAGGGTTGTCTGCGGTCAAGCTGTCCCCAAGGATGTGGCTAGACACAGCCTGAACCATCGATTAAGACCTCAGACAAATTCAAATGAGGATAAATTCTCTGAGTGCCATTGCATTATTGAAAGGAGTGATGCTTCGCCTCTCTGCCCCACTCTGGCGGGTGCCCAGGAGGCGTCGCTGTAAATGTGGAAGGGCTATGATAGTTGAACAGTCAGCTACTTAGAATGAATGTTAGGGAATGGCCATTGCAAATTGTTTTTGGAGCATTTCTAAAGCTGACTTGTTGGATTCATGGATCTTCTCCCCGCCCCCATCCAGCTTTTACCGTAACTGGGAAATTAAAAGCACATGGCAGCTCTTAGGCTTGTTTTGAAGTTCCAAATCCAGACTCCCTAACGAGAGATCTGAGGCTCAACCTCAGGTCTCATTCCGGCCTCCCACCCTCTGCGCTTCGCAGTTCCTGAGGTGGTGGATGCAAGGCTGCTTTGAAACAGCATAGAGGAACTGCCCAAGGGAACCCAGTGGAGGTACCAGTGCTCTGGCCCTTTGCTCTTTAGCCTTGTTCCTGGCAGGGTAGGGCTGCTGGTCTTTGGAATGTTGCAGGCCCAAGAGAAGCTAAGCAGAGGCAACTGGTGGCTAGAGACAAGCACCCCTGACGAGTCTTTGTTGTTTAGTCAGTATCTCATGTTCAGACAGTCCTGCAGGGCAAACCCAAGGCCTCCAAGCACAGCTTGAAAGCAGGCCTGGGCTAGGGATGAAGGAGATTAGAGAAGGTTTTTTTCCCCCGGACCTTCCTGTGTGCACCCAGGTAAGGAAAAAGCCATGGGTATTTTGGTGGTAAGTCTCCCCTTTCACCAGAGTCACTTAGTGGGTGATTGATGGAGGTCCCCGGGTGTTAGCGGTGTGCAAGTGGGGAGCCAAGCTCCTCAGAGAACAGGCATTTTTTTTGGAATACAGCCCTGATTCACTGGACTGTCCTCATAAATTGCTGATGGATGGGGTGGGAGGAATTTCCAGGGATGCTTGCCACATCTGTTCGAGCAGACATTCTGGGCAAATCAAGGGGAGGGGGCTAGCCAAAGTGGAGTGGGACCTGCTATTAGAAGCTACAGAAGGTAGAATAACACCAACTTCTAAGAAAGTGGGTGAGGAGGAGGGACAGTAAAATTTTTGACTGGGAGCTTCCTCCCGGGTGTCCTCTCGGCTTCCAGCTCCCAGCCTTGGCTTCACTTTGTCCAGTCTCTGCTTAGATTCACTCACTATCCTGCAATCTCCCTGATCTCTAAAGCCATTAATGGGTCTGGCCAGGAAGCCCCTAGTTTCTAGGGTCAGCTCAGCCCCTTTCACCTTGGCGAGGGGGTGGTAGTGACATGAGTTAGCAACCCCACCCCAGAATCCTCTGGAGCTCTAGCCTTAAAATCCTCCCAAACTCCCCTGAGGATCCCTCAGCTGGTTTTTTAGATTGCTTAATTGTCTGCTAGACATTTTCTGTTCCACCCTGAAAGCCCCTCCTCCAGTCTTCTGATAACCCGAGGCATCTTCCACTTTAAGCCTTCTGATCTATCCTTGGATTTTGGCTTATCCTCCTATCAAGAAGGAGGAAAGCCTGTCTGCATGAACTCCCGAAGCTCCATGCAGGGCACAGGAGGTGTCCCTGGTTCCTCTGGGGAGACTCCCACCCCTGCCTCCTGGTTACTGCTGTTGTATCACAAATCCCATGGCATAAAACAGCCACCACTTATGCTCCAAGGGTCTGTGGATGGGGGAGCCTGGACAGCAGCCAGGGTTTGCTGGTTCCTGTATTCTGGTGTCTGAGAAGACACAGAGTCTAAAAATGATGTTGTGTCTGTGCTTTGGTGTCATCTGGAGGTTCATCTGTTGGTGTCCGGTACCTGAGGCTGGCTGTGGCCTGGGTGCTTCTTTGGGGTTGTTGACATGAGTACTTGCATGGGACAACTCCAGTGGCTGCTTTAGCTGCCTCACAAATGTGATGGTCTTCTTCCGGAAGGGTATGTCCCAGCAGAGCAAAGCTGCATTTTCTGCCCACCTGCTGATCACTGTGGCCACAGAATCAAGACATCACCACCTGAAGAAGCAGTGTCCAAGCCATGTGATCAGAACATGTGCTGACATATAGATTTTATTTTTTTGCAGTATTGGGGGTTGAAAGTAGGAATGTGTGAGCTACAACCTCAGCCTTCCAAATGCATTTAAATTTTTTTTCTTCTCTGTGAAGATTCAATTCACATGGAATAAAATTGGGGAACATTATATACACTGTATCTGAAAGATAACACCCCTCCTCTAAGGTCTACTCTGATTGCCTTTTTGTTTTATTTTTGTTGTTTTTATTTATTTATCTATCTATCTATCTATCTATCTATCTATCTATCTATCTATCTATCTATTTATTTAATTATTATTTATCTATCTATTTATTTATTTATTTTGAGGCAAGGTTTTCCTGTATACCTCTGGCTGTCCTGGAACCAGCTCTGTAGATGAGCCTGGCCTTGAACTCAGAGAGAGATACATTTGCCTCTGCCTCCTGAGTGCTTGGATTAAAGGCATGTGCTACTTCTTCCTGGCTGCCCTGACTGTCTTAAGAGAGGTCCTAGTGAGATCAAGAGCCAGAGATTACAATTGGCCAACCCAAGTTTGCCAGAGTCTGTAGAATGAATCAAACCTCTCTCATGACACCCCGACCTATAACCAGAACAACCCTTGCAGGACAGGCAGCAGATGTATACAGTGAGAAGTAGTCTCTCCTCTGCCCATCAACCCTGGGAGGCTTGGTAGATGTTCTTGGAGTAGTGCCCTACCATCACTCACAGGAGACCTCTGTGTTTGCTTAAGCTCTAAACAAGATGGGACAAAGATGTCTGGGAGAAAACTGGAGACTTATGGCCAGAGAATTCCAAAAAACAGTGCTAGATGTCATTTAAGAGGGATGTCCACAGCAGTGGGGGAGCCAAGAAAGAAGCACCCCATCTGGAGGGACTCTTTGGAGGACTCGGTGGCAACAGACAACTGAGGAAGAGGAGTGGAGGTGGAGAGAACAGCCTTCAAGTGGCCCTGGAAGACTGGATCATCATTGCTGTTCTTTGTTGCCCCTTGGGGTGGTGATTTGGATTGGATGGTGACTTGGCTGTGATAGACATGGTCCTGGCCCTGGTTCTGCCGGGCTTTCACATCTGGTTCTTCTGTGCCCTACAGTAAGAAGAGCTTGGCTTGAACAGCTTCTCCAAGGGGATAAACCATGTGTGGCATGGTTTAGATGAAATAGCTCCAGTAGATTCATGGTTCAAGAGCTTGTTCAGCAGCTGGTGGTTATTTTGGGGAGCTGTGGATGCCTTGGGAAGTGGCGCCTAGGAGGTGGAAACAGGTCCCTAGGGTGGTCTTTTGAAGATCATAGCCCGTCACCTAGTTCCAGCTACTCTGCTTCCTTGTGAGACGGAAATCTTCGCCACTTGTTCCTATCACTATGGACCCTACCCTGTGTTCCCACCAAGATGGGCTGCCATACTCAGAACAGTGAGCCAAAGCACATTTCTTTTCTTCCATAAGTTGTTTTTACCAGACATTTTGCCTCCTTGACAAGGAAGTAATCAACGTAGCTATGTATGTGTCCCCAGAGGCTTTCTGCTTCTGAGATCTTGACAGACTTTAAATATCTTTCATTGGGAATTGAGGAAAACAGGGTATTTTGCTTATCATTTAGATCCATGGGGTCTAATTTCTACTGTGAAGTGGTTAGACTGTGCTATGATTGAGTCTGGAATCTCTGTGGCTGGTCACTGTTCCAGCTCTGGTTTCTAGCTACAGTCTTGATAGGTAGAAAGCTGTCCACAGATACTTGTTGAATAAAGAACTCATGTCTCTTGTGTGTGTGTGGGAGGGTTAAGCAGGGAAGCAGAGGGGGCCAACCTTGAGTGTGTGTGGGTTGGGTGAGGAAGTCAGTGTGTGGGAATGTCACACCCTGCCTCATGGAGATGGAGGTGACAGTTTCCATTGGGCGTTTGTGACTTTCCAGTATTTTGGCGCAGTAAGGGGGGGGGGTCAATGAATTAGAGTGTGTTTGGAATTTATGCCCTGCGATTCTGTGCACTGTTGCGGAAGCCCTGTCTCTCTCCACCCTCTCCCCCCACACTAATTAGCAATCAAGCTGCAGATTTACTGAAGGCTGACGAAGATGACCTTTGGTTCATTGGAAAACAAAATTGGTAAGTGTGTACAAGTCTTCTAATAATCTCTACTTTTTAACGAGGGCTGCATCTCTTCCAGGGAGCTAAGCAGGCGTGTAGGCCTGCCTTCTCAGGCTTTCTAAAATAAGGATGCTGATTTTCATTGGTGGAGATTGCACCTAGCTAAGAAAGAGAAATAACTACTGGTTGTTTCCTCAAGCCCCTTGCTGTTGGAACCTTGTGTGTGAAGCTTCAGAAAAAAAGAACCCAGTTTTAATTACAATCTGTGGCCATATTTCCTTTACAACAAGGACCCAGCCCAGTAGGGCTTGAGGTATAGCACTGGGCTGTTTATAGCAGGTGCATGTCTGTCACGTGCTGAGGGGAAATATTAAGGAGTCGTCCTGGGAAATGGACTCCTAAGACTTTAATAAAATCTGTTAAATATCCAGAGAACTGACAACTTGTACCCTTCACCTAGCGTCATTTACCCAGTTTGCTTCTCTTTATGCTTGTCACTTACAGTATAAACACACACACACAGACACACTTATTTCTGTGTGTGTTTATACTGTGTTGTGTGTGGAGGTCAAAGGACAAGTAGATTTTTTCCCTCCATCCTGTTAGTTCCAGAGATCAAATTCAAGTTATCAGGTTTGGTGGCATGTGCCTTTACCCACTGACCATATCACTCGCTTGAATATATATTTTAGATGACTCACAGATACCCACATATATATGAATCATTTAAAAATAAGTCATAACTGGTGAGTTTCTTCACTTTTAAACCTCATCCTTCAGCATGTACTTTCTGGGAGTGAAGGCATTTGTTTTAAAGTGATATAACAAAGAGTGTATTTTGCTCTCTGCCTCTGGTTTCTTTACAAAGCTCCTAAATCCCTTGGAATTCTTTGGGTGTCCAGGATATCATTTGTCCTAGTGAGAAGAGTCTTGGTGGCTCCTGGACAGCTTTTGTATAGAGCTGGATGCCAGAAAGACCAAGCTGTGACTAGAAACCTGGAACTTTCAGCTCTCCACCATCTCCTCCTGGAAGGGGCCAGAAATCAGAGATTGAAGGTTGAGTTCCATGAGCATTCCTGTAAGATATAGGCATGGAACTCCATAGCAATGTGGTCCAGAGAGTTTCTGGATTGCTGACCTCACCCTGGGGTGGGGACGGTACTAGAATTAAGCTCTAGTATTCCTTTCAGATCTCACGTCATATACGGCTTCCTCTGGTTCTTTGCCCTGTGGCTTATCAGAGTGATTTTAAACTTGTGGGTCTAGACTACACTGGACCACATATCAGATACTTACATTATGTTTCATAACATAATCATTGTGGCGGTATTATTTAACCTGCTTTTGCAAATAATAAGACACAGACAGCTGTTAGATTTTATAACTGCCTTACTACCTTAGGCAGATATTTCTACCTACACTGTCTCAGCCCAGGCCCTATCCAATGCCATCTGCTTTAACCATCCTTACCTGGGCTACCCTTCATCCATAATCTTATAAATACTTGCTTTTATTCTCCATCTGAGCCTTTCACACCATTGTTGGAGTCCTTTCTCCTTGCCCACAAGGTTCCTTCTCAGGCTAACCCATCATTGTGTCCTCCTGCCTCCTCTCTTCCTGTCAGTCTCCCTCCAGTGATTCTCTTGTCCTCTAAAGCCATGCCTTACCCTACTCTGCCCTGCCCAGGTACAGGCCCTTTAATCAACCAGTCAGCTATGGCTTAGGCAGATTTACATAACAAGGACAGGTATACCTGGGCAGTAACCAGATTTTGAGGACCAGCGATAGAGAAACCCCCAACATTACAGTGATACAGTAACAAAAAAATAATCTTATGGTTGGGGTCACTGCAACAGGAAGAAGTGTATTAAGGGTTGCAGCCTTAGAAAGGTTGAAAAACACTGATACGATCATACTTCCCTGAATTTTATGAGATATTACAGTAAGTTATTGAGCTTGTGTGGTAGGGAGAAGGGCCAGAGAAACCCTGGAGCTATAGCCAAGTCAGATAAAAGTGTGGCAACCTGGGAGCCCTCTTTGTCATTGGTATCTGAAATAGAGGCAGCCTTGTGGGACTGACTGGGTGTTTCATCAGAGGAATCTTCCCTCATGACAGATGGCTCGTGTTTTAGCTGAACTGGAGAAAAGCCATTTGGTTTCCAGAGCCTTGGAGAATTGCTTAGAATGGAAACTCTACAATGTAGTGTCAAAAATGAAGGTGGCCAACCAACCAATCAAACCACGGCTTCACTCCCAGAATTGAAAGGTGTGAGAGTGTAGTAAGGAACAAGAGATGGGCATTTTTTTCTTATCAAAGTTGATAAAGTAATCACTTAAGCTGTTGGTAATATTGTTTATATTCAAATGCTCTTATCTGTCCTAAGCCTATGTTTTCATAATTAGTTAAAAAAAAAACAAAATTATGATTTGATTCACACAAACATATTGTAGTTAGGTCTAAATCTCTGAGAGGCTAGAATTCTCTCTCCACTTCTTTTCCACGACATTAACTTTTGGAAGAACACAGGCCAGGTCTTGTCTCTCAGGATGCCTCACATTCTGGGCTCTTGTCTTCAGAGGCTGCCATATTGGCTAGTGTGTGATTTTTTTTTCCCTGTGTCTTTGTATTTTATCTGTTTTTATGTTCCCTGTCCTTCCTCTGAACTGGGCATGAGGTCTAGAGGTTTGATTTGATGTCCTTGGTGATGGCATCGCAGACATGGCACTTTGCATTGCTAGGCATCACAGTGCCCAGCAGCTGGTGATCTTGGATGAGGTGGTAACAGCAAGATGTCTCTGTGCTGAGCCTACTCACCCCCTCACAGGGAGCCAGGCTTGCATGGAGTGACACATTGGCATGTGCGAACATTCTGCTTCCCTGACAGCTTGTCACGTAGAGATGACGCTGGCCTGACTCAGTTGCTACACTGTGCTCACAGAGTGGAGCTTTTCTGGCCCTTCTCCATACTGCAGCTGGTGACACTCCACAAGGAAGACTTCTTTCTCCATCCAGCAATCCCAACCTTTTGGGAAGGTTACCTCAGCTCTCTCACCTTTCTTTTGTGAAGTTCAGTCTTACCTCTCAGAAATGGGAAGAGTCAGGCAAAACAGTATGCACACTGTGTTTGCTTATGCAAATTTATAACACGCGCAGATGCACATGGCCAGCTATGTCGAGTAAGGGGCTACTTGGTGCTTAGTGAGTATTGCTCCAGTGAATGAACCAGCGAACAAGTGCCTAAAACATGTCCAGGAGCTGGACATGTTTTGTCTGTTGTCTTTACCTATGAAGTCTGTGCACTTACATGCCCTAGTATGCATTTGGAGGTTTGAGTATGGCTTTTGGGAGTCAGTTCCCTCCTTCCAGCTCGTTTGTTAGGCAGGGTCTCTCTTGTTTCTGCTGTCCAGGGTACTCCAGGCTAGCTAGCTCATGGGCTTCTACACAATTCTTTTGTCTCCAGCTCCCAATTTGCTGTAGAAAGTGATGGGATTACAGACCCTTGACACTGCCTCTGGCTTTTTATGTGGGTGCAGAGGATTAAACGTGGATCATCAGGCTGTGTGGTTGGTGTTTTCATTTCCTGAGCATCTCTTTGGCCCAGCAGTACATTTCAAACAAGAGCAAAACTGCATTATACACAGAATTGATAGATCAAATTTGAGGCAGGGTCTCAAATAGCCCAGGCACGCCTTGTTCTAGAGCTGAGAATAGCACTGAACTCATGATCCTCCTGCTTCCTCCTTCTAAGTGCTAGGATTACATAAGGGTGCAGTACCCAGCCAAATTCTCCTTTACAATTCTTTTTTTAAAAAAAATCTGCATGGGGGCTGGCTCAGCTGGTGAAGTATCTGCCCTGTAACCATGAGGACCTGAGTTCAGATTCCAAGCACCCATGTAAAAAAGTAATTGTGATCACATGCAACTGTAATTGTAGGTGGATCCCTGGAGCTTACTGGATATCTGTCTAGACAGTTGGTGAATATCAAATTCACGGAGAGACCCTGTCTCAAGAGTTAAGGTGGAAAGTGATTAAGGAAGACAGCTAACATGGACCTCTGGTTTCCACATGTTCTCTCTCTCTAATGAGTCCCTGTTCCCAAAAATAAAATTCTGCCTGTACCTTATTACTCTCAGGTTCTACTGCACTCCATATCTATCATTAGACAGAAATCCATAGCTTCTGTCTTCAGAATCCCCTGTCCATTCAATTTAAGCTAGAACAGTGGTTATCAGTGGAGGTGAATTTGCTCTTTCAGTGCTATTTGGAGATGTGGGGACATGCCAGATTGTCACAGATGTAGGGCATAGGAGCTACAGATACCTGGGGTCAGAGGTCAAAGATTTTGGCATCTGTTCTAAAAGACATTGGTCAACATTTATGGGTTTACCATGAATAAATGCCTTCCCCACAGGTCAGAAATACTCACTCTGAAAAACTGTAGAGCAGAACAGAGACTCTGATAGAAAGGAGAAAGGGTTAGGGCTGTGCTAGGAAGGATGAGGAAAATGAAGAAAGCCCAGAAAAGGCCCCACCCCAATCTTTACCTCAGTTCCCCTCTCTCTGCTCGAAGAAGGATCTCAGTCAGTAAGCAGCTCACTCTCCTGCCCAATGCTGGACGCTGCCAGCAAATCAAACTGCCACGTCTCCTGGGACTCTTTTCACCTCAGGGAAGTCTGGCTTTCTCCTCTCCACTCAAGCCAATATGGCATGCAGCAGCCAGCAGCAACTAGCCAGCAGGTTCCTTGAATTATTGGGTACCCATGGCATCTGCAATTCATCTCTTTACCACATGTGCAGTTTTCAGCCTGGGCCCGGTGCCTCTTATGAAAGTGGTCTCCAATCCACCGTCTCTGAGGATGTAGCCATTGCTTGCTCTGGCCACCTGCACGGTGTCCCTTGCATTTTTGCCCTTTCCTCTACCATTTAAGGTTAGATGTTTTTGAGTTGATGACATCATCAGTTGTGGAGTGGACTCCTAGAGGATTCTTTCCCACAGATAGCCTTTTCCTTTAAGTAAACAGAATCAAGGACTACCAGGCAGGAACAAACTGTAATATTTAGTAATTCTTAAACTTTAGGTGCTTTTTATTTTTGAAAACCCAATTATCTTAGATAATTGGGACCTCACTAAATAAGTAAAAAGCTGGAATAGTTGGTCCTTTTCTTCATCTGGCAGGCGCCCTCTCCTACTTCTAAAAAAGAAATCTTCAATTTGAAGCATGTTGTTTTTCTTAAATGAAGAAATATTGTTTCTACTCCTTCTCTCAACTAACCAGTGCATTTACAATTGAATTTTAACAAGTGAACTTTAACTTTTATATGATGGTTTATTATCCACTGAAATTTTAGGAAATTATAAAAATTAAAATAAAGAAAATTACTAGTATCTCTGACACAGAAAAAAAGGTCACAAGGAGATATTTCCTCCTGCTTAGCCTCCCTTCTCTGAATGGTTTTTTGGATACAACTCCAATCATTTTTTTTTCTAAAATGAAACTCACAAATTTCTAAAATGTTAGATCATAGGAAATTTTCAAAGTTACCATAAATCTTTTTATAAAATAACCTTGAATTGTTTTTATTTATTTTTATTTTATTGCATCTCTATCTATCTATCTATCCATCTATCTATCTATCTATCTATCTATCTATCTATCTATCTATCTATCTATCTACCTATCTATTCAATTGATTTTGAATTGTGTATATAGGGGCTGGAGAGAGATGGATCAGCATTTAAGAGAGCTTATAGATCTTGCAGATAACCTGAGTTCAGTTCCCAGAACCAGTTCTCACAACCAACTGTAACTCAAGATTCAGTGGCTCTGATGACCTTTTCTGCCTCCGCAGATATCTGCACTTCCATGCATATTCTTTCACACATGGACAGTTGAAAATAAAATAAGAACCAACCTTTAAAATTGTGTAGAACTGATGATAAAGGATCTTAGTGTGCCTTAATTTCACCCTCATTCCTGAAAGAAGGTTTGGTTAGGCATAGCATTTTTGTCTTTGAGAACTTCAAAAACAATTTCCAACTGTCTTCGAGAATTCATGGTTTCTTGTGAGAAGTTTGCAGTCATTCAAATGATTACTCCTCTGTGGTTATCACATCATCTTTCTGCCACACATTTGAATGCTCAGCACGGAAGGGCTGCCTCACTGGTTCTCTGCAAGCGAGAGAAGCCTTGCCTTGGGACTTGTTCAGTCCACATCTGCTGCAAAGTTCTAGGGTTTGCTGTCCAGGTGTTTAGCTAGGTAGCACGGGAGCAGGGGCCCAGGACACCCACTGCCATATCCGTATTTCTTCCAGTCTTGGTGTCCTTTCCCACTTTAGATGTTATTCCTTATTTTTCAGAGTGTTCTGATGGGTTTGCTTCAATTCTGTCTCCAGGCTTTAGAAGGTTGCTGTCTGCAGAAGGTTTGGTAGAACGTCCTCCCAGACAGAATAAAAGTCTGACCAATCATTTTTCATGCCTGCTTGTTAGTTTAGCAAGTACATTTGCCATGGCTCTTTGAAATTTTCTCCTATTGGATTGTGAATCATTTCCATTTGTTTACCTTGTTATAAATTAACAGGTGCTTTCTGTTTAAAAAATATCATTGTCTCGTACGAAGTATGTGGGAGTAGAATTATTGCACCAAATAATGTAGATGTTTTTGGATCCCTATGCTTTCTTCTGCCTGGAATACTCAAAAACATAATTTCCCACAGTGGACCTTTCTGCCATTTAGCTCCTCCAAAAGCATCTAACCCTCCTGTCACCTGCTGTACACACTGACAATATCAGCCTGTTTTAATGTCTTCACAGCTCATGTCTCTTTATTTTTATTTATTTAGTGATAGGGTCTCATGTCTCCCAGGCTGACCCCAAACCTGTATGTAGTTAGGGATGGCCTTGTTGAGCAGTAATACTGCAGACAGTCTGCCTGCCCCGACCTCACTAGTATGTGACATACAGGCTCAGCATTGATGACAGCCATCTGAGAAATTTAGGGCTCAAGTGGCTTGCTTCTTCTGTAAAATGGGTTTAGGAACCCCCTTTTCTACTCATCCTCCCCCAAAAGCACATGGCTGAGAACAAACTGGCTGGCAGCTGCAACGATGCTATTACAGTGAGAGACAGGAGGAAAACGTTCAGTGTCCAGCGGAGCCCTTGCCAACCTTTTGCACAGTGTAGCAGTAAAATTCTAGGCTTTTTCTGAAACTCTCTCCTACTCTGTGATGGATTTGCAATGCTCCATTTGAAAAGAAAGGCTGGGCGTACGAAGCGATTCTGTAATATAATGATTTTTAGTGACATTAAAATGTTAGTCACTGTAACTTCCCTTCCTGTGCCTGAACCTTCAGAACTGGTCCCTTAATTGGCAATGGTATAAAAATGTCTTCGTGGTAGATCCCTCTTGAGACCTGCTCCAGAGACTTTAGAATGTTCTGAGTGTTGAGGCATATGGTGACTGTGTAGCTCTGTCTTCATCCCAGCCCTTCTCTGCCCTGGGTCCTCTCTGAATGACCATGCGGTTGAGGCAGCCCCATTAAAGCCTCTAGAGCTCTAGATCTGTTTCCCATTCTTGTCTCTTTCCTGCCCCCATATTTCCATCTGTCAAGGTCTGTCTCTGCTCACTCTACCCAGCAAGCAACTGTAATCAAGAAGGGAACGGAATGGTAGAGCCAGTGGGAGCAAGAGCTGAAGACATTCTTGAGCTAACTGAGTCAGATAGAGCCAATGAGCACTCAGTCGATGGCTGCTGCTTTTTAGGCTCTCAGCTTGGTGTGAGGGATTCATGACCATTGGCCTTGAAGAACATTCATGTTAGAAGGATCAGAGGCACTCTGGGAAGTCACACTGCTGTAGAGATCCCAGTCACCTTTAGAAGAACGGGTGTGTCACCATCTAAGGAAAATGGCCGATGACAATGGACAGGAATGCCTGGGGACTGTGTTACCTAAGGGAATGTGTTGGAGACCTTCCACCATACCCATTCAGGTGTGTGTATCTGGGGAGAGAAATGGAGATGCCAGCCAGGTGACTCTACAGCTCTTCCTTTCTCAATCATGCAGACCTGGACACAGAGTCCCCTAAACAATCCAGAGCCTTATCTAATGCACAGCTCATCTGCAGAGGGCCTCTTCTAGCTCTTGACACCTAGACATACTCCTGGGATTCTGACTGACTGCACAAATAATGATATCTCATTTCTAGATCCTTGACACACAACTGAAGCTCAGCAATGGCCAATGTGAATGATTGGGGTGGAAGGCCAGCAACTGGACCTTGCATGGGTAATTTCCCTCCCCAAAGCCTAAATACAACAATGAACTCAAAACCTAGGAAGAGAACCACAAGCTCTGGAGTCTACCAGCTTCCAGACATGAAGCTTAGAGGCCCCAGGAGAGATTCAAGGTCAGGATCCTGCTGCCAGAAACTAGTTTCCAGGGCAGAACTCCTGATCACAGCCAGTTGAGTCTCTTTTGGAAAATTCCAAGAGGTTCTGTGAGACCCTAAGAATAGGGGTGCATGCTAGTCTCCTAAGCAACCTGAACTTGGAACTGGAATATGCATGGAACACTTTCTGACTCTGTAGCGGTTTGGATAAAAATGGTTCCTATAGGCCCATAAGGAGTTGTAATGTTAGGGGTTGTGACATTGTTGGAGTGCATGTGGCCTTGTTGGAGAAATTGTGTCACTGGGGTGGGGCTGGGCTTTAAAGGTTCACAAGCTCAAGCCAGCTCTTTTCCTGCTGCCTACAGATCCAGATGTAGAACTCTTCATCTGCCAGCATGCCTCCTTGCTTGCCACCATGATGCCAATGAACTAAACCTCTGAACTATAAGTCAGACCCAATTAAATGTTTTCTTTTATAAGAGTTGCTGTGGTCACAGTATCTCTTCACAGCAATAAAACCCTAACTGAGATGGTCTCCCATTGTATTCTTGTGATTAGTTTTCAAAGCAATCATTTATTGAGTGTCTGCCATGGGGAGATTCCAGGGATATATTCCAGGCAGTGGAATTGACAGCACAGAGAAGAGCTGAGCTTGACAGTCGTATGAGCAAACATTTACACGCATGTCACTTGAAGCTACAGGCATGGATGGAAAGAGAACAAGAAAGCCAGAGATGGGGCTATAAGCCAGAATTAAGGTGCACAGATGTGCAGAGTCTCAGCACGAAGGCCAGGCAGTGGCAACAGAACACAGGTGCATGCAGTCCCGGAGTATAGTAGAGAAAGGTGTTCAGAGGGAAGCCAGTGTTAAAGTGCTCTCCTGAGAGACTGACCAAGAAGTAGACAGTCATAGAGTCCACAGATGGTCTTGGCAAGTTTGATCTTCAGTTTGGCAACATTCACTCTCCTCCCCATCCGTAAAGCTTGCCTAGTTTGCACGTTCCGTGCCACAGGCGAAATCACCAGATACCAAGTGTCTGCCCTTCAGAATGCACTCCAGATCCCCAGAGAAAGAAAGCGCTTAGTCGAATGGACCAGGGCCTACCCTGGCAAATCAGATGTGGTCCAAGGTCATGAAGTCATGTGGTATCTGGGCTAGACACAGTTTCTACAGCATGAGGTGGGGTGCCTCCTGAGCTGAACCCATGCCTGGAAAGACACCCACCTCATCGGGTTAACAATCTGTCCTCAGCAGCTCCCAGGGCTTTGTCTCCATGGACCTGGAGCTGTTGGTCACCATGGAAACAGAAGCCTTTGTTCACCACTTCCTCTTCTCTTTTTCTCGCTCCTCCTCCTCCTCCCCCTTTCTTTCTTTCCTGTCTTCCACCCACTTGCTCCCTTCCCTTTGCTTCTTTTCTTCTATTTTTATTCCTCATTTTTCATCTCACTTGCCCCTGATTTCTTCATCCAGAAAAAAAACAAAACAAAACAAAACAAAAACTAGGAAATTTCTATTACTTAGACTTGTTAGCCGCCTTTAATTCCCTTTGTGGGAATAAAGTATCAAACACATACATATATTCATTTAGCTGCATCCACATTCCCTCCTACACATATAAACACATTGATGAAGCAATAATCTTGTGCTCTTTTACTATGTCAGTGCTACTCAACCAATTATCAGGAAAAGAATAAGAAACAGAGAAAACTATGTCTTACCCTGTCATTCACCAAATGCTATTTGGAATGTTTTTTTTTTTTTTTTTCCTTATCTATCCTGAAACTCACATTTAGACAAAGCACCATTCCTTTGGCAGATCTGTGTATAACTTAAGACAGCAAGGGCGTAATTGCTCCTCTCTTAATAAACATAGCTGTCAGTCATGCTTAGCTAA
Organism: Psammomys obesus; assembly: GCF_907164565.1. Lineage (NCBI taxonomy): Eukaryota > Metazoa > Chordata > Mammalia > Rodentia > Muridae > Psammomys > Psammomys obesus. The sequence continues at coordinate 3,483,753 of NW_026590767.1, read as the reverse complement.
AAATACACCCATTGCCTCTTTTATTTTTACGTGTACATGTAGCCCATCCCAAATCTTCCAGGAAGCCTCTGCCAAACTCCATAGTCACGAATCAAATTGAATCCAAAGCCTAATAGACATCGGGAACCTGACTGCCCTTGTATTACATCAGGGAGGCAAAAAGACCCTTGGACAATTCCTCGGATGGAGACTGCATTCAGAAACAAATGATACACACCTGGGAGTCCTAAGGATGAGGGCTTAGGATGGTTCTAGGTAGCTTCTTGTGGATACCCACTGCACGGAGGAAATCAGATGGACATGTTTGGCCTCATTTTCTTGAGCCTCCCTTAATCAGTGGAGCTTGTGGTGAATGTCTGCAAGAGTTTCAGTGTAAAATGTCCCCCTAGGCTTGTGTGTTGAACACTTGGTCCCCTCTGGTGGGAGGATCTGAAACTTTAAAAGATGGGCCTAGCTGAAGGAAGTAGGTCGTTGGGGTTGGGTGATGTCTTGCCCCTGGCCCCTTCCCTCTCTTTCTCTGCTTCCTGTCTGCTGTGAGGTAAAGAAGCTCTCATTCTACAGGTTCCTGTTGCTAGGCCATGATAGTCTGCCTAAGTACATGGGGATGTGTGACTGGGAACAGAACCCTCTGAAACCATGAGCCAAAATAAATCTTGCCTCTTTTAAGTTGTTTCTGTCAGGTGTTTTGGTTACAGTGATGCAAAGGGAGCAATTACAGAACCAAAAGAGGGTATCGTGTGAAAACATGCTCTGGTCATCAGGGCAGCATGGCCCAGACTCTACTCTGCCTCTTGGGTAATGTCTCATGAGAGCTTGTCTACAGCCTGGGGCTTTGATGTTTGAGCAGAATACCAGAGCACAGTCTCTTCTGCAATTCACAGGACCCAGACAGAGGGAGTTCTCAATTGAATGGACAGATGCAGTCCTTCTTTGTAGGCTACTGATGTAGTGGGGAATGGTGTTCAGTGAATGGCACCCAGGAATGGGATTCACATATGCTCTGGGGGTGAGGGACTCGCCTTCCTGTAGCCGGCATTTGCTACTTTGTGGGTTCTTCCTTCTGCCACCCTCCCAACCTCCTAGCACTAGGTACGAGAGAAAAAAAAAGGGTGGAGAGAAAAGGCAAGAGATCCCTGACTAAAGTCAGGGGTCTGAAAGGTAGTGACGTTATCATTAGACTACTTCCTTCTGATTAGGCGCATAGAGTTCCTTGGGGCAAGCTTGATATTCACTGTCAGAATATCTAATTTATTGTTGTTGTTTCTTTGCAATGACTACTTAACAAACCATGACCAACATTAACCAAAAGCAACCAACAACCAACCAGCCAACTTACCATGACTCTCTGGGCCCTAGCATTTAAATACCTTCTGAAAAGTCCCCAGAATTCCAAAGGTCACACGATTGCAGAAACTATGTGCATCTGGCAAGATCATGCCCCCACCAGGGCATGAGGCAAATCATGCTATGAATAAGTCTCATATCCCTTCGCCACATTTTTCATGGTGGCTGCCTGCTCACCTGTTTGCTGTACCTGCTTCACCTGGGGGGGGTGCTGGAGTGCTCAGGACTTAGTAGCTGCCCCTATGTGCTTGTTAAATACATGCCAGGAAGTGCCAGGAAGAAAGACACCACAGTAGAAGACATTCCTGTCTGTTGTGGCCTAAACTGTGTTCTTTTCTAAAAGGTACACTGAAGTTCTCAGCCCTGATGCCTGTGTTTATAGTGATCCTCAGAAACAGGGTATTTGGTGATGTCATAAAATAAGGATGAAGTCCTTAGGCTTCACATGACTGATGTCTTTATTTGAAAAGGTCAGCTGGATATTGCCCAACCTTGTATGGAGAATACCACGTGGAAACATGGAAACAAAACTGAGTGAAGACTAGGCAGAGCTTGAAGGCAAGTGGCCACAGCCTGGAGCACCTGTAGCCACCAGACACTGTGCGAAACAGGAAGTATCCTTTCCTAGAGACTATGGAGGGAGTGGCCCAGGAGAACCTAGTGGCCTGCGATGTGAGGGTTGGAATCTGCACTTTGGGAGGAGTCTAGATGAAGCGCTAAGGATCGGTATATGATTGTCCTCAGGATGCCCCTACCTGAGCTCCTCAGGTAATCCAGGGGTTGACTACACGAGGATACCTCTCTAAGATACTGGGGAAGCTCCAACCATCATTGCTTGGCCTCTGCTTTCAAAGAACAGGATGGAGGTGGGGGGAGGGAAGTTCGGTTGCGGTTATTCACTTGTGTTTCGCCTTCTCTGGTTTATTTTATGAAACCATAGTGACTTGTTAAAAGATGTCCCTTGGGGAGCTTTTATTGGTTTTTCTATCTGAGTCATGCTTCAGACGTTGAAGGCTGATTGTCAACCTCTTGCATTTGGGGAATTGTCAACAAAGGCTAAACAGCAGAGAGAAATATTCTGGCAGCTCTGAACAGTCTAGCAATTAGGCACCACCTGATCTGAGCAGCCTGGGGGAGGCATTCAGAACCCTATGGAGGACAGAGAGGAGGTGACACAGGCCCAGTGCATGACCAGACAGGATGTAACTGACATGGCATGCCTGGGCATGATGCCAGTTAGTTGCTTCATTCAACATAGACTTGGTGCTTGGGCAAAGGCTGTTCATGAAGCCAAGAGCTGTCTGCCACCTGCGTATATGGAAACAGCATCCAGGAGGTAGAGGCACTAAGAATGAGTCCTATCAGAAGGCTGAGGAGAACTGTGATTCTGAGGCCTGGGCTGGGCTGAGGAACCTCTTAGAACAGGGTGAAACAGAGACAGTGGCTCAGCTGAGACATACATGCCGCACAAATCCTGTTCTCATATTGTTCCATGTAGAGACCATAAAGTTTGAGGTTAATGGCAGGAAGTAGCCCAAGCTTAAACTGAACAGTTTCTAAAGAAAAAAAAAAAAAGCTGCTTCCTAAGAGGTAAAGTCAAGGGGCTCAGAGTGGCTGCCTGGAATGCACAAAGTTCTGGGTTTGAATCTCGGCAGCACAGAAACCAGGTGTTGCTGCACACTTGTGATCCCAGCAGTGTGGAGGTTGCAGGCAGGGGCCTCAGAAATGCCAGGTTATCTTTGACTACACGGTGAGGTGAAAGCTGGCTTGGGCTACATAAGACCTTATTTCAAAAGAAAGAAAAGAAAATGCTCACGTAAATGTAGTAACAGTTAACGAAGGGTTTCCTCACTGTTTTGTATTCACTACTTTAAGTTTTAAAGATTGGGATATGGTGCACCTATTTCCAATTGTACATAGTAAGATAGATTTTCAGTGTACTGCCCGCTGAGTTTCAGTGGATTATCACACACAGAAACCAGAGTGTGGAGCCTTTCTACATGACAGCTCCCAGGCATGCTTTGCAGTTAGTCACCTCAACTCTCAACCAGTTCAAAACGCATGGACAGATGCTCCCCAGCTTTGCCTCTGCAAGACTCTGCTCTGTTTGACTGGCCCTTGAGTGACTGCTCCTGGTATCCCAAGAAGGACCAGATGACACTTCTCCTCATCCATATCCCTTTGATCTAGAATCTCCTTGACTTTCTGGAAAAGTGGTCTCCATCTATGAATCAGTTCCCCTTTAAGCTGTGGGTGGAGTTCCCAGGACTGCCAGCATCCAGCCAGTGTTTGCTGAGTGAAGAAATGGAGAAATCAGCAGGTGACCTGGCTCATCTGCAAACAGGATGGTTCTGTACTTGATCTAGAGCAGTTTGTCAATAGCAACTACTCCGGCCTCGGCCCCACTTCCTTGCTTCCTACTCTTTCTCAACGGAAACCCCCAGTCTCACATTTCCTTCTTACAGTGATACCAGCAAGTCCTCCTGACTCTTCCCATACAGTCGGCTTGACTCTATCCCCTCTTGACTTCTTCATGGTCTCTGTACCCACTCCTTCCTACCTGGATAACAGAGTAGCCATCAGGCTGTCAACCTGTATTCCCACTTCCCACCTAAACCCCAGATATGATTTCAAATCCTACTCCTCTCCTTAATGTCCCATTTCTCTTCCTGTTTCCCTTTCCCCATCACTCAATCTACTCTCTTTCTTCTTTTTCTCTCTTCTCTCCTTTCCTTTCCTTCTTCTTCTGCTCAACTTGGTCTCTTCCTTCCATTTTGCCTTTAAAAAGATTTAGCAACAACAGACTATATATCATTGATGTCTTGGCCTACTCTTAAGAACCCTGTTCCCACTGGAATGTAAGTTCCATGAGGTCAGACACCATATTCCCAAACCCACCACCGCTGGTCATTTGTAAGGGTCCTGTCCTCTCTTGGCACAATAGGTACTTATTGTTCAATGACGCAGAAGTGACCCTGTGGGAAGGCACTTTGATTATTAAAGATTGGACTAATATAAAGGTTTATTTGGACTCACAGTTGGTGAAGATATAGTCCATCACAGTGGGGAAACTATGGAGGCAGGAACTTGAGTAGATGGTCACATTGCATCCATTCTCAGGAAACTAGGGAAAATAGATGCTTTTTTTTTTTTTAATGTGGTCTTGGACCTCAGCCCATGAAAGTGCCACCCACATTCAGGTATCTTCCCACATTAATTAATTCAGTTTAGAAAATCCCTCACAGACATGCCCATATCCTGGTACCCTTCTGTGATTCTAGATCTTGCCAAGCTGACGATCAACATTAGTCATCACAGATGGTAATATACCCTGAGACCACACAGTCAGTTCCCAAGAGAAAGCTCTATAGGAGGGGCCCACCTGCCTAGGTGATCCCCATCAGGGCCAGGGTGGGACTTGGGATGGGGGTAGGAGTCTGTGGTGGTGACATCATCTCCCCCTCCTGTGTGGAAAGGTTAAGGGCACCATAGGACCCTGATCACCAACCTGTGCCTTCCAGGGTACTGACTGCTCTGAGTGCTGTCAGGCCCCAAGTAAATGCATTTTCATGATGATGATAGCGTCAGATTAAAGCATGGAAATTTGAGGAAAAAAAAAGTACAATATGACTTGAATAATAGTCTTGCTTCCAATTACAGAAAGCTGTGTGGTTGAAAGGCAAAGAGTTCTCCATTAGCAGGCCTTTAAAAATAGTCACTGTGAGCCGAGTGATCTTCTCCCCTTTCAGCAGCACGTTAATTATGCTAGCAAATCATTTTGGCAGCAAGAGCAGGCATCCCTAGCCTATCCTACCTGAACATTCCTGCACAAGAGAGCCCTCCAAATGACCTGAACTGTCTAGAAACACACTCACATGCCCCACTCTGAGCTTCCCCCAAGTGCCCTTTATACAGAGTTTATTATGTTGGAGTTGTGGAACAGAAACCCCAAAGAGTAGGAGAGGAGCTCCATACCGGCAGTGGGCACCTGGAGAGCTACTGGGCTGTGGGAAATTCCACCTAGATAAAGACAGGAGCTAACTTGCCTGTGGTTGTTCTCTGCATGCCACTGGGTGGGGTCGCCTTCCACTCTGCTTCACAGTGTGAAAATTCACGGGAGTGGCTTTAATCCTGAGGAAACCTGGGAGATTTCCTCTGTAGCCATCTCATTTCTGGAAGGCTTCCAGGTCTTTTAGAAGCAATTTTAGAGGAGTTTGGGGCTACACAGGGCATGGCAGAGAAGCTATTTATGGACCCTTTGTTGTCTTGGTGTTACACAGCCAGGGATTTGCAGTTTAATCTTTACGAGATGGCGTGGCTTCTGGATTTAATCAGCTTTGCTCTGATACCTTGATCACAGGCCCACAGGAGCTGCTGAGGCTGGCCTCGCTGACTCAGGAGTCTTCGGGACAGTGGCTTGATAGACCTGTTAGGCTCTTGTAGCTGGAGGACAAAAAGTGTTCCAGCGACAGAAATGGGTGGAGACTGCTGCATCTGCCTGACACCCGTGTTAGGTTTCCAGTTTGTGATGCTGGGTGGCCAGGAAGACCTCACTCTTCCTGGACCAGGAAACCCAAAAGAGACCAGGAAACTGAAGCTTTTTTTTTCCTTTTCTTTATATTAATCACAGGTTATTTACTTTGTATCCCAGCCGTAGCCCCCTCCTTCATTCCCTCCCAATCCCACCTTCCCTCCCTCATCTCCTCCCTGCCCCTTTCCAAGTCCACTGATAGGGGAGGACCTCCTCCCCTTCCATCTGACCCTAGCTTACCAGGTCTCTTCAGGACTGGCTGCAATGTCCTCTTCTGTGGCCTAGCAAGGCTGTTCCTCCCGTGTGGGGGGGATCAAAGAGCTAGCCATTGAGTTCATGTCAGAAATACTCCCTGTTCCCCTTACTAGAGAACCTACTTGGATACTGGGCTACCATGGACTATAGCCGAGCAGGGGTTCTAGGTTATATCCATACACGGTCCTTTGCTGGAGAAACAGTCTCATGAAAGACCCCTGTGCCCTGATATATTTGGTCCTTGTGGAGGGCCTGTCCTCTCCAGGTCTTACTAACTCCCCCTTCTTTCATCCCTGCACTCTGCTGAAGGTTTGGTTATGCTTAATATCTGCTTTGATACACTGCTAGGTAGAGTCTTTCAGAGGCTCTCTGTGGTAGGCTCCTGTCCTGTTAGAAACTGAAGCTTTTTAAGGTTAAATAGTGAGGTTAGCGTGGAGAATGCCTGTGGTGCTCTTCTAGTCTTAGGTCTAGAACAGAAGTGTAGATGTGGCAGTTCAGAGTGGGAGGAAGAGGAGGAGGCCAGCAGGGTGTGTTTCCTGGAATTTTAGCAACTCCAGAAAGCAGAATGTGGGAGAGAAAAATCTGAGGTGATTGCAAGCTGTAACCTTGCTACCACACCAGGGCATGGCTGGTGGGATGTAGAAGGAGAGGCCAGTGGGAGAGAGGTCCAGCAGTTCAGAAGCAGCCCAGGGTCTGAGCCTGGAGTTTGGACACTGGCTGTCAGGGAGATCCCTAGGGCTTGTGCATTCTCACTGGTGATGCAGAAGGTTTTGTGTTCGAGCAAGGATCCTGGGTATTATTTGGAGGATAGTTTGAGATGAACCTGGGCATTAGGAAAGAGGGAAGAGGCAGAATGCCACAAAGTACAGACAGAAAGGCTAGGATTAGATAACAAGTATTTATTGGTCAGGCGGACAGTTTGGGATAGATCAGGTTAGGTGGGATGAAGGAGGCATCTGAATGTGGGCAGGGTGGCATGCAGCAGGCTGGGCATGCCTCTGAGAGTTTAGACAGTGGCGTGCTGTGCTGTGCTGTGCTGTCCCTCAGCCTTCAGCATCCTTTGACCTAGACCAAGAAGTCTGGGCTGCAGTCTGCATAGAAAGCCAGCAGCTAAGGCAGGGTGAAGAAGGTCAGCGTCATGACCAGTCACCCTGTTTGTCATGGTACAAGTGAGTCCACAAAGATGGAGAGAGTGGCTTCTTTGGAATTGTGGTGGCTCTTGCTCTGTGATCTGTACTTGGGCTGCTTTCGCACAGGGAGAGAACTATCCCAGTCAGAACCCCAGGAGTCTGTAACTTGGGAAATCCTTGGGTGCAAATGGCTACCTCCCAGGTTGTGTAGTTGTTTGGTTTTCTTTCTATATTACCTCTGTCCCCTCTGTGACCTGTGTGAGAAATAGCCTTGGTGAGAGTGCATTGTCCATTCAGCATGCACACACACAATCAGGGAGCTGCAAAGCCCTGCTTTGTCTTTCCATTGCCAGTTTCCTTACTCAACCTGCTATCTGCCACCTACCTGGCCTGGTGTGTGTCTCCAAGTGAGCCCTTAGGGCCTGCAGCAAAACTGCACAGGAAGCTTCTCCCTCATTGTATGCAGGTCTGACTCTGTGGTCTGGCCTCCAGATGGGTGGGTGGGGCAGGAAGGTCACGAGCCTGGGAATACACCTAAGAAGGATGGGATAGGAGCCAGAGAAGGGACAGTAGTGGTGGGAAGGGAGGAGAACCAAAGGACAGAGGGGAAAATCCTTAGCATGGTCAAAGAAGGGATTCTTGAGCTTAAATTTTTTTTTTTTAAAGAATGCATGAGTTCAGAAACTGGTGAAGACCGGGTTTTTGGAAAGTCCTGTGTCAGCCTTACAGAGTAGCTGCCCCATGCCAGGAACTATGGTAGTTGTGTCCTACTTTAGTTCCCGGGACACATATGAAGCCAGAGATGGAGAAGATGGTACTGTGACTCAGCCTTGATGACAGCAAGGCTCTGCTCTAAACACTCTGCCTGTGTTCCTGGGTTTATCATTTATCTCCACAGTTTACCTGAAAAAAAAAATGGAACTATTTTATCTTAATTTCTTATTTTTGGGAACTTGGTATTTGTATACAATGAAATATATAACACCCATACATCACTCCCATCTTCTCCTTTCAACTCCCCTATATCCTTTCCAACATACCCTCTTTCCAATCTCATGTCTACCTCCCACCCCATAACCCATTAACTCCAGTAAGTGTTGCTCATACATACATGGGTGTGGAGCTATCCACTGTATCATGACAAACCTACCGGTACCACACCTTCTAACATGAATGACTTGCCCTCTCCCAGCAGCTATCAACTAAAATAGCTCCTCAGCAAGGCATGGGGCCTGGAGATCATCTACCCCATCTGTGCCAAAATTTGGTGTGATTTGATCTAACTGCTATGAGTCTGTGAGTGTAACAGGTGTGTTGGGTCCAGAAGACAGCATTTCACAGTCCTCCACCCCATTCTCCGGCCCTTTCGTTCTTTCTGCCTCCTCTTCCGTGATGTTCCCTGAGCCTTGGTGGAGAGGCCTAATGTAGATGTCCTCCTTAGAGCTTAGTACTAGGTCTCTTATTCTTAGCGCCTTTACCAACACATCTCTGCACTGACAGCTGATGCTACAGAAAGAAGTGTCTCTGTACATGGCTGAGGGCAGACCAAGTGTGTTGGCAGTGGGAGAGGGGAGGACCGAAGGGAAACTATTATATTCTCTTTCTTGGATGAGGCCACCAAGGTACAGAGAGTTATCCTAGCCTGTGCCAGAACATAGCTGGTGAGCCTGAGTTCGATCTGACCACAGAGCCCGCTCTCTGCCAGCCTGTCTCTCATTCCAGTCACAGGAACCAGAGGAGAATGTTAGTGCTGGGGTCCCCAGAGGAAAGAACACGACTCAGAGATAGGGAATGAAAATTCCCTGTCACCAGACAGAATTTTCTGAAAAGGGATCTCAGAGGAAATGACACCTAAGTTGAGACCTGAAAGACGAAAGGGATTTTATTTATGTAACTAATAATTGGAAGGTTTAATTGGGAAAGAAACTAGTTCATACTGATTTTACTTGTTGCTAGGCTGTTTTCATCTTCCTCAGCATATCTCCTTAGAGGGTTTGGGGGGCCCTAAGGTGTGTATCTACTGAGATAGGGCCACTCAGATCCTGGGACCCTGCAAAAACCTATGGGTGACATTCAAGTCCTGATCAGGCAAATACAAGTCAGAGACCAATGGCCCCAGTAAACTCTAATGTCTGTCATTCCATATCCCTGCTCAGTGACAAGCTTAATTCAACTTTCTTGGCTGACTGAGACATGAGTTGGTTCTAGGTTTCTAGAGTTGGCTCTAGGTTTTGCTTCTTTAAGAGGCCGGTTGTACTTGTCAACTAGCCATACCAAGTGGGAGCACTCTTCACACTACAGCGCCCCAAGTTTCTAACCTTAGGCTCTGTCACTGTGGGGTGAGGAAGGACTATGCTTAGGTCATGAGAATGGCAGGACCTTCCCTATTCCTGAGCCAGTTGCACTAACATGGAGAGGGACACCTGAGGGCTTGCAGTGGTCAGCAGAGATGGACCATACAGATCTCCATGAGGGCCACTCAGGGGAGACGTGCTCCAGGAGATGTTCAAGTTCATGCCACTTTCAGTATATAGGTTTTTTTTTTTTTTTTAATTTTTAATCGAACACGTATTGAGCTCAACAAACCTAAACACTGAGACTTGGATGCTTTATGCTGAGAGTTGTATAAGATGTTCTGTGCATTGTTTCATTAAATTCTCACCAAAATTCCTTATTTACTCAGATGGGGATCACCCCACTTTGCAGACATGTAAAGTGAGGCTGGAGTTTTGGAGCTTTCTTCAGGTTGCACCGCTAGTGTGGTAGTCAGGATGGAAAATCTCAGGCCTGGGCTGGTGGAGCCTGTAAATCCTCCTGGGTGCTTCAGGCCCTCATCTAGTCACATACTCTCCTTGATGGGCATCCAGTTCCACATTGGATGTCTCCAGTGGAAGCTGCATACTTATCAAGGTAAAAGGCCCATAAGTAATGACTTCCTGGAAACAGGAAGGAGAAAGGGCCCTCTGTTTGGTTCGCTGCAGTTTGGAAACAAGTCTGAGAAGCTTGGGAATTACATCCAGGTGATGGCAATGGATACCAGTTTTGGTTGCTTAGCCAAAGCATTGGTTCTTAGGCCTTGGGATGTCTAATCATGTCAATTTGATGGGACATCATGTTAACATGGAAACATGCCTCTGCATGTGAGACACATATGTGACAGGTTTCTAGATGGGGTTAGCTGAGATAGGAAGACCCACTGTAAATGTGACTGACCTTGGGCTGGGGTCTTGGAGTAGTGAGCTGAGTGCCAGCGTCCCATCTCCTTCTTCTCTGACTGTGACTGCAATGTGGCCATCTTCCTCAAGCTCCATCCTTCACAGACTGCTCTGCCATGGTGGACTTCACTCTCAACTTGTGTGCTAAAGTAAACCCTTTCTCCCTTAAGTTGCTCTTATCAGTCCAGGGCACTTTATCACAGCAAGGAGAAAGTGGTACATACAGATCTTGAGCTTAATCTTTGTACACACAGAAATGGATTTTCAGTGAGAGTGTTTATCACCCAGAGTGACAGCTCACCCTCATTTGCACATGGTAGGAGAAGTAAATATGGTTGGGCAGAAGCAAACTTTGGGCCCCAGGCTTCTCCAAGGAGCTCTAGTCTAAGAAGCATACGATTCCCAGTTGAGGATAAGTAATGAGTGAAATCGAGATGTGAAGGAATGATGCCAAGGCTTTAAGCCACATCGTGTATCCGGAAGGGTGGCATCTTGGCTTCTTTGACTGCTGTGGTGATAAAATACTTGGGCAAAAGCAATGCAGAGAAGAATCCACATAGTCGGTCAGGGCGGCAGGAGCTTGAAGCAGCTGGTCACACCACATCTGCAGCCCCAAAGCAGAGAAGGCTGAACGCTGCTGCTGCTCCCTTTCCCTGTTCATACCGCCCAGGGCCCAGCCAGTGAATGGCACCTTCTGCGTCGTGAGGGAGATCTTACTGCTGTAGTTAAGCTAATGAAGATACCTGCTCCAGCCCCAGATATGCCCAGAGGGTTGTCTCCCAGGTGATGTTAGAGTCAAGATGGCAATTAACAATGACTACTGCAGTAGGGAAATTCAACCAGATGCAATAACCTATAGCATTTCTCCTTTGGGTGTCATGATCTCAGGTAAGTGCAGTTTTGCTATTAATCTACTTACCTGTCTGTCTATCAATATATCACAGACATTGACAAAGGACATTTTACAAATGTTTTATTTTGTCTTTTTTTTTTTTTTTCCAGAGCTGAGGACCGAACCCAGGGCCTTGTGCTTGCTAGGCAAGCGCTCTACCACTGAGCTAAATCCCCAACCCCTGCAAATGTTTTATGAGTTTGCATTTGCTTATTTGTGTTGTACCCTATGACCTATAAGTAATCATAAAGTTATTGAATAAAAATTAATCTTTTTAATATAATAATTGGTTTGGGCTAATTATGACTTGAATGAGAAACATCTCCCATAGGACCATGTGTTTAAATACTTGGTTTCTAATTGGTGTGATATATTTGGAGGTTATGGAGCCTCACTGGAGGAAGTGGTCACTGGGGATGGACCTGAAAGTTTTATAGCCTTCCCCACTTCTTGTCTGATTTCTACTTCCTTTTCTTCTGAGATTTTAACAAGCAGCTGCTACCTATTCCAGCCAGCACTGACAGAGTCACATATTCCCTACCATATGGACTGTATCCCCTCAAACTACGAGCTGAACAAATCCTTTCTCTCACAGGTGCTTTGGTCCCAGGGATGACAAAAGTAACTGATGCGACACATGAGGTGATCAAAGTCTGCTGGATCTCAGAGGATGCTCAGGAGGCTCTGACTTTTCTGAGTCCAGCATCTCCCCAGGTGTCTGTTGGGGAGCTTTCTCAACAGATTTGACAGCGGTGTCTTGTTATTTATAAATGGGATAGCTCGTGCCCAAGCAGGCTTCCCCAAAGGTCAAACTGAAAATGAAATCACAGAGTAGGGAGAAAGCTGGGTTCCAAGGAAGACCCATGAACTAAGATTAAGACATCAGAAGATGCCAGATCTACAGGGCATAAGGATAAGAACAAACATGTTGAAGATCAAATATGAAATGTATAATTATGTAGTAATGAGATTGAGACAGTGCAAAGGACAATGCCATTTACATCACCACATCTCAACATAGTAACGAACAGGAAAAGCCCTCCAGCTTCGTAATTATAATCATAGTTGCCATAACAACTCAGTATCTTTCTCCCTGAGCATCCATCTCCAGATTGTATTTTTAGAAATGGGCTGTGCCTGAGTATGTATTTTCCTTTAAATAGCAGCTAATTTTTTTAAAAATTACTGATCCTTCAAAAAAAATTTAAAAGAGTAACAGTCACAGGGATAATTAGGGAAATGAGCAGGTGTGAAAGTCCATTATGAAAAAAAAATTGCTATAAACGTATTGATGTCTTGACAATATTTGTTTCAACAGAATGTTCCATGGAACTGCGCAGTCTCTTGTTCCTTGTCAAGCAGCTTAACATAAATCTCTTCAGTGGGGCTCATAAATATTTGAACAATTATTAGCTGTGTAAGGTGTTTGAGGATTATTTGACAAGTAGAGATTTATGTTGTATAACAGAAATTGGCTTAACGGCATTCTGAGTCTTGGGGATGGATGAGCAGACAAACATTGGCTTACCTTACTTAACAGAAATACAGTAACAGATTCTTGAGCAAAGCAAACAATGAGCCCGTGGCAAACTCAGAAAACAGGAGGGATCCAAGCTGCCATTTTGGTCCCCCTATCTGTCTAGTAGCTGACACACAAGCTGGAAAGCCTGGTTTTATTGCATGGCTATCATCCAAGATAATCCCCTGTTTTATCAGGCTCCACTCATACCCTGTAGATGCTCCCAGCCCTTTGTTGGGGTCTCAGACTGAAGTTAGATAGAAACATTATTAGGTTAAGAACAAAAACAAGAAAAACAAAAACAGAGAAAAACAAGTCTCTGACTGGTGCTATGAAAGACCTTCTCCAAGTTTAGTCACATGATACGATTTTTCTGTCTCTCTTGTGCTCTCTTTGTTTCTGCAGAGGACGTAAAATTGGCAGATTATAATAACCACTAGTTTCTAAAGAGCTTATAAAGGCTGTTCCAGAGGTTACCAAGAATACACCTTACCATGGTCACCTGTTGGGAGTGGAGAGGACTAATTTTAAGCGTGGTGAGCCTGAGATCTCATTTAGATGGATTGAACTTGTGAGGGGTCCTCACTGGGGGAGTGGCATTGGACCTGGAGAGTGGGGGGAACCCTCAAGTGCATGATGTCCTGCATGGGAACAGAAATACCAAGTAAGTGAGGGACCTGGCATAGGTCTCTGAAGGAGACACTGAGAGCCGAGCAGCAGGGGCACAGAGAGAGGTTTTGAAGAATGATGCCAGGGCTGGGAAGCAGCTCACGTGGCAAAGTGCTTGCCTGCATCCATGAAGCCCTGAGTTCAGTCTCCAACACTGCATAAGACCTTAGTGGTACACGCCCATGATTGCAACATTTGGAAGGTCTCTACCAAGAAGCAAGAGGATCAGTAGTTCAAGGCCATTCTTGGAAATATAGTGAGTTGAAGACCAACCTGGGCTGCACAAGACCCTGCCTCAAACAAAACAAAACGAAACACAACCCAAACACCCCCAAAACTACCCCCCAAAAAAGCTGAAAAGAAAAAAGTATCGTTCATGGGGCTTTCTGATAGCTATCACACAGATGAAAGGAGAGATGGGACAGAAAACGGATTGAAGAGACTTCATCAGTGCAGCTGGGAAGGCAGAGGCCTTCCATAAAGACAGGCAGACATTGGAAGGCAGGAAGAGGCTTGGAGATGAAAATGAAAAGTTTAGCTTTGCTATCCTCTCTGTATTTTGTGACCTCTGACTGGATACCACAGGTTTCCAAGTGAGCACCCCCCGAGAGAAGGGGAGACAAGGGCTCCTCCAGGAGCGCTGCTGCTGGCTGTCACTCTGGAGGGCTGGCTCTGAACAATCCGTCTCTGTTGTGTTTGTCCTGCTTGCTCTAATTATGCATCTCTCCAGGGAAAACAAACAAGCAAACATTATCAGTGAGAGCTGAGATGAGTATGGCTCACTTCCTGATTGCATATTCGGGATGTGCAGAGATGCACATTCAGATGGGGGCATTCTCTGGAAGCTCCCCGGACATGGCAGTGCAGGTGCATGCTGCATTGTAGACCTTGTAGTTGCCAAGGGGAGATAGAAAATGCTTTCAGACCTTACAGGTTCAAGGCTACCAAGATGAACTATGCTCTAACTGCTAGCTCAAGCAGGTTGTGCCTGGGACATTACCAGTTTGCCACATGTCTAGGCATGACCTCAGCCATTCTGCAGGATTCAAGGGGAGGATAGTGTTAAATTTCAGCTCCGTCAGAATCATGTGAAAAGCACTTGAGCCTAGTGTTTAGGAAGTTTTCCAGGTCTGCACTGGCCTGGTGTCTGTGTGCAGCTAGAACACCTGGCCTGGGTGATGTATGGCCCTTCTGGCCAGGACTGAAAATGGACCGCTGGGTAGTCCTGATCTACTTAGCTGGGACTTCAAAAGTGTGGCTCACTGATGAAGCATCTCTCCTCTGTGCCACACAAAGCTTTGAGTCTTGTTTTCTTGTCTGGAGTGGCTGGCTTTAGATAAAACAACCCCGGTGAGTGAGCTCAAGGGACAAATACAGACAGAGAAGAGTGGATAGGATTCAGCCCAAATCCACGCTGGAATGCCAGGGGAGGAGGGGCCCTCTCTTCTGTTCTGGAGAACTCTCCTGGATTTTGGTTCCCAAGTATCCTGGAAGCTTGACAACTAGCTCCAAAGCCCCTGGGTCCTTGTGTCAACTGTGATTTTCTCTTGCACTACCTTTCCACTTCAGAGTTCCTAAACTGCACCCCGAAGGCTGGCTGGGTGGCCTGGACAGGAACAATGAGGATAAAAGAGTGAGGCAAAGAGCAACAGCTGACCTGGCTACCACCCTGACATTGGGGGCCTCACGCCCTCTCCTAGGTAAATGGGGAAGCCTTAGCATCATGCCCTCATCTCAGAGCCATCCTTGGATCATATTCCAGGCCCTCAGTGGCACAGTGACAGACTTAAGGGCTCACTGTCCTTGTGGCTGGCAGGCACTATGACGTTCTGGAGGCATCGCTACTGAATCCTTAGACCCTGTAAGTTAAGTGTGCAGAGTAGACTGATGACAATTGGTACCAGTCTTGGACCATCTCAGAGCCTTCTTTAACTGCACAAGCTCTTAAAAGTGGAGACTAGTCTTCCCTAGCTGGAGGTAGAAAAGATAGGGGTGATTTGAAGGTATAGCTTGGGTTTGACCTGTGAATTCTGACTGTGAGAAGCAAGGCAGTGTGCACAGACCCGGGGCAGGCCCTGGAAGGCACACAAAGCAGGCTGCAAAGCAGTCTCAGCGAAGAGCTAGTGTATAGATGGAACCCCATGTGTGTCACTGCCAGGACCTGATTTTAGCAGTATGCTGAGCAGGTATGAAAGCTACCACCCCACCCTTCCCCCACCCATGACTCTGTTGGCCAACACCACACACAGACTTCAACCTGCCCCTGTTGCCTCAGACATTTAATCTGTGCGTCGGTAACTCTCTTATTTTAAGCCTGTCTCCATCTGTTGGAAGAGCCACAGGGTATTGGTGCGGACCCCGGGTCCCCAGTTTCCCAGCACGGAGAGAAGCTGGGGCCACCAGCTTCCTTCTGCTCCGCTAAGAGAAGACTGAGACAGATTGTCTAAAGGTGGGAGGCACTTTCTCAAAGCGAAGGGATACCTGGGTTTTCCAGACAAACCTGACCTAGGAAGAGACAAATGTCTTCTTGTAACTTATGCAGCAGGAGTTCCCATACTCTTAGGCCTTGCTCTCAGAGAACTTCAACCAGGGAACGTGGGGTTCCTACTAGGCCTGGGGTCACAAGACTGGTGGGCATTTCAGGTCAGTCTTAACTCAGGTTTGTTCTGCAAAATGAAAGCCCTGAAATTCTCTCCTAGGATCAGCATGCCCCGTGCCAGCAGAAGGGATGCCCAGAAGGACAGAATACTGCTCTACAACGGAGGTTGCTGACAGTCTTTAAGTGAATGGGCTTCCAACACCTGCGAGAGGCCCCGGGGCGGGATAGGAGGGAGGGCGGGTCTGCTTGCGCCTCTCTTCTCCTGGACGCGCCCCTGCCCGCCCCGCTCCGGTCCAGCCCCGCCCGTCCGGCCTGTCCCACCCGCCATCTGCTCCCGCTGCAGCGCCCGGCGCCCCTATCCCTCGCTGCAGCCTTCATCTGCACCCCGCCCGCCGCTCCCGGGGACTCAGACCCTGCCCGGGGAGCAGGGCAGAACGGGCATGGCCCGTCTGAGGGTCGCCTTCCTGGCGCTGGCTCTGGCACTTGTGGTGGTTGCTTTGGCTGGGGTCAGAGCCCAGGGCGCAGTCTTCGAAGAGCCCGACTATTACGGCCAGGAGCTCTGGAGGCGCGGGCGCTACTCTGAGCATCCAGAGCCAGAGCCGGAGCTCTTCTCGCCTCCAGGGCACGAGGACCTCGGAGTGGAGGAACAGGAAAAGCAGGAGCTGCACCAGCAGGAGCCCAGGCCGCCCCAAAGGGCTACCAAGCCCAAGAAGGCTCCCAAGAAGGAGAAGTTGGTTGCAGAGACGCCTCCACCAGGTAACTTTTAGCATCGGGCAGCCTTGAGGGGGTGCCCACGATCGCGGCACTCCAGGGAGACATCTGGCTTCCCAGTATGCTTCCCTGAGTGAGCCCAGCCGAAGTCCTGTTGTGCCCACTACTCATTAGAGGCTGCATCTGAGCTAAGCCCAGCCTTCTCTCCCTGCCCCCTCAGGCAGAAACGGAACGGTGTACTTTGGGAAGTTGCCTGGGAAGCGGGCCCCAGTGTCCTAAGATTGATGCTCCACCAGCAAAGGAGGTGTCTGTGGCTTCTTGCTGCTCTCCAGAAGCATTTTCTTCAGACTGATTTTATTCATTGGCATGCGACTGGCTGGTATGATTTGGCAGATGGCCTTGGCAAGGTTTGGTCAGTGGCCTTTATTCACACTGTGCCCCTTCTCGGCTCCCTCCACCGCCCCACCCCCTGTCAGTGGGCCCTTTAAATCCACTATGCACAGGATGGCACAGTCCCAGCTGGAGACTTTGGACCACGCCTGGTCCCTGCAGCAGCCAACATTCTGCCTTCTTGGAAAGGGCAGACTACAGGAGCCCTGGAAAGCTGGGAGTGACTGGCAGGCTGGAGTGCCCTATCCATCCCTCACACCCATCTCAAATCCATCCTCACTTTTTTTTTCTGCCCGGGCCTTTATCACAAACCCTGTGAAGAGGACTTCCTCTTGTTTCAGATGGCGATGGCACGGGGCGTCAGCAGCTCAGGGACCAAATTCTATGCCTTACAGTGTCTGTCCCTGAAAGGAGTCATGTGCCAGGTCACAGAGCTCTGAGCTCAGATGTGGTTTTCACTTGGTTAGATGGATATCAAAATCACCAGCCAGGGTGGCAAGGAAAGATGTAGAGCCTCTTGAGGGCCTGGTGCCATTAGAGTACCACCTTTGTATATATGAGTCCCTGCCAGGAGCCATTGACAGTTCTGTGGGTTGTGCAACCCCAAATAGAACTACTGGGACTGCCCGATGTTCTCTGGGGGAACCGCTGGGGTTAAGATGTAGAAAAGCTGCAGTGGCTTGACATCAAGGGGCGGGGTGAAACACTGACTTTGGTAGTGTCCACTGGCCTCATTTAGTTCTCTTCTTGGCTCTGGAAGATGGCTACCCTTGCTATACTATTGATGAGGAGCCTTAAGCTCAGACAGGGGAAGTAACTTATTTTGTCATTTTTCTGCTGGGGAGAATTGAAAGGGTGCCTTACCTGCCAGGTCTTGGGCTTGCCATTTTGGGACCTGGAACTTGGGTTCTACTTTTTAGGCCTCAGCTGCTTCACCTGCAGATAGAAAGAACAGCGTATGCCATTGCACTTCAGTGTGTCTGATGCTGCAAAGCCTTTCCCAGCATCCTTTAGTAGGCCCTGGACTTTAAGCTGTGTTTGTCGCACAGGAGCCCTTCATTCAATCTACACATGGTTTCCGACTATCTGCTCAGCACCAAACTTTAGGTGAAGCCCTAGGGACAGAGAACATAAGACAGACTGGCCCCAAGGACCTCACAGAAGGTGTGTGACTTTGGGGAAATAATCACGGGTATGCTGAGAGCTGCAGAGAACATGGGATGTCAAGAAAATAAATAGACGGGCTAGGCCAGTGCTTCCCGGGGAGGGTGGTGGTGTGTGTGCGGATGACTGACTAGGTCTGATTAGTGAGTCAACTTTGTTTGGTGACCAGTTATAATCCTTTCTTGGTGGCTCAGAGATTCGCAGCCCAGGCCCAGCAGTGGCCCCAGCTGATGTGTCTGGGGCTCAGCTATTACAGCCCGGAAGTAACTTTCCTTCCTTTCTGGAGCATCAGCCTTGGAATAGGATGAAGGAGAAATCAGGTATAAGTTGATTTGCAAGGCAAACAGTCATTTTCTTTTGGGAAACCATCCTGAACCATCCTGCAGATAAAGGTTGGCGACGGGACAGGAATTCAACTGTTCCTGGTGAATATTTAGCCACCTGGGTTCTGTCTCCAGATGAAAGGTACATGCTGAAGCACCAGAACCAGGTTCAGAGGCCTTTGGGGAGTTGCTTCCTGCCTCTCTACTATTTCAGCCATTTTCCTAATGAATCAGGTGGGGCATTTTAGAGCTTCCCCAGATAGGATAACTGTGACATTCATCACATAAATTAATGCCTCTCTTTCTCCCTCCATCTCCCTCTCTATTCTTCCTCCTTCCAGTGTGTGTGTGTTTGTGTGTGTGTGTTCAATAAAACTTTCATCTGTGGAGTGCATGGGCCTGCATTTAATAGGGGAAAGATTAGATTAAAATGATCTTGGTTAGGGGACTCAGCAGAATTTGTATGCTTCAATTGCACAGAGAGGAGAAAATAATACCCACTCTAAGTGGTGGCTTAAGCATGGCACTCACAGTGCTGTGGAGGCATCTTCTGTGTGGCTGGCTAGCTTATGAAGAGGTTACCAATCTCAGGAATGTGCTTCAGAGGAAGGAAGCTGGGGCTCTGGTCTGGGGTGTTAGATGCAAACTTCTGGAGTTTTCTGTGAGACTGATGCATGCTGGGTTCTAGGGCAGGCTAGGCACCGAGGTGGGAGCAGAGGGTAAGATTGAGAGATGGATGAGAGCGTTAAACAAAGAACTGAGTTTGGCACATCATACTTGGAGACAGTGAAATGTTTTCTGCTTAGCCCTGGGAGCATAAAAGCTGGAGTTGATGAAGGAGACATTGGAAAAGTGTGTGTGGTGGGCACTAAGAGGGCATTGTGTGGGTCCCTGAGGAGGCTGGTGCAAGGTGTATTTGGTCTGGCTTTGAGGTTTGGCTTTGATCCTTGGCAACCGAGAAATGTCCCATGGATGCCACATGCTGATATCTTTGAAGTTGGCTTGGAAAATGGAATTCTTTAGCCAATCAAGAGTCCTGGTGAGCATTCCTACTGTGATGGTTGGTTGTCACCTTGACACACCTGAGGAGAAGGAAGCTCAGTTGAAGAATCATCTCCATCAGACTGTGGATCTGCCCGTGGAAGGACTTTCTTGATTCCGTAGGATGGGCCAGTCCATTTTGCGGGTGGTGTTTTCCTTTGGTAGGCAGTAAGGACATGTAAGGATGGTAATTAAGAAAGTCAGCAAGCAGCCTTTCCCTGTGTGCCCTGCTTCAAGCTCCTGCCTCAGGCTTCTCATTCACGATGTCACAGAGGCATCTTCCTCTCCTTCCCTAGCTTTCCTTGGTGATGAACTATAACCTGGAAGTTAAAATCAACCTATTCTTCCCAGGTTGCTTTTGGTCATGGTGTTTATTGCAGCAACCGAAGGGAAACTAGAAAACCTACTCTGAAAAAAACTAAAACTTGAAATGCTTCAAAATCTGAGCCCTTTGAACACTAGCATACTCATACTTATGCACAGTGATTATACAGCACACTGCTTTAACTCAAAGTTACCTCCAGGCTATGTGTGTGGTGTGCATGACACACAGATGAATTGCGTGGTTGGGAAAAACCTTGGAATCTGAAGTGCCTTTGTTCCTAAGAACTCGCACCCGGGATGCTTAACCAGCACTTCATTTTCAGCGGAGAAGGGCCTAGCTACCCTGAAGGGATGAGAGCACTGCAAAGTATTTACTTAAAGGTTTAGTTTAGAATAATTACAGACTCATAGGAACTTACAGATATATTATGGTGAGGTCCCATAATCCACCCCTCGGCTTCCACCAATGGGAAATCTTGGGTAACTCTAGTGTAAGTCCTCCCCACACTGGCACTCTCGGCATTTTGGACCTAGTATACACGTGCTTGGAAGGACTGTGAAGTGCAGGATATATAGCTTTGACCCATGAGATACCATTAGGACCTTCCTATCAGACCTCACAGGCAAAAGTGTCTCTGAACCTTGCCAGCCATCTTCTAGGGATTGAGACTCACCACTGCGTGTAGAAAGCATGACATGGGACATTATAAACACTATTAGTTAGCTTGTAATTTACATTTCAGAAGTTTCTCCATGCATTTATGTGTATATGTATATGTATGCTTGAGTGTGTATGCATTTCAGGAGTTTCTCCATGCATGTGTATGTATATAATGCACATATGTGCTTTTGTGTGTGTGTGGTGGGGGGGGTCCACCAAGACATAGGTCTGTGGAAACCTTTTCTAAGGGTTAGGGGATTTTGGTGTCATAGTCTGTCTGAGGCCTTTCTTTACGCATCAGTTTGGCCCAGAATATTAGAACTTTTAGGAAAATAAATGGTCACTGTGCAGATTCCTAGGCACTGCAGGCTTCAGACAGCGGCTCTTCAGCCTCTACACCACTCCTGTCCAGATGGGCTCTTCCCCACTTCAGGGTCATGTTCAACTCACTGGACAGACAGTACTGATTGCTAGACTATTCTTCTTCATTGACAAGCTTTTTCTGACTTTATTTATTCAGCTGTTTCTGATTGAATTCCAGTTTCTGCAGCGGAATGCTTTGAGGTCCCAGGAGTGAGCCTCAGGTCCCTAGTTTTCATTATCCAGCACAAAGAATAAGAGAGCAGGCCCATGGGGTTCATGCCAGTGGATTCAGGGTGTGCTTAATTTGTGGTCACCCTCATTTTAGAGGATAAAATGTAGCCAAATGCTGGGCAGTGGTGGTGCACACCTTTGATCCCAGCACTTGGGAGATAGAAGCAGGTGGATCTCTGAGTTCGAAGCCAGCCAGGTCTACAGAGTGAGTTCCAGGACAGCCAAGGCTATGCAGACAAACCCTGTCTCAAAAAACAAACAAACAAAAAACCAAAATGTAGCCAACTAATAGACTACAGTTGCATAATTCTTCTGTCTTTTCCACTCACAGGGCAGATAGAAACAACAAACAAACAAGACTAAGGATAAGTGCTTTGGGTATTGTGTTTTCTTCCTCCTTTGCTCCTTGGGTTAGAAGCTGGCTCTGATATGGAAGCTTTCAATCTGATTTCCCACTGGCTTCTTTGTTTGTAGTGTTTGCAGGAACAGGCTAGAAGGTACCACTGTTAGGATCTGGACAAACCCACAGGGACACCCCCTAGTCCTGAGCTAATCCCTCTGGGATGTGCAGTGTGCAGACAGCCATGTTTGTAGGTCTATGTCCAGAACAATCCAGTTTGCATTTAGTATGTGTTGCAGCCCAGCTGTCAGGGGAAATAATAAAGGGTGGTTATTTGAGCACATTTGCTTATAAACAATTCCCTATCTGTATGAACTGTTACTGGTTGATGGAAAGGGCTTGCTTGCAAAGCTTTGCCTCGTCTCTTGTTGGGCAAGAGCAGCTGGCCTCTGAAGGAAATACTCCATCTTGGGCAAGAGTGAAGGATTAGGAGTACATGTTTGTAAATATTTCAGCAGTATTTTTAATAAACCCAGGGACTATCATTAGCATACTTAAAGAACAAGAAAGCCTTGATGTCAGCCTACATGCTTTAGTGTTAAACCTGAAGTATTTCATCCAAGTCAGTTCCCTGCAAAGCTCCAAGGAAAAGGATGAATTTAGGAAAAAAAGCATTGCCAGCCACCCTTTCCAGAATGCTTTCCAAAGCTAACTCACTGCTGGCCTGTTCCCCCTACTTGTGCCCATGGCTCTAGTAATCAGGGTTGTGCCTGGATGATAGGGGTGGGGACCCTAAAAAAACCCAGGAAGCCAGAGTGCATGCTGTGGTTCTAAAACAGTTGTAGCATTTTCCTGTCCACTTCATGTGTCTGTGAGTGCCAAATCCCAAGGTGACCAAGCTTCATGCCAGGCATAAAACCAGCTTTAGCTCCAGTGCCTGGATTTTGTGGTGAGGCCACTTTTGCATGTCCCAAGGGGCTAGAAAGATGAGTGCTTAGGCTTGGTGTCACCAGCAGTGACAGGCTCTGCCCTCTGAGGTCCTGTCAGGTCTCTATCCACGTAACCAAGGCATGTGACGTGCTCCCTGGTGAGCCTGTTGAGGAGTGAGAGATAATTAGGGGCAGCACACGTGTGACACATGTGACTTTCCAGGCCTTGATTCCTGGCGGATTGTGTCAATAACACAGTGCCCGTTGAGGTGTGAGGTTAGACAGACGTGGCCTTCCAGGTTCTGATGGGAGAGGGGGCTTCGGGGGGCAGTTTGGTATCACCTTTTCCCTGATTCTGGAGTACTTGCTAGGTGGTGCTCTGTAGGTCCTGGCAGACAATGCTCTTGGGTTGTGGCATCTCCTTTTTCCTCTTAGCGCCTCTCTTCAGGCTGCATGAAATCATCTCCGGGTACAGTGCAGTACCTGCCTGCTTATCTCAGCAGAACCCAAACCCAGGCAGGTAGGTGCCCAAGGTACCCCGCACAGCCCTCTACAGACGGCCCATACTCACCTGCACGCACTCTCGCACGCACGCACGCACGCACCTTCCTGCTTGCTGCTGTTACTGGGGTGTTCCCTTGAAGACAAAACACTCCATGTGGGTGTGGCTGAGAGCCAGGAGGGCGGCTGACTGCACAGGGCAGGGGTTCTCAACCTTCTTCATGCTGCCACATTCCGTGATACAGTTCCTCACGCTGTAGCGACCCCCAACCATAAGAGTATCTCCACCGTTCCTAAATAGCTGTAATTTTGCTACTTTTACGGACTGTAATGTAAACATATGTGTTTTCCGATGGTCTTAGGTGACCCCCGTGAAAAGGTCAGTCAGCCCCCAACGGAGTCATGACCCACAGGTTGAGAACTACCGGCACAGAGAGTGGGTGTGTTGGTTTCAGAGGCACTCCTGTGCCAGCTGAGCTCCCTGCCCGTGTGCCCTGGTCCCAGGGGATAGAAGCTCCCTGGGCTGTTTTCCCGTGAAAGATACAGCTTCCAAGAAGAATGGACAGAGAGAGGTGGGGCCAGGCGTTAGTGGGTAGATTGATTTGAGCCTGGCTCTAGGGTAGCGTCACTGCTGTCTCCCTGTCAGACCACTAAGTTCACCCATGACCAGATGCAAGCATGTCATCCAAACGCTGCGTTGATTCTCAGATTCACTCCACTACACACCCTGTTTTCTTTGACAGTGACAAAGAGACACAGGCTCCCCCCCCCTTGTGTTTTGTCCCTTTCCTGCTTCTATCTGTATGGAGCAGAAACTTTTCTTAAATGATGTTTTTTAAAGTTATAATATGATTATATAATTCCCCTCTCCCGTTCCTCCCTCCAACCCCTTTCATGCAACCCCTTTCTCGCTCTCAAATTTATGGCCTTTTCTTTAATTGTATATATACATTATGTGTAGTATATAAAATATTATGTGTTGTGATATTATATATAACATTATATATTATACATTATATGATATAACATTGTATATATGCACACAAACATATACACACAAATATATATATTCCTAAATACATAACTATAACCTGCTCAATTCGTATAACTTTACCCGTATGTTTATGACCTCAGGGCTGATCACTTGCTATTGGATAACCAGTTGGGAGGCTTTTCACTGGAAAATTGTTTCTCCTGCTTTCAACATTCCTTGGTTGCCTACAGTTCTTTGCCTAGGATTGAGACCCCTTGAGCACTTCCTCTTTCCATGTTAGAGTATCCACTGGTGTTGTCATTGTTTAGGTTTTGTTTAGGCAGCCAAGTAGACAAGACCTCACAGATGTGGTCTCTCTCATATTTCTAGGTGGCAAAACTGTGGAAAATGTCCGGTTCCTCTGGCTCTTACAATTTTTCTTTCTTTCTTCTTCTTCTTCTTCTTCTTTTTTTTTTTTCAATGATCCATGAACCTAAGGTGCAAAAATTATGTTGCAGATGCATCAGTTGGGACAGGGCCCCCTATAATCTCTTGTTCTCTGCATTTTGGTAGGCTGTGGTTGTCTGTCATAGTCTTTACCTGTTGCAAAGAGAAGTTTCTTTGATGAGGGGTGAGAACTACGCGTATCTATGAGGCTAAGAATAAATATTTAGAATATAGTTAGGGATTATGCTGGTTTAATAAAGCAGTGGATGTAGGTTCTCCTCCAAGACCAAGGTCTTCACAGCCCTGAAGGAGCTAGCTATGTTTCAAGTACAAGGCATAAGTGAGCTCTAGGTCCAGTTAGAGTTATTAGTTAATGCCAAAGTATGTGTGCCACTGTTTCGAACATGCTGTGCTGGTCTTTGTTGTAGGTGGGTAGGACTCTTGTTTGCTTGGAAGCTTGCATGGCGCCTTCTGATACCACAAGAACTAGTCCTCAGGAGGAGGCTTTCAGGTCATATCCAGATCAGGTCCCATGTTCAAATATTTGTTAAAATAATTCCAGCCCTGGGGAAGCAGAGGCAGGAGAATCCCTGGGCTCTTAACCGGCAAATTCCAGGTAAATGAGACACACTGTTTAAAATTAAAGAAAAAAAAAAAAGGTGGACAGTGCCTGAGGAACAACTGGGGTTGTCCTCTGATGTCCACACGTGCGTGACAAACCGGCATGTTCACTCCAACACGCGTACACACACACACAAGTGTGCTGCAGGATACATTTCTGAGAGAGACATTTAGGTTGCATTTCTGGGGAGCCACCGAGGGAAACTCATGTGGTGGGTTTTCCTCCTGCCATGGGTTCCTTACCAAGAAACATGGAAGAACTGCCAGAGCCCTGGGCCAGCTCCCTGCTTCAGGAGAGTGTAGAGCCCAGAGGCCTGGAATTTCCTGGGGAAACAGAGACTGCAGGGAAGCAAAGGGCTTTTCAGTTTGGAGTGGGTGGGGGTTTGCTACTGTAAGCTCCTTGTGTAGCAAAGGGAAAAATAGTTTTCTATTAAGCCAGAGGAATTATATTTATCACCAAGGACCAGAATAGAACATGTGGCCGGCATTAGCGGTGCCGCTTGCTACTTTTAAGGAATTCTGCGTTGTCACGCGGCCCAGATGGAGATGTTGATTTGATTCTGGCTCCTTCTCTGAACGCTATTTCCACTTCTCTTTCTTCTTTCATCTGTACAGACCATATGGTGCCTTTCTTGCTCTGGGGGGGGGGGCGGGGAGGAGGAAGGTCTGTGGAAGAGGCCTTTGTGCTGGCGGGGAAGGCCCTTTGGAGTCCATCATTAGCACTGTTATGTCCTGGTTGGCAGTGGCCTTGGAAAGCCCTCCACCTCACTCTAGGCCAGTGATTCTCAGCCTGTGGGTCAAGATATCACTGGGGATCACATATTTGATATATACATTGCAATTAATAACAGTAGCAAAATTACAGTGATGAAGCAGAGATGAAATAATTTTATGGTCATCACAGCATGAGAAACTGTATTAAAGGGTATTAAAGGCATCATTAGGAAGGTTGAGGACCACTGCTTGACACCTTTATGTTCCCAATTGTAAAATGTCCTTCCTGTCCTCGGAGGGCTGAACCTTTCAGTGAACACATCTTATAAATTTTGGAGCCTGCTGCCCCTGTTAGCTGTTAACACATGGGCTACTGTTGGTTGCATGTGGGCCTTGGGATAATGCTGCCCAGGTAGAAAGAAGAGCTGTCTGTCATACCTTGAGTGTTTCACAGGTATCATTTTGTGTCTTTGCTCTAATTTCCTGCGTGGCAGGCTCTGCTGTCTTCCTCTGTTGAAGAGGGAATGAAGTAGAGAGGTCAGGCTGGTGGCCCTTGGGACATCCTGGGTGTACGTGTCTGGAGACTGTGGCTGACTCACATCTCTTCCACTCCTGGGAAGGGAAGGCTGTACCCCCACCCCTGGGTTGGCTAGTCTTTATACGGAAGCCCTCTCAAATGGCGAGAGCTCTGTATGATGCCATTCCTGCTCTCAGAGTCCTAGGCCATGAGCTGAGCCCAACAGACTTGCCTGGTTCCTTCCCTAGCTGGATCCTACTTCTCCTTCCTCCCCCTCAGCACTTCATGGGCAACCAAACCCCTGGATTAGGCTTTGCTTGGAGGCAACTTGACTCTACACAGATGCTATCAGTTCCCCTCCAAGGAGAATTAGACTGAAGTGAGGAATCAGGAAAGGCAGTTTAAAGATGGGAAGGAGCCAATCAGCATGAGAGTAGAGGGCTAGGTGTGCCCTCTACACATCTATCCCAGGAGACCTGCATGTCCCTTATCTCAGGGGACAATTTATGCCAAGTGTTGTTACAACAGGGGTAGGAGAAAAATATAAGGAGAAACTGGAAGGTTAGCAGGGTCACATCTGACTCCCAGGTCACTCCCCAGTTAGTGCGCAATAGACTCGCCCACAGGCCCGCAAACCTTAGCCGTAGAGAGAGTTGGGTGTGTGGAGCTCAGCATGGGGGAGCATGCTGGCTTTGATGTCTGCGTCCAGCCTTGACCTCCAGTTCCAGCTGTTACTCCCAGTTCCTCTGGGAGGCCCAGCAGCACTTTGTGGGTTTACCATACTGAACAGCATGTTAAGTTGTGCCTGGGTCCCATGAGGGGTAATTATCTCCATACGCACTGAGCATCTTTTGCTTTAACCACAGACCCCTTGGAGTCCAAGAGTCTGGGGACTGGGGAGCAAAGCTGGAAACAGCTTTCTGCAGGAGAGGACTGCAACTTCTCTCATCCAGAGGCTTCTCTGATACACAAAGTGACATTATCTTTCTCTTTTTTTTCTTTCTAGGCAAAAATAACAGCAGAAAAGGCAGAAGAAGCAAGAGTCTTGAGAAAGCTGCCAGTGATGATCATGGTGTCCCTGTGGTTCATGAGGATGTCAGAGAGAGTAAGTGAAGCTCTTGCGGGGTCCCTGCCCCACTCCTGTCATGGCTGTCTGGTCATAGATACCCTGTAGTGAGATTGTCTGGACTTGTGTCTATTCTTAGCTTTTATGCGGGAGTGCAGACATTTCAGCAGCTCAAACTTTTCTACGGGGGGGGGGGCATTGCTGTCTTATCAAGATTTTCCCATTAAATTGCTCAAGTTGCTCCCATATTACCTATTCCCTCCCTCTTGGAAGCCCATATCATTGTGATTTTTTAGCTGCCCACAGCCTTCATTGGATATTTCTTGTCTCCCAACTCAGCACATAGTCTCTGGGGTCAGAGATAAAGTTTTCTATTTATAGAATCTGCAATACTAGTCCTGACATCCTGCAGCCATGTGAAACTTTTGGTCATATAATTACTCACCCTGGTATGTTCAGTGGGAGGCTGGGTATATAGTTTGACAGAGTGTTTGCCTGCCATGCATAAAGCCTTAGGTTTCATCCCAGAACTGCACACAAAAGATGTGATGTGCACACCTATAAGACCAGCACTAGAGAAATAGAGGCAGGGTTTTTTGGAATTTAAGGTCATCCTCAGCAACACAGACATTGGAGGACAGCCTGGGATAGATGAAATCCTGTCTCAAAGCAAAACCAAAAACAAATGAACAAACCACCCAAAAACCAAACCCCCAAATTATAGAAAAAGAATGCTCAAAGGTGATTAGTTAGTTCTAGTCTCGTGGAGGAGTGCTGGCCCGTGAGCTGTAGCTATGAAATTCTCAACTATTTGTCACTAATGTTGAATCTTTATTGCTCTAAACTTCAATATTCGGGATCATTTTCCTGCTTATATTAATAGCAGTGGCAATGTATTAAGTGTGTCTGTAATAACCAGATTCTTTGCCCAGTGTCTGACCTTCCCAACATTGTGCTGAGCATTATGGGTATTACCCTCTTCCTCCTTCTCCTCCTCCTGCTCCTCCTTCTCCTCTTGCTTCTCTTCCTTCTTCTTCTTCTCCTCCTCCTCTTCTTCTTCCTCCTTCTCCATTCTTTGTAGATTAAGGGGAGGGAGCTGCTTTGGCCAGGGTTGTGCAGCTAAACAGAGCTCAAAATGAAAGATTCCAGGATTATTGGCTTTTTGCTTAGTAATACAGCATACAAAAAAAAAAAAAAAAAACCAGCAAGACATTTTACAGATTTGCCTAGGACTCACTCTCAACTGCCTCATCCACTCATGACTTGTGCCACAGAGGTGACCATCACCAGGGGAGTTGCATGTTTCCTTAGGTACAATGATGGGTTTGGGGCCATGTTTCCAACCAACAGCCTGCCATCAAAGAAATCTCTGCTCTAACAGAGTGTTCTCAGATAAAGATAAATCAATTCTTATGAGCTTCTGCAGTCATTTTTGGAGCTAAATGTGTATTCCATCTGAAGATGGACACTGAGGTGCCCACTGAAAGGACTCTGTCCCTTGGGAGGATATATTGAGTGTACAGTATGTAGATTGGGCTATGTTTCTGACCTGATCCTGAGGCTCAGGTCCTGTAGCCTCTGTGATGGTTAGCTTTTTTCAAAATTATTTAAACAAGTTATTTTAATTTTTTTACAGTTTATTCATTATATATCCCAATTGAAGTCCCCTCCCTCAACTCTTCCCAGTCCCACCCTCCTCCTTTCCTCTTCCTCCAATACCTTTCCCCTAGTCCACTGAAGGGGGAGTTCTCCTCCTTTGCATCTGCCCATAGCTTATCAAGTCTCATCAGGACTGCCTGGATCATCTTCCTCTGTGGCCTGGTAAGGCTGCATCGCCAGGGGCAAGTGATCAAAGAGCAGGCAACTGGATTCACAACAGAGGCAGCCCCTGCTCCCCTCACTTGGGGACCCACATGGAGACTGAGGCATCAATAGGCTACATTTGAGCAGGGGGTCTAGGTCCTCTCCATGCATGGTCCTCCATTGGTGCATCAGTCTCCATTGGTGCAGGACCCCCTGGGCTCAGACTCTTTAGCTTTGTTGGTCTCCTGTGGGGCTCCCGTTCTTTCCATGTCCTTCTATCCCTCCCCCCCTTCTTCCTTAAGACTCACTGTGCTCTGCCCAAAGTTTGGCTATGTGTCTCAGCATCTGCATGGATCCCTGTTGGGTGGAGTCTTTCAGAGAACATCTATGGTAGGCTCCCATCCTGTTCTCCCTCTTCTACTGCTTCTGGTGTCTGTCCTGTTTGCCATTCTGAATGAGATTTAAGCATCTTCCTAGGGTCCTTTTAGTGTTTAGTTTCTTTAGGTCAGTAGATTTTAGTATGGCTATCCTATATTAAATGGCTAATATCTGCTTATAAGTGAGATATACCATTTCTGTCTTTCTGTTTCTGGGTTACCTCACTCAGGATGATGTTTTCTAGTTCTATGTGATGGTTAGCTTTAATAATCAACTTGACCCCATCTAATGTTACCTGGGAAGAAAGTCCAAATGAAGAATTGTCTACTTTAGGTTGACCTGTGGGTCTATCTGCAGTAAATTCTTTTAATTAAGTAATTGACTTGAGAAGACCCATCCCAGTGTGAGAGGCACCATTCCCTAGGCAGCAGGTCTTGAACTGTATAAAAATAGAGAAATAGAAGTAAGTATAAGTAAGCAAGAACGTGTCCATTTCTCTCTGCTCTTACTGTGGATGTGATGTGACCCACTGTTTTAAGTTTCTGCCACCTTGACTTACTAGTGACAACCGTAACTTAGAATTGTGAGCTGAGATAAGCCCTTATCTCCTCTACGGTGTCTTTTGTTTGGGTATTTTATCACAGTGATGACAATGGAACTAGGATAAAGTTTTAAGTCCCTTTCTGGTGATGGGTCTTCTTATCTGCCACCAGCCTGTGGTCACTTTGGGGTGCTAGCCTCAGGAGCACTTAAGAGTTTTGCTGCCTTGTTTTTTTTTATTGCTGAGTAATATTCCATTGTGTAGATATACCACAATTTGTGCATCCATTCCTCCACTGAGGGGCATCTGGGCTATTTCCAGCTTCTGGCTATTACAAATAAGGCTGCTACAAACATGGTTCAGCAAATGTCCTCATTGTGTACTTGAGCCTCTTTTGGATATATGCCTAGGAGTGGTATAGCTGGATCTTGAGGAAGCGCTATTCCTAGTTGTCTGAGAAAGCACCAGATTGCTTTCCAGAGTGGATGTACAAGTTTACATTCCCACCAGCAATGGAGGAGGGTTTCCCTTTCTCCACAAACTCTCCAGCATGTGTTGTCTCTTGAGTTTTTGATCTTAGCCATTCTGATGGGTGTAAGGTGAAATCTTAGGGTCGTTTTGATTTGTATTTCCCTGATGGCTAATGAGGTTGAACATTTCTTTAAGTGTTTCTCTGCCATTCGATATTCCTCTATTGAGAATTCTGTTTAGCTCTGTACTCCATTTTTTTTAAATTGGATTACTTGATTTATTGCTTTTTAATTTCTTTAGTTCTTTATATATTCTGGATATCAGCCCTTTGTCAGATATAGGGTTGGTGAAGATCCTTTTCCAATCTGTAGGCTGTCATTTTGTTCTGATGACAGTGTCCTTTGCTTTACAGAAGCTTTTCAGTTTCATGAGGTCCCATTTATTGATTGTTGCTCTTAGAGCCTGTGCTGTTGGTGTTCTGTTCAGGAAGTTGTCTCCTATGCCGATGAGTTCAAGGCTCTTCCCCACTATTTCTTCTTGGTGGTTTAGTGTGTCTGGTTTTATGTTAAGGTCTTTGCTCCACTTGGACTTTAGTTTTGTGCAGGGTGATAAATATGGATCTATTTGCATTTTTCTACCTGTAGACATCCAGTTAGACCAGCACCATTTGTTGAAGATGCTGTCTTTTTTCCATTGAATGGTTTTGGCATCTTTGTCAAAAATAGACTTATGGGCAACCTTTGGGCAG
The DNA here is from genome assembly GCF_907164565.1 of Psammomys obesus. Taxonomy (NCBI): domain Eukaryota; kingdom Metazoa; phylum Chordata; class Mammalia; order Rodentia; family Muridae; genus Psammomys; species Psammomys obesus. The sequence goes on along the minus strand of NW_026590767.1, from coordinate 3,452,342 downwards.
AGTGCAGGGAATCTTATGAAAGAAGTGGGAAACAGTAAGATCTGGAGAGGACAGGAACTCCACAACAAGAGCAACAGAACCAAAAAATCTGAGCACAGGGGTCTTTCCTGAAACTGACACTCCAACCAAGGACTATGTATGGAGATAACCTAAGACCCCTGCACAGATGTAGCCCATGGTAGTTCAATATCCAAGTGGGTTCCATTGTAATAGGAACAGGGACTTTCTCTGACATGAACTGATTATTACCTCCCCCTGAAAGGGAAGCAGCATTACCAGGGCACAGAAGAAGACAATGCAGCCACTCCTGATGAGACCTAATTGACTAGGATCAGAGGGAAGGAAAAGAAGACCTCCCCTATCAGTGGACTTGGGGAAGGGCATGCATGCAGAGGGTGGTGGAACGAAGGGATTGGGATGGGAGGAGGGAGGGAACCACAGGGGGGATACAAAGTGAATAAATTATAATTAATAAAGAATTAAAAAAAGGAGTTTTGCTGCCAACAAGTCTGTCCTGGAGGGGTTTTCAGTATCTGGTGAATTCTCGAGTGCTTTCAAACATATTTTAAAACATATTTCCTCCAAATTTTTTCTCAGTAACTTCAGCAGAAGGGTTGGGTTGGATTTTCTTATTTCTTCTTTCTCAGATTTGGAAGTTATTAAAATTGGGGGGAGCAATTCAGAAAGATTTTTGGAGGCCCATTTCTACATGCGAGTATACACACACACAACTCACACATGCACGCACACATGCACTTGCACAGGCGCACACGCCCATAGACATGCAGTGTACACATGACATTTCCTCTTTCCTGTCACAGACGCTCTTGTTGGCAAGATTATTTTCCTGAGCTGGCCTCACGGATGGGGTCAGTTGCCTCAAAGGCAGCCATCACACCTTCGATTCACTGGATCCTTTCATATTAGCCTGTAAAAGTATTCTATGTCTTTTAAAGGAAGGATTGATAATACATGGGAGGGGAGGAATAATGGTTCCTTGTTGCACCTGAGGCAAGGAGAGAGACTGTGGGTGTTGACTAGAAGGTTCACACTGAAGACAAGTGACAAAGCCCTCGAAAGAGTCTGAAGTCTGTGAGGACATCTGTAGGATGATGTTGAGCAAGGCTGGGCTACAGACCAGACCACTGGATATTCTCAGGACCTGGAATCCATCTCCTAGCCCATGTTAGGAACCTTAATAAAGATGTGCCAGAAGGCTGAAGTGGCCCAGATGTCTACCATGTCATATCCAAAGTATTGTCCATTGTACATGTTCATACTTTTTTTTTGGAAGGTGATGGGCAGTAGAGATGCTGTCCCCTAATGTTATGTGGGTGGATGGATGACTCCCTTAGCCAAGGAAGTTGTCCTTGAAGAACATCCCCAAGAGAAATCTGTGCTTAGCTGTTGTGTAGCTAGCATGTGATATCAGTTGGCTCAGGTATCTTAGGTACACTCTGGGTGTTGCTGTATGATCAGCTTCCAGGCTGGTTGAACTCTTGTCTGCTTCTCCGCCTTCTTTTGTGCCCACACCCTTTGACATGTGACTTTCTGGTCCCTTCTCCAAAGCTGAAAGCTACTTGACTGTCATCCCATTTCTACTTCTCCCTTTGGGATATCCAGGGATACCCCAATGTGCACCTCTTTGTGGGTGGATGCAATGCGGGATCTTGGTCTGTGCTGAGTGTTTGAGCCTTCTCAGGAGACTGCTTCAGAGAGACAGCTCATTTAATTGGGTGTTGGGGGAAGAAGTGGGCATTTATGCCCCTGGAGAGGTGGCCAGAGTCTCTGGGGCAAGGTTTGTGTGGCTGTGTACAATTGGTCAGGGCAGGGGTGTTGGGAAATACTTCATCTGAACACTTGGGGGCTTAAGAAGGCCAAACCCCAAGAGCAAAGCCTGATAACTGTCAAGGTAATACACTCCTACTAGGGTTGCTAGTGGGGTGGTTGACTTTATGGTACCAGGTTGGGAAGCCGGAGGCCACCAGCTCCTGCCACCTCATCTGAGATAGGTGGGGTTGAAGCTCTCCTCAACCCTTTCTCTGTAATCCTGGGCTGTCATGGTCCCACACCTGACTTTTGGTTACCCATGTGCCAGGTCAGGCTGATAGAATAAAGAGAAGCATCTGTGTGGTAGTCCTGAGCAGAGACTTGGCCTATTATCAAATGTCTACACCCAAGCCACTGGCCCAAGTTGCTCAGTGGTCACTGCTCGGCTTGTTTGCTGTTCTTCCTGTTTGCTTTTGGGATAATTTACCTCCCCATGTCTGTCCTGGTGTTTTCTGAGGATGCATGATGAGAATTGTGGGAAATTGTAGAGATATAGGGGCCTGCCTGCTCCAGGAATGAAGAAGGTATCAGAAAGTGTCTAATTTTCCAGCTGCCATAGATGCCAGGCTTAAAGCTGGGGACACACTCGGGAGCAGTTTTTCCCTTCTGTATTCATCTGACTCACATGTGGTGGTTGTTCTTCCACATCTGGTACTAGGCTCAAGTATTTTTCCTGTTTTGAGTCTTGAGCTTCTAGTGCAAGTTTGGGAGTGGTTACAAAAATTTAAACCAGAATTCCCTGAAGGCAAGACACTTCTGAGTAATTGAGAGTTCTGAGATGCATCAGGTCATCCTGAGTTTAGGATGAAGAAATTTTATCTTTTAAAATCCCCTTTAAGAAAAAGTTTTTGTTTTGTTTTTATCTGAAATAAATGTAGATTCACAAGAAGTCGCCCCCTCCACACACAAAAGTACCAGGAGAAGGGTGGCATTCACCTTTCACTCTGCCCCCTACCAGTGTTGATGTTTTACATGACTAGAGTAAAGTAATAGAGTCGAGAAACTGACTTGGACAAAGACAGACCATGTTCAGATATTCAGAATCTCCTAGTTATACATGTATGTGTGTGTGTGTGTGTGTGTGTGTGTGTGTGTGTGTGTGTGTGTGCATGCATGCATGCATGTGTGTGTGTGTGCAGGTCTGTGCAGCTGTACCATCTGTGGTTTCTGGAAACACTCCTATGCCATTAGACGCTCTTTGTGTTTCTTCTTTATAGATGCTCCTCAACTCTGGCTCCATGCTCAGTCCCAGACTCCTGGCAATGCAGATATAATCTCCAAATGTTGTTACTGTCACACAACATTTGGATACATGGAATCATATCCTATGTAACCCTGGAGACTGTCTTTTTCACATTCAGCATAGATCTCTTTTGTTCCTTTTAAATTGGATAAATAGTCCTGGTTCGGCGTTTTTATGACGTAGTAGTTAGGCAGAGCTAAGCCCATTAAAATATCACTGAGCGCTGACATGTACAGAGAAAACTACAGGGACATAAGGATAGGACGCCCTGGCGTGTGTCATCACCACACGTTGATGCGGCTTGTCATGGACTCTGCACAGTGTGCAAGTGTGTCATTGTAACTGCAGCTTACAGGAAGCTTGTGCTTTCGTCTCTGAAACCTGCTCTGACCCCCAACCTGCTTCCCCTTAAAGACTGCTGTGATCAGAGGTGATCCGTGTGCTTTTAAACTTGGTAATATTGTGGACTTCTGTCCTACAGTCTTGCGTCTGATTTCTTTTGCGATTTATCATGTTTATGAAGCCCATCCATGTTGCTGCATCCTCTACGGAGCTGTAGTATTCCATAGAAGGACTGTATATACCACTGTCTGTACTCATTTTCCTATTGATGGTGTTTGTTGCAGATTTTTATCTTCGGGCTATTACAGAGTGCATTTAGGATTATTTTTTTTGTGGGTGAGTCTTTGGGGTATACCTGCAGTAGAGTTCCTCAGTCGTGGGGAATGTGTATCTTTGATAAGAACTGCTAGGGAGAGCCAAGGGACTTAGGTCAGTTGGTAAAATAGTTGGCTTTGCAAGCATGAGGACCTGAGTTTGGATTTCTATGTTGGAAATAAAAATGGTGGACACAGAGATACACACCTATAATCTCAGCCCAGGAGAGGAGGAGACAGAGGGATCCGTGAATTACTGGCCAGTCAGTCTAGCAAAAGAGGTGATCTCCAGGTTAAATAGAAACTTTCTAAGAACAAAAGAGGACAGAGAACAAACGGAGAGGACACCAGATCTTGAGCTCTGGCCTCCAAATGCACGTGAACACAAGCTCATATGCACACACATATACACATATGAGCATTTACACACAAACACTACACACAGAGACAGAGAGATAGAGAGAGAGAGAGAACTGGCAGAGAATTTTCCAAGTTGATCTTGACTAACAGCATTCCCACCATCAGTTGCTTCTCCTCCTTAAAAGCCCACATTCGGTCTCGTCAGTCCTCTCTATTTTATTCATGTTGGCGGCATGTGCTGCTCTTTTCTTGTGCTCTTACTTTGTGTTTTCACGGTGACCAGTGGCTACTGCTTCTTCTTTGCCATTAGAATGACTTATTTCGTTCAACCCCACTTAGGTCAAGTTTTTCCTTGCCATTCTTCTCATTTGCAGGGAGGGTTTTGTTTGTTTGCTTGACTCCCTTAAAAACAGCACAATAGTGAGTCTTCCGTTAGCCACCCGGATCCCAGCTTGTCTCTGCCCACTGGCTTATCTTTCTACACCACCAAGGGTGTGCTTTGAATAACAGATGTGCTTAAACCTAAAAACAAATCAATCATTAGTCTTTTCTTTGGAAGTTAGTGCTTTTTCCATCATGTTTAATTTTTATTTTTGCCTTTTCCAAGGTCTATAAGACATTTGTCTCTATCTTCTACTGAGAGTCACTGAAACTATCTGATAAAATAAAAATGTGAAGTAAATAATAACATAGGTGGACCATGGATGTGTATTATTCGTAAAGCAGTCTGTTTTGAATAAGTAATTACCTTCTAGGGTCTTTAATAGCAATGGGTGAGGAAAATATGAACTTCCCATGGTGATTTAGTGATTATCAGTCATAGTAGTTTCTGATACATGCCATTTAAGGGATTCTATGATAGAAAATGTTTAGGCCTGTGATTGAGGCTCCCAGCTCAAGGAGGTAGACTAATCTATCTGAGATGGTGGAACTTTCATTAGTAGTTTGGCCCCCAAGGCAAGGTGAATAGGATGAGTGGAGTGGTTGGGAATGGAGTGTAGGAGGCGTTTCAGATGAGGCAGCCATTGAGCTGGACATCTAAGGAGAAGATAAATGGCCAGATCCTTTGAGGCTGAAGCCTCCTGGGAAAGACTCCATAGGTTCAAGGTTTGGGCTTGCTTCCCAGTTCATGATGAATTTCCTTTGCTGGACTGTGAGTGACTGGGAAAGAAACTCTCTAGTTTTCTTTCATTGTGTAGGTGAAAGATGCCAGCTAGAATTTGGGAACCTCAGAAGACTTTCCTGAGAGCTGCTGTCAGTGAGTCAAATCTTTGGGTGGAATGCGGGTATCTATTTTTCTAGGTTCTTCCAGAGATTTTTGTCTTTGTGCTGGATCATTCAGTTTTCTGTCCCAGCGATGCAGTGGAGCACATCATCAGGGTCTTTTTGGTTGTGTTGGGTATCAATGAGCTTTCCAAGGGTGGTTAGATAAGACCAAGATTAGCTCATAGACTTCCCGAGACCCTGAGAGACTCCCACGCCCTTCCGAGCAGCTCTTGGTATCTGAGTCAGACAGTGAGCCACGGCAAACACAGTCTCAGTGTGCCAGGAAGCAGACTCCACACTCTTTATTGGTGAGATGGAATGTCAAGTTCAGAAAGGCAAAGAATTCCATAAGTAAATCCTATTGGGTTTATAGGCAGCAATGAAAACAATAATTCAAGATAACCACTTACTCTTTATCTTCAAAAATTCTCTGCTTCGGTAGTGGTAGGAAGCCACTGCAGATCATAGCTCCTCTGCCAGTGAGTTATGGCTTTCCCAGTTGCAGCCCTTTTCCTGGTATGACCCCCAGTGCCCCCAAAGCCTTGGTATTTTACTTTGGCACATCAAGAAGGAGCATCAAGAGTGTAGTTGGGATCTCCTGTCACAGCTGATTTTCAAATTGAACTTGGTTACTTAGCAATTGCTTAAGTCAGTCCATCCTCTCCAAGTTTCAGTTTATCTCTGGGAAAATATTTGTGAACATTGTGAAGGTTAAGTGGCATGATGTCCAGAGGGGTTGACTCATGGGGAGTTGATTGCACAGTAGCCTGATTGCTTATAGATTGCTTTTCAAGATTTGACCTTTGCAACATTACCCTGGGGATAGTATTCCATGGGGAGCTATTTTGGGTTGGTGCCACCAAGTCATATGCCAATTATTCTCTTTTCTATACTCTCTGGGCTGCAGAGTTGCCTCTGACATCAAAGGCGATAGGTAGGTACCCTTGGAATTTGTTCAAGAACTGATAAACAGAGTGTTCTAGTTTCGTTGTTGCTTTGATAAAAAAAAAAAAAAAAACAAAAAAAACAGCCTTCCAGAGGCTTGTGTTAGCTCTGTTATAGTCCATCCTTGTAGGGCTATCACAACCACAGCAGCAGGAGCTTTAGGTAGCTGGTCACACCACACCCATAGCCAGGAACAGAGAGGATGCATGCCTGCCTGTTCAGCTTGCCCTTTTCTACTCTGATATAGTTCAGAATCAATGAATCGATTCTGCCCAAATTCAGGGTGGATCTTCCCACCTCAACTAACCCGATTAAGAAAATCCCTTACAGTTATGTCCACCAACCAATCTGATTTAGGCAATCCTTCATTGAGATCCTTTTATCACATGATTCGAGACTGTCGTGTTGACAATTAAAATTTCCTGTCACGCTTAGCTTGGTGGCGACACACCATGGTAGTGTCTTTCATAAGAATCTTAGCAAGGGACAGATCTTGAAGTGTGTCCTGAGCAGAGATGAGGCAGAGGTGCTCTCTCCACTGCCTACAGATGGAGCAGCACTGGGAGATGGAGCTTCATTTGGCACAGCGTGTTCCGAGAGCTGCATGCCTTAAGAGACAGTGGCTTCAGTTCTGGGGACTGTCAGCCTTCTCCAGATTGTGACACATCTCGGATATCTAATTAATATTTTCCTAAAGACTTTTTTTTTCACACTCTTTCCCATGTTCTCCCACCCACATGCTTTTCAGGATTAGAGCCTGTTTTAAACAGTGGGTAAAACTCGGTTTGATGGTCAAAGACATGTTTGTTTTTATGGCGGAAAAGAGTTTGTCCTCAGGTCGGTGTGGTGGCTATTGACTCTGGGCACGGATTTGTTGGGGAATAGGTCCTTGCTACAGGATGACCCAGAATACTGAGATACTGAGGAGGCACAAAGGGCTGTGAATGGGTTTCCTGTTTATTTCAAAACTTTTTTTTAAAGCCAAATCTCATGAAGCCCCAGTTGGCACTGTATAGCTGAGGTTGACCTTGGGCATCTTCTCCTGCCACCACTTCCAGAGTGCTGAGATTCTAGGCATGAGCCATCCATAATTCTAGTGGTTTTTTTTAAAGGTATGGTTTTATGCAGTGCTGGGGCTCAAACTCAGGGCTTCATGCTTGTTAGGCAAGCACTCAAGCGTTCTATATCTGAAGCCTCAATACATAGCAATCACCACATGGCTCAGCATATAATAAAAATATATACCGTTCCAAAACAGAGGTTTTTTATTTTTAAACTACTGGTCACAGAGACTTCAATTAAGCTTAAGAATGCTTGTAGCCATTACCAGTGCAATCACATTCCTATCTTCCTCTGTAGTGCATCTTGAAGGATATAGGAACACCCTCAGTGCTGGAAGATAGTATTGTGGTAGGCAGGGCAGGTATTTCCTCGACACTGTAAACCAAAGACACTGTAACATGTCGTTCTTGCTTTGCCTCCTGTTTGGAGGCCTTTGGTTAGAAACATCCTCTGTCTTACCGTCTTTGGGGCTGTGCACCATTGTGCCTATTTAACTTGAACCCTTTACAGTTTCCAGCCATGATTTTTGGTTATGGTGGAAACAGGTACATTTTCCAAGTACTTGTATGTCTGAAAGTGCCCCCGATTCCCTTGGCTGTCAATAGATAGTTTAGTTGGTAACATATTTATGATTTTTTTTCAGTCATCCCTCTGTATGCATGAGTCACCTCTGGGTAATCTTGCACAGCTACAGGCAGGTCAAGGACTGTAGCTGAAATGCAACCGTCATCTCTGCTCTGCTCTTCTGGGTTTCTGAGTTTAAGGAGATGGAGATGTGCTTGGAGCCCCTCATCCATGCTATGGGTGTTCCTGTGGTTCCATTGCCCCGGAGAAACCACCTTGGGGTTTACTGTTAGTGTCTCTCTTCACTGTGGCTGTCATCTAAAACCCAGAGCACAGTCTGAAGTTCACTTCAGGGACCAGTCAGAGACTTGAGTGTGGCTCCAAGGAAGTTGTGAGTTGCTCCTTTTCTTTGAAGTCTTCTCTACTCTCTGCTTGCCCTCTGGCCAGAGGAGAGGGGAACTGCCTGCCTCCTCGTGCAGGACTGTGGCTCTCAGATGGCTTGATGTGTCCTGATGACATGTGCTCCTCTCTGGCTCTTGAGGCTGTTCAGCCTCCATACTGTTCTACTCATTTCCATGGCCCCTCCCACCACTCTCCTGTGTGGGAACAAATTTCGGGTGATACCTTAATTACCTTCCTTATCTATCACTCCAGTGCAGAGGACTTGCAGGTGTACTGGGTGGGAGGAGGCTGTCTCTGCTGATTCTAAACACCCACTAGCTCTTCTAGAAACCTTCAGAATGTTCTCAGGGAATCAAGAGGAGGAAAATGAATCAGGCAAAAAAAAATACTGATGTTCATCAGGGTTAAGCATGGAGTTTGGAGGCTATCTTAGTACTCTAGACTTAGATTTAAAGTCTGAAATAAAAAGATGGTTTTCCTAGTCTTACGTTTTCATCTTTAGTGTAAGAAACACCCTTTTCCTAACAGGGTGTTCCTATGTCAAACTTTCAATATATAAGTTAAGACAGACCTAGGAAATTTCACCTAGTGGCTGTGTGACTATAACCTGAAGTTGCTGCCTTGTTGATTTTTGTATAAAGAAATGTGGGAGAGAGGTTTGTCCTTAAACTATTCTAGATTTCAGCTTTTGCTAATTTTAAAATGTTTAAAAATTCTACAGTGTGTATATGTGTGTGCGCTGGGAGAGCATACGTGTGTTGCAGTGCCAGTGTGTGCCACGGGACCCAGGAGGGGTCCAAAGAACAAGTTTGGCTGATGGGAGCTCTGGTTCTATCCTGCCCTGTCCCTCTGTCCATCCAGTGATCCTTGTTAAACTGAGGCTCTGTTGGTTTCCTTCAGCCAAACAACACTTTCTAACCCACGTGGTTCATATCTTCATCTTTGCCTTTCAAGGGCATTGTGTTCTCCTGGGGCGGATCCATAGCTAGCTACTTCTACATGGATGATGGGAAAGACTTCCAAACAAAACAACATCATCTAAAGATAGCACGTTCTAATAAGGAAAAAATCCCAGTAACAGAGTTCTGGGTTCATGGAAGACACAGTCTATGAGTGGGCAGAGCCCATGCATTTATCTGGGCTCCCATCAAAGTCCCTGCCCAGCAATTTTATGATGAAGGGAGCAGGACATCTTGGATTATTCTGTGATGCTCTTTGTTAGCTGTGGTCAAGAGTAGATGCTGCTCATGTTAAACTCCACTTTGCTTTTGAGTCAGTGTGAGATGTACAACGACGAATATCCCATTCACAGGCACTTCTTTCCTTACCTTGGATATCTTAATGGGGATTGCTCACCAGGGAAACAATTTTTAATAGATATATAACTTCATTCAAGTAGTTTCTTTTTGAACTAAAATATTTATATATGTAGGAGATGTTTTCTTTTTTTTTCTAGAAGAAACGCTTTGAATAGCAGTCACTGTCACTGTGTTGGGCTATCTGTCCATTTGTCTGTCTACCTGTGCATCTGCCTGTTTGACTATAAATGACAGGAATGGAGGTTGCAGGGCTAAATGAGGTAATGGAGTTCTCCTCGATGTTATGCTGAGTGCTGGCTTTTAGTCTCACAAATGACGGTGGCTACTGTTGGCATTTCTGACCTGATTGCATGGAGATGCCACAGATTTGAGTACTGGAGTGTGGAGAGATAGAGCCAGGGTCTTTGCCCCAAGTCTGATCTCTAACGCCCTGGGCCCTCAGGTTCAGAGACTAAGAGTTGAGCTGAGCAGAGGTCATACTCAGAACACAAGGAGTTATCTGCAGAGCCCATTACTGGTGGCCAGCTCAGTGCCAGGACCAGAAAGCATGGGGCCTCTCACACAGGCTGAGGATGCTGCCAGTGGCCAGAGCACGACAGGTTGAGATGAGGTCACCAGTAGAACGCCAAGGACCCAGCGGCAGATAGAAGCAATGAAGAAGAATCAGAGCTGAGGAGTTAGGGGCTCTTGAACCCAAATCCCAGCCAGGTTTTAAGTGGCAGGCTGTTAGATACCCCTGATCCTAGTGGCCCTAGGAAGTAAGGGAGCATTACCCTGAGAGCTTGCTGGAACTGTGGACGCAGCCTGTAATGGCTACAGGAGAACATTGGGTCTGAGAGCCCAGGGAAACAGCTGAGAGATGGTTTTTTTTCCTTGTTCTGAAGCTACAGTTGGGAGGGTACAGACCCACAAAGAGGTATAGGTTTATCATCTGGGCTCAAGCTCAAGTTTATCATCAGGGGTCAAGCTTTATGACTGCCAGACCATGACAAGCAGGGCATTCTACTGCTTTGGTGGGTTGAGAAGGTCCACAGTGATACCCCAGCATAGGAGACAAGCATTAGGGATTATAAAGGATGTTGTGGGACAGTCTTGCTCACTTGTAACACATGAGCATCATCAGTTCCTGGTAGACAGGATGGAGACATACTCACTTAACACTTGATGTCAAAGACATGTGACCCATGTGAGTCGGATCCCTGTGTCCTCCAGACCTGGAAGGGGGAAAGGGAGACCCTTGTGAAGCAGGGGTTTCATGGTAACTGTTGACTCTGAGTGCCTTTGGGAAGTTACGGGTCTGGCTCCCCAGAAAGGGGGTTCTCCTGCTTAACATCTCCACTCACTGAAAGGGACTGCCCTCGGTCATGTGCCTCTTACCTTTTTACACACCCTCTAAAGTCATTGAATGCCCCCCCCCCCATTTACTGTGTGGCCTCTGCCTACATCTCTCTTTTCTGTATGCTGTTCTCACTCACTTCACACTCCCTCACCAATGCTCTACCAAGGACATGACTCTCTGCCCCACCTCCCAAGCTACAAGACCCTTTCCTGGAAGCCATACTATACCAACTGATCACTGGAAGTTGACTTGTCTTCCCGCAGTGTGTCAGAACAACAGCAGGATTCATCTGCCTATGCCAGGCCAGGTAGATGGCTAATGTCAGGTACCAACCCAGGAAGCCTCCCAGAGGCTGTCAGCAGGCCCAAGGGTACACAGTGTCCTTTACCAGCCTGAAGCTGAGACTCTGGACACTAGATCCATTGCACAGCTCTGCTGGCAGCTGGCACCTCTGTAGGTAACTTGCCTCAGGTCTCAATTTGCCACTTTCCATTTTTGAGAGGTTCAGGGGGACTGCATGGTGTCTTGGCTCCTGGTGGATCTGAACTTGTCTGCCTACAGTGCCTGGGTGGACTTTCTCATACAGGTAACCACAGAGTCCCTGTCACCTCACTAGACCCCTCTAACCTGAGGTTATCATGGCCTTTTGCTGAGTCTGCAGACATGTCCCCAGAGGACCCTTGATTCCAGGGCACTTCCAGTTTCCCAATGAGTGTGGCCTCTGATGTTTGATGTTGTCTGATATTTCTGGTAGAAATAGACTCTGTTCACATCTACTCAAGAGCCATTTTTCTTCTCCAATCAGATGGTATCAAATCAGCTGCCTCTGGCAGCTGCTTTGATACGATAGTAGGAGGAGACTCTCTTTTGATGCTGTGTTACTATTTGCCCCAAATGGGACATGATAGCAGGTCACTGGATGAGAGTGTAGCCCAGTCTAGGAGACCTGGAGTCCAGCCCCAGATGCCATCATTACCATCATGTGTAGGGATGGTTGTATAGACTTGGGCAGTCATTGGCTGGCATGGATTGCTGGGTCAAGCTGTGCTCGAGAGCTGTTCTCACAGCTAAACATTCTGCCAATAAGGAAGACAATAGAGGGTTTTTATTTATGTTTCTCTACTCATTACCATGCACAACAGAGGCCAGAGTTGCTGAAGCAAAATCAACAAGTCCTGGTTAATTTGCAGAGCTCAAGCATGGGGTTTTTAGAAGACTTCTACCCAGTGCTATTCTCTGAGTCCCATAGAAGGGGCCTTAATTGCAAATGGCATCAAACAACAGCAAGGCCAGTCTGGTATCTGAGAGCCCATATATCCCGAAAGCAAATACTAGTGACAGAGAGCTGGGGAGCCATTGCTGGTTGCTCTGATCTAACCTGTCTGAAACACAGGGTGTGTTTGGGTGAGGGGCCATGCTGGTGGCTTGGGAGCTCATTGGTTGGAGAAAGCACATAGCCGTTTCGGAAAAGCAGACACTCGTTTCTTCTGTCTTTGTTCCTAACAAACCCTGTCCTTCCCAGGTTGCCCACCTCTTGGCTTGGAAACCTTAAAAATCACAGACTTCCAGCTGCATGCCTCCACAACAAAGCGCTATGGCCTGGGAGCGCATCGTGGGAGACTCAACATCCAGGTACTGGCTTCTCAGGCGCATCCTGCCCACTCCGCTGGCTGCTCCGCTCACCGACGCAGGGAGGGTTTCCCCTGAGCTTGGCATTTGTTGAGCGCCTGGCATTTGAAGGGTGCTGGCTGTTTCCCAAGGTGAGGGGGCACTGCAGAGAAGCCCTGTGTATAGAGGGTGGGGCTTCTCCAGAGACAGAAGGCAGGACCGGCGACGAGGTAAGGACTTTCCTTTGGGTGCCCTCTGTCTAGAAATGGCAGGAGCAGAATAAAGGGTACTCACAGGCACGGACGTGGCTGAGATTTCCGTCACACAGCAGGGAGGTGGCCCCATTTTCCCTCTCTTCTTTGGTAATCATCCAGGCTGTTCTGTGGGTCCTCACCGGCTCTCAGGGCTGGATACATCACGTGGAGCTTCTCTGAGGTCTTATTGTGATCTTGATCCTCGGCCCAGTCTTTCTCTCTGCTGAGCTTCCTCTGCACACTCCACAGGTCTTTCCTCCAATGGTTTCATGGCCTAAAGGGAAGGGCCTGTGGCAGCCAAAGCAATAGCAATCCTACTAAGTAAAGGGAGGGGCTCCCCCGCCCTGTGGTAGAAATCAGCTTGTATGACAATGCCTGGCTGACCTCTTCTATTCACGTGTATGTAATGTCACATTTGGCTCAATCCAGGTGTAGGCAGGACTGTCTTTTTGGAGGCTGGAAGAAAAGCCAGGCCTATGGCAGCCCACCTGGCCCTTGGTCTTTCTTTCTATGATGCCCTCGCTTGGTGGTCTGGGCCCTTCTTATGTGTAACCCTGGGTGTTCCCCTTCTGAGTCCATTCTTTTTCTCTTAGAGGACTCTCTAATCAGCAGGTCTTCTAAGGCCTCTTTTAAGAAGTGACATCTGCTAAGAAACATTTGGATGGGGCAATGAGAAAGTGGAGAGAAAATAAAAGACACCATAACACAAAGCCCCCTCGTGTGTTTTAAGAGGGTAAAGGTGAACTCTCAGTAACTAGCCGGGGGAGATCACTACTGATCTGTGAGGGTCCTAGGTCCCCTGGGATGAACTGCAGACCTCTGAGGGAGCAGCTATAACCTTTTCTTTAATGCAGTACTTACTTAACTTTTTACTGCGACCAAATGCCTGGTAAAAGCAACTTAGGGGAGGTTTGTTTTGTTTCGTTTTGCTCGCCCAGAGTGAAAAGGGTAGACTCCATCATGGTGGGAAAGTTTTGGGGTAAGAGCTTGAGGCAGCTGGTAACAATCTCTCCTAGATCAGGAAGCAGAGAGGTGAATGCCCAAGCTCAGGTCTCTTGTTTTTATTCAGCCCAGGACTCAGTCCACAGAGTAGTGCTGTCTGCATTTAGCCTGGGTCTTCCTGCCACAGTTCATCCAAGGTCGGTCCCTAGGTGATTCTAGATCCCATCAAAGTGTCAATCAAATTAGCCACCACACTTTTGTTTCTCAGGAGCCCACTCCTTGAGCATGAGTGCCACATGAGGAGGAACCAAGTCTTCTGCTTGTGAACCCTTCAGAGCCCAGAAATACACCCAGAAAACAGGGTGGAGGGGGGCACAGAGGATGTCACCAGAGACATGGCGAAGTGTGGCTGGAATGTGACTGTCTTGCCCTCTCTGTGTCATGCTTCAAGTCCCTTTGGAGGACAGTTTTTACCTTCTGTTCTTTCTGTCTGCTTTGTCTTTCATGCATAGAAGTGTAGTCCAGGCAAGTAGCCAACCTTCCTTCCATAAGCACCTGGGCAGAGGCTCCCCCTGCTGCTGAGGATGGGAAAAGGAAGGTGTTGGCGGTCACCTCAGTGCTGCTTGTCTCTATGTGAATTTATCTCTGAGGGGGTAAACTGTTTACCCTGGAGCCCTCTCGTGAGGAAATCTCCAGAACCAGTATTGGAGAGCAGAGCTGCAGCTCTAACCCTTACAGGAGAAGAGCTTTATCTTGACCCATTGTTTGGAACATACAGGTAGCTCATCCTGGTGGGGAGGGCATGCAGCTGGACTGACTTGGTCCTTGGCATTGAGTGCTTGAGCATGCCTCTTCGTATTCTGGTGGACCCAGGGGTGAGAGCAGGACTGGGGATTGCATCAGTCCGGAAGGCTTCCATGACCCCTTCTCCCCAGCACCAATGAGAGATCAAATATTCAAATGTGTGAACCTAGAGGGGACAGTTCACAATCAGACCATGATGCAACCTCTTTCTGGGGTTGGCCAGGGAGGGTAGAGCAGGGCTCATAGCACACAAGCATGCTTTGTATATGTTTTGTGTGTTTGTATGAATATGTGTGAGGAGGCCAGAGGTCAACATTGAATGTCTTCCCCAGTCATCCTCTACCATATATATATACACATACATACATTTAAATGCTGTATTTCACTGGACTTAGAGCTCATTGATTGACTAGGCTGGCTGGCCAGCAAGCTCCAGAGATTTCCCCTGTTCCTATCTTTTCAGCACTTAAAAAATGAGGTAGTAGGGATCACTCAGGTCCTCATGCTGACGTAGTAAGTGCTTTGCAGACTGAACCATCTTCCTATCTCACTCTGGGTGGCAAATGCTGGCTTGGTCAGGGCAATCCTTTCAGTTCCTACCTTCTGGAGCTAGCACCACAGGCATCAGGATTTGACAGATTCAGGTGCACAGTTAAAGCCCATGCTCCAAGAATACATCACCCCACACAACGATTAGAACCTCTTTTTAAAAATAACCACATCTTGTCGCACATATGAGTATTTTGTAGGCGTGTCAAGCTAATGGGATTTTAAGTGTGAGAACCACCAAGGTGTCAGAATTAGAATTTGTGTTTCAGTCATCTTTTCTTTCATCAGGATTACAGCAAGTTCAGTCTAGTCCTTCTCTGGCCAAGGTCTCTGCAGGTACACGCTAGCCCATCATCTGGGCCACGGTACACAACGCTTACAGACTAGAAAACTCAAACTGACTCTGTAGGTAGGATGCCCATCTTCTTTTAATGTCATCACAGGAAAGTCCCCGCTCTGCTGCGGTCACAGTGTAGTAACTAAAGGGGATAAAAGTGGAGAATTATCTCTGGTGATTCCCAGAGGCCTCATCCATAGTTCTCAGAATCCATGTGTTTCTTTGTGAAGGGCTGTCTGCTCTAGCCTGGTACAGAAACAGCACGCGGAAAGGCCCTGTTCACTCACTGCGTTCATGATGCTCTAGTCCCCAGCAGCAGGAGAGGTGCGTTGCCTCTAAGAGCTGTCAGCACCTTTCTCAATGACTTTTATACATTATTTAATTTAACACTAACAGCACAGACAAGTACCATTATCGGCTCTCTTGACTTATACAAAGAGAATACACAGAGCTTGGAGAGACACAGCTAAGATTTCCCAGGAGAGGCATCAATCTAAGCTGCTTGAAACCTCAACTGGTGCTCCTCACGATGCTATAAAATTGTCTCCACAGTTAGGGGTGGTCTAGGTGTGACATCTGCAGGGACATCAGCCTCCACCCTCTCTTCTGTGCCTGCTTTGTGCTGACGTTCCTGTGCTGTCCCTGCCGGGTCTAATGAACGTGTCCTGATTTCCAGGGTGTTCCCTGGACGCATTTGTTGGCAGGTACAGGAGTGAGGTCACTATGAGGTGACATCATTTGGTACTGATGTAGCTTTGTTTCCCATTTGATTTTTGTTTTCCTTCTTTGACATCCATGGGGGATTGCATCAAGGGACCAAAGGCCATTGGGGACCCAAGTTCTTCATGTATTTTTATATAACTTCTCACATCCTCCCCTATATATTAAACCACCTCTAGATCACTCTTAGTGCTGAATTCAATGTAAGATGGCATTGTATGCAGGGAGTGATGACAGGAATCTACACCCACTCAGCATAGTCACAGAGTCTGTGTTTGAATGTCTCTGCTCTATGGCTCTTGGAAGGCACAGATGGGGAACAACGAGTCTGAGGGCTGACTATGTATCAGCCCCTGATGAGAGCATTCTCTGCGGGGGGATGCAGAGGGTGAGTGCAGTACGGCCCCTTTGCTTCCCAGTCCTCTGGCTTAGGGTGGCCAAGTCTTCACTTCTGCTTACCTCTTTCACGAATTTTCTTCTCGCCCCTACTAATCAGCAGCACCCCACCTTCCATCATATATAAATGAGTCTTTAAAATGATCAAACCTACAGTTGCATTTTGCATTGCCTGCTTGTGCCTGTGTGTGTGCCTGTGTGTGTGTGTGTGTGTGTGTGTGTGTGTGTTAGGGGAAGTGTGTGTGTGAGTGTGGAAGCCAGAGCTCAACCTTGAGTGTTGTTCCTCGGGTCCTGTCCAGCTTTTTTGAGATGGTGTTTCTTACTGGCCTGGAACTCAGTGATTTGGTCAGGTTGACCAGCCAGCTAGCCCCAGAGATCCCACCAGTCTCTTCTTTCCCAGTGCTGGGGCTACAAGCATGTACCCAGCTTTTCCATGCGTTCAGGGAATCAAACTTAAATCCTTATGTGTGCACAAAAAGCATTGTACCAGCTGAGCTGTCTCTCTAGCCCTATGTCAATTGTCTACAGAAAGTTGCCATGTCCGTGCTAATATTTAGCTGTTAACATTTTCAGCTTTCTGTCTTGTGATTACAGACATTAATGGCAATATACAATTTCCACTTTAAAGAAAAGAGAAAGTTTGTTCAGCAGTCAAATGTGAGTGAGGATGGCTGAGGAACAAGGATTCAGGTTCTTTACAATGTTACACTCCAACATGGTAACAGTTTCATGAAGTTTTTATAGTAACAGGAAAAAGAAAGGAATGGCTGAAGCACCTTTTCAACACATCTTTGGGAACTTCACAGATAGGTGGGTTACAGAAAAGCTGGGAAAGCTCTGTTATAGTCCTCAGATGCTATCTGATGGCATCCTTAGCCTTTGGGTTGGCAGAAGCTAGAGGTCTATTGGAACATCCCAAATGGATTTACATTATAGTCATGAGGATATTAGCTCAAGTAGAGAGGTGGGCAATAAATTGCTGTTAAGGGCCACAAAGATAGTCCAAGGTCGTTTGATCTGCCACATTCCAGCTTTTCACAAACACCGGAAATTTGAATCAGTTAATCAGACTTGGGGAATCCTTGACATAGCTATAGCTTTTCTTCTGGAAACTTCACGTAGTATTGGAATGGCTTCTCTGGAATGGGATTTTCCCCTGGAAGTTGGGTTTTGCAGCACAAGAGTTTGCAAACAATGACCTTTCACTGGGACGGGCCCGTTGCAGTGTGGCAGAAATATTTTAAGCAGAAGACTTTGAGAGCATCCCTGTGGCCCAACTTAGGACTTTTTTTTTTTTTTTGGCAGCTTTTCCTGTGAATTGCATAAGTTTGATGAAAAAAGAGGGATTGCTTTGAATCAGAACATAGGGGACAGATTTTCCAAGGATGTGAAAAAGAGAAATAGCAGCATGGAGAAAGTTTGGCCACTCACAGCGTCACAGTGATTGTTCCTCCACAGCACCCAGGACTTCCCACTGACTTCCCAGGAGTCTGTGATCTTACTGACAGAGTTACTGGTCTCCATTGCCCCAGGGGAGCCCCCAGATTACCTGTCAATGAGCAGTGCAAGTCTCAAAGAGATCATGTGGACAGTCTCTAAAATACTTTCTGATCCCTTGTTTGTGGTTAGTTTTAGGGGTAACCTCATGCTTTTCCTGGGAAGGTGTAAACACTGTCTACCCCCCTCTTCTTAAGGTTCCGGTGACAAAGCAAAGTATATTTCCACTAAAATTTGCCTTGGGGAATCAATGAATTTATTGTGCTTACTTAAATAAAACGGGTGTCAGAGTTTGTTTTCTTCAACTTGGCACAAACCTAGACATACCTGAGAGTTGAGAGATTGCTTCCATCACATTTCCCTGAGGGCATTTTTTGATTGCTGATCGATGTGAGAGGGGCCAGCTCTGTCGGCAGTGCCACTCCTGGACAAGTGGGCCTGGGCTGTATGAGAAAGGCTGCTGAGAAAGCCAGGGGAAGCAAGCTAGCAAGCTAGCAAGTAACCAGCATTCCTCTGCTGGTTTCTGCTTCAAGCTCCTGCCTTAAGCGTCCGACTTAGATTCCCTCTACTTGTAAGGTAAATGGATCCTTCCCCCCCCCCCCCAAGTTGCTTTTGGTTGTAGTGTTTTATCAGAGCAACAGAAAGCAAACTAGGACAACGGGTGAGGGGATACTTGCAGGAGTGTGAGGTTCCCCAAAGAAGCTGCGCTACAGAGCCTTTACCTCAGCAGGGACTATATGGCTTCTTCACAGCCACAGAGACAGATAACCCTCCATTAACCTTCCCCGACCTTTATTACTGTAACATCACTGAGGTCCCATGCAATCAGGCCAGAAATGCATATAAGTGGCTTGGCGTGTGGTTGGCAACTCAGGTGAGGGTCCTGTGATCCTTTTCACACATCTCCTCCCTCCAGTCTCCCCTTTGTCTGAGGGAGAGTGCGCTAGCCTGATTGAGATGGTCTCTTGCAAGCGAGCACAGGTGCTCTGGTAAATATGGTGGCTGTTTTGCTCGGAGACTCACCCTGTGTAACACCTGGTACTCAGGTGAGCTGTCTAACAGCAGCTCACCACCTGCGCCATCCCCAGAGCATCCTCCGAAGTCTCTACGAGCTTCGCTGGGGCTGGTAAACTACGGTAGCCCAGCCTAAATGACTTGTCCCGTTGTTGACATGTCAGGTAGAATAGGGGTGGCCTGAGCAGGTTAATACAATTGTCATTTCCGGGTAGTGAATTCCTGTCTCACTCTTTAAACTTTCAGGAGGGGTGTCTAACCCATGGTCTGAAGCCCACAGGCAGCTCAGGAGAACTCTGAATGGGGGTTGCATCACAAAATCATCAATTTGCTGAAAACACAAGATTTTCTTTTTCTTTCTTCCTTCCTTTTCTTTTTTTTCTTTTTTTTTTTTTTTTTTTTTTTTTTTTTTTTTTTTTTTTTTTTTTTTGCAATTTTGTTTGTAACTCATTTGCACTGTTCTTGGGTGAGACCGTGGTAGATGATATGATCACATCACAGCATCTTGTATGTGGGCCACATGTTGAGCACCTCTGGATTTAATGTGTGACCCAAGACAAGTCTTATTTATCCAGTGTGTCCCAGAGAAGCCAGAAGGTTGGAGGTCCCTGCTTTAAAGTTATAGTTAGGACTTGCAGACGTGTGCATGTGAATGGAGGAAGGGGAACATCTGAAGGCACATGGCTTGGGCTCAGGATGCCACCACAGCACCTGCAATGGAAGGAAAGCTGGCCCCAGATCAGAGCTTGTATGAAAGGGGCAAGGTTCTGAGGTCATAGGAAAATCATGGCATGTTGCAGTTGGCTTAGTCACAGTGTTTGGCATTTGGTGGGCTCTGTCTTGTTGTGTACATTAGAGCTGACTCACATTGGCCTTCAAGTGACCATTGATATCCCTTTCTGGTAACAGAGTGCCTGTAGGTGCTGGGTACCAGCATTGTCCAGTGTAGTGGTACTTTCAAGGGGCTTACAGAGCATCTTCAAGCGATATTGGTTTCCAGTTGTGGGGATCTGATCATCTTCTTACTTGAAGTGATATGGGAGCACACAGACACTGTGTGCCCTTGGCTCAGGATGTCAGGTGTAAGCAGGTGTAAGTTAATAAACTTTTTTTTTTTTTTTTTTTTTTTTTTTTTAGCATTACCTTCATGTACTTATGTATGTGTGAGTCCAGGGGCAACTTGCAGAATTACTGCTTTCCTTCTACCATGTAGGTCCTGGGGATTAAACTTGGGTCATCAGGCTTGGCACTAAGCACTTTTACCTGCTGATCCACCTTGCCAGGCCCGGAGGTGAGTTTTAGGTGTGGATTATGTGGCTGGCCTCATTCCTCATATCGCGGCTCTATTGCTCCAAACCTTTTGGTTCTGATGCACCTGGAGCCTCACCTCTCCCAGGTAGGAAACCACATTCTTCTTGGAAGAACCCAGAGTTCTGTTTCCTTGCAGTTTTCCCACTGTATGTCCCATGCCTGCCAATGGATGGACCTTTGATCCTGAAGCCTGCCTGATCCTCCAGCTCCACCTCAGTCTCATGGTACTCAACCTCTGTTGGTTTCTGGTTATGGGCTGGCCACATGAGACTTACTATGACTTCACAAGCCCTTCCCAGGGGCTGCTGTGTACTGGGGGCTGCAGAGGCAAAAATAATTCCAGGGAGGATCATTTCTGAGTCAAGGCATGCCATCCTGTCTGTTTCATAAAGGGTTTTTGTTATGCATCTGGCTTCAAGCAGCAGTCTGGGACACAGTGCTAGGTGCCAAAACACTGGAATTTGGGGAATTTGGATTTTTATGGCAATAACAGAACTAAATATTTTAAATGATGAATCCCTTGGAAAATTCAAAATGAGTATTTATCATAATGATGGCCACATACTTCTTCCAAAGAAGTGTCTATTTTGGTTGGGCACCATAACACACACTTGGGATCTCAGATCTCAGAGGTAGAGGCAGGAGGATCAGGGGTTCAAGATCATCTTTGGCTTCTCAGTGAGTTTGAAGCCAGCCTTTACTATATGGGAAGGGGAGAAGGAAAACAAACAGGAAGGGACAGAATAAGAGGTTGGAGAGGTGCTCAGTGGTGAAAAGTACTTGCTGTTGCAGAAGACCTGAGTTTGACTCCCATACCACATGTCAGGCAGCTCACAACCACCTGTAACTCCAGTTCCAGGGGATCTGATGCCTTCTTCTGGCCTTTGAAGACATCTGCATATACATGGTACATATACACTCAGACAAACATATACACTTAAAATAAATTTTAAGAAAAGGCAGAATCAGAAACAACTTCCATTATGAATACAGGAGCTGCTATAAACCAACTTGGGCCACATGAGACCCTGTCTGAAGAAGGAAAAGAGGAGAAAGAAGAGGATAAAAGAGTGGGAGGGGGAAAAGAAGAGGAGGAGAAAGAAAAGGAAGAAGAGAAGGAGGAGGAGGAGAAAAGGGAGAGGAGGAGGAGAAGGAGGAAGATGCTAGCTTCCATGGTGAACACATTCTACAGCACAGTAACATGACCATGGTCTGCAGTAATTAATTGAACATTTTAAGATAGCTCTAGAAAGGGTTTTTAAGTGTCTCTGATAAAAAACAAATGACCTGTAGGGTTTTAGATATGCCATTTGCTGAGATCCAATCTTCACACATTATATTTGCATTGAATAGTTATGCCTACCATTTATTGTGTAAGTTAAAAATGTGAGCCATTATAAAAGCAGATGCTAAGAAGAATGTAATGGATGAAATTAGACCATGACAGAATGAGGGGAGAGGTAGAGAGATATAGAAATAATTATTTCATCACTGCCCAGAGTATAGGGACTCTCTAAACAACACAGAGAATTAAGTAAGTTATACCAGCTTAACTGCAAAAGATGTGGATCTTTGAAATGTATAGGAAAGATGAACTTCAAGCAGAGAAATGGGTTGGAAACTAAAGGAAAAGCAAAATCCAAAAATAGGACTTCTAAGCCATGTTGATGACTCATGGAAAGAGTACATGTCAATAGGCTAAATGCACCAAATTCTCCTGTTGACAGGACAATTGGGGTGTATCATAAAGCAAATTTAGTCACAGGTTACAGCTGGTTCAGCCATAAAATAGAGTGAATTCTGTTTACTTCCCTAGTAGCTTCCCTTTTATGATGGGCACTCTATAGATTATTTAACCCAAGGAATATTTGGCCACTCAACTGTCCACTCTTAGGGATTCTATTCCAATCTTACTTTACAGACATATTGCAATTATGCTGCAAAGAATGAAGATAACCCTAAAGAGGTCCTTGTATCCCACTCTTTGCATGGCAAGACCATTGAGGCAATGGATCAAAATAAACTGGATGTATTCCCTGAGAGTAGTGCTGGGAGAAGGAAAAGGCTGAAACATGGTGCCAGCTACAGGGCGAGTTTGTCTCCCAGGAAGAGATTTCACAAAGTTATGACACCTTGTCAGAACATCTTGAGGGAAAGGCTGGAGCCCAGCCAACCGTGGGTCAATGATGGTTGAGGACACACCTTTTCCAAGACTGCTTAGTTATGCATAGCTCTTGCCTTCTGCCTAAACCTTGAATATCATGTCAGAACCCCAAAGATAGAAGTGTGATGGCCACTGGAAATAATAGTTAGCTCTATTTGTCAACTTGACACAAACTAGAATCACCTGAAAGAGATACTTAATAAGGGATTGTTTCCATTGGGTAGGCCAGCCTATATACTGTCTGTGGGTATTTGGGTTAATTAAGTTAATTAATATGAGAAAGCCCAGCCCACCATGGGTGGCAGGGACTCCTGAATCTTATGAGAGTGGAGAAACTGAGCTCTGCACAAGCAATCAATCCAGTGAGCTTGCATCCTCTTGTTTCCCTATGCTCCTGACCGTGGAAGTGATGTAATTGACTGCTTGACCTTCCTGCCTTGACTTCCCCACAGAGATGGACTGTAACCTAGAATTGTGAGCTGAAATAAACCCCTTCCTCTTGTAAGCTCTTTTCGCCAGGTTTTTTAAATCACAGCAATAGAAATGAAATCAGGAGAGTGGACCTTCTTATTTGCCTCCCTTCCCAATGCAGCCACATTGAATGACTCTGCTTTCTGTAGTTTTCTATGTGTTTTGTCTCCTTAGTTGGGTTGTTGGGGGTGGCTGGATGAGCCCATGTTGATAGGGCTGCCAGGACCCAGGGTCTGATGCTGGGTCAGTATCAGACTGTAATTACAGTACTAAGAGTACTCTTCTTGTCGATGAAGCCCACTCAGTCTTGATGCCTGCTTTATTTATTTTGAGAATTAAACTTATTTCATGCACATGCAACTGAAATGAGCAAGGCAGTTCTGTGATTTAGTTGAACTGAACTAGAAAAGAACATTCTTTCATTTTTTTTCAATGAACATCTTTCTTCATTTTAAAAAACAATTCATGCTTATAGTGTATTTAATAGATTTTCTTCTGCTATGTTTTCGGGTTCAGTCCATGGCTGTTCAATGCTACAGGGGAATAATTCAGACATTGGTTTTGAGTTCTAAAAGTGGCTTCAAATTCAGTGAGCACTTTTTTTTTCTAGCTGGCTTTAGAGACCAAGGTTTGGACTGTGTAGGGTGTTTTGCTTATAGACACCTGAAAGTATTTTGAGTTAATTTTTAAAAATTTATATTTATCTTTATTGCTGTCTTTCTGTAGATGTCACATGTGTGAAGGTGACCTCAAAGGCCAGAAGGGGCATTGGAGCCCCCGAAGCTGGAGTTACAGGCAGTCACAAAACCTATAACAGGATGGGTGCTGGGCACTGAACTCAGGTTCTCTGCAACAGCAGCAAGTGCTCTTAACTGCCGAGCACCCCTCCAGCCCTGGGAACCTGTCATGCTGAATTATGGTTTCAGATGAACTACTTAGGTACACTGGGCAGAGGACCTAATACTTTCAGTTATCCCCCTACCACCACCACAGGTGGTAGCCTCTTAGGAACCTGTAAATCACTGTTTCTTTTCATTTGTTCCTTCTCAAAGCTACTTTAAAATGTAACCATCATTTTACTCTGTTTTGTGTATAAATAGCCCTGGGCTGTGTCTGCTGAATAGCAGCTGTAAGTCTATTGTTTCAGAATTGCTAAATTGTTATAGTCATGCGGCTATGACTTTTTAATTTGCTTCCAGATGTTTCTGTGCAGAGGTGGCTGAGGATAGTGGGAGATGGAGCTCAGTGCTCTCACTCCGCAGAATGAGTTGCTTTCCGTAAAGGCCACCAAGCAGAACCCTTCACATAATGCCTAGCCTGTTGGAGGCATTCTATAGACCCTGGGAATGAAAGGAAATGACATGGGAGCCGTTCCATCTTTCCCACCCAATTTGTGTGTACCTTTCTTGCACTTCTGAAAATGAAGGTGCATTCCCAAGCATCAGTTTCAGAAGTGAGATACAGAAATCAATGTCGAGAGGGTGACAACAGTAACAGAGAAGCCAGGCTTCCTTCAGCACATCCGAGGCCTCATTCCACCCACCCCTGACTGCCACCAGCGCTGGGGATGGGCAATGACTTTCAACTGCTTTTAATTGTTTCTTGGGGATTTAAGTTCTCAATGAATAATGTGTGCATATTGATAAGTATTAGTTTAGAAACTTTTGCCTGTACCTTAGGGATTCTGGCTATGGTGGATGAGGCTATCAACTCATTTTTATCCCTCGTGTGTGTGTGTGTGTGTGTGTGTGTGTGTTTGTGTGTGCACGTGGGAGTTGGTTCTCTCCTTTCACTGTGGGCTGCAGCTATGAAACCCAGGTCATCAGGTAAGTGCTGTTGGCTTTGGAGCCATCTTGCTGGCCCCAATGTATCTTTTTTGTTGTTGTAAACCTATATTAAAAGTTTTTGTTTTTATGGTTACTTAAATATTTTTACTGAGCTGATAAATATGATCAATGTGAGCCATGAAAGTTTTTTATTTATCTCTTGACCTTTGTTTTCCTATAATTGCTTACATCACTGAAAAGGTCCCTCCTCCACCTTGCACCAGGGCTGAGTGTGTAGCATGGCTTCAGTATGCTTCACCACAGAGCTGCGGCCATGAATGACACATTTAGCTAGACTTTGCTTTCTGTGTTTCTGTAGACGTCTTTTCAGGGGCCCTGGATTGTTCACCGACTTATCCGTACAGCTACTATCATGAAGCTTTCTCAGTCTGGAATTCTCTACTATGTTGGAAAGCTGAAAGGGCCTGAAATTCCCTCCAGGCTCCGGAACTGAAGGCTTTCTCCTTCAGGCCCCATCACACTGTCCACAGCAAGGGGCTAATAACTGCCTGATACGGCTCTCTGATGTACAATCGGCTTCAGCTCCTTTCTCCCAGACCTGTGATAGCATTCTCATTTTTGTGTAACAACACCCTCTAGTAATTTCATGGAAATGGTGTATGAGTAATAAAATTCGGGGGGAGATGGTTGTGAGGATCAAAGAACAGGCACACTCATAATAACAAGCACTGGAGATCCAGGGTAGCAAGCATGAGGCAGTTTATTTTACAAGGCTGAGTGCCAACCCAGACAGAGTGGCAGGTGAACTGACTGAGTGCAGAGAATGCTTTTTAAAAAAATAATCTCTTTTTTTTTATATAATCCTATAGTCCCTCCTTTTTCCCCACTGGCTGAGTCACGGTGAGGAGGGGGTTACAATCTTGACATCACCTGTCACGTATGTCTACTTCTCAGCAAAGATCATAGCTGGGTTTATCTTTCACGTTCTGTTCATTTGAAAGCTCTTTAGGTATATGACCTTGTCACATCTGCAGGCTGTTTGCTGTATGGCAACACCTAACATTCTGGGAGGCTGGCTATATGCATAATCTTTACAGCAGGTTCCTAGTTTGGGTGGGGGCAGCTAGACCAGCAGGAGTTAGCAGGGCCCAGAGTTTTTTGTTCATCTGCAATTGAGCCTAACTTTAAGACAATTTTGTTCTGAAAAATGGCTGATAATGTTTGTGTTTCTCACAGTGATAAATCTAAAAGTGCTTATTGTTCCATCATAACGGACTGATTGTTATGCAGAGCCTAAAATTCTAGAATGAGAAATCTTTGAAAGCTTTTGAACTTTAAAGTTATAGTCTCTCCATTTTTGTAAATGCTGCTATTGAGAATTCTGGCAGCATCTTTTTTTTTTTTCTGTATTCTTTGTTTTTGTTCATATGTGTTCATGCTTGTGTGTATCTATGTGTGTGTGTGTATGTGTGTGGAGGCCAGAGGTTAATGTCTGATGTCTTCTTCAACTGCTTGCTGATCCAGCCAGACTGACTGGCCCCAGATTCCTAGGGATCCACCTCTCTCCACCTCTCCAGAGCTGGTGTGAGCTCACACCGCCATGCCTTGCTTTTTATACGGAGTTCTGTGGCTCAAACTCAGGTCACAGGGCTTGCCACACAAGTACGTTATTGACCGCTCATCTCTGCAGCCATTCTTTTCTCTCTCTCTCTCTTTTTAATGCATTTGTTTTTCTGTTTACTATTACATTTGTATTGGTGTCTGGTAGATCCCAAGTCCAGTTGCATGGTGTTGGCTCGCCTGGTCAAGAAGAATGGAATGGACTGTCTCACTCCTCTCTGTGCTGACATTCCCTGAAGCCCATCACCCTTTTCTGCCTGGCCCTGGGGTCTACATATCCAGGCTTTATAACTTTTATTATTATTATTATTATTATTATTATTATTATTATTATTATTATTATTATTATTATTATTTTGTGGAAACAATTTTCCAGTCATTTGTGGATCAAAATGATTCCTCATGCCCATTGGGAAGTGGCCCACTTCAATGCTGTCCAACTCACCTTCAAGACACCTGCATGTTCCTGAGCTTGTCTGGGGCTAGGTTCTCAGTGGAGTACTGACTCGTATTTCTGTCTCCTGTCACTAAGGACCCCTGCCACTGGCTTGTGTGTTGTGGTCTAGGGAACACAAATATCTTTGAATTTTACCAGAGTCGAAGCTGTATTTTGTATGTCATTTTGTTCAGACAATTTTTGAGGGAAAGACAAAGGAAACCTGAAATGTTTTGCCCAGCACCTTGAGGCGGATGTGCATCTTGATGTCTTAAGTGGGTCCTGTCAGGCGGTGTCTTCGTGACAGACCTCCAGCCACATTTAACCTTCACAAAATCGGGTCTTTTAGGAGCCTTGCAAACGTCTTGTGGAACTTGAATGCCTTGAGAAAATTACAGCAGTTCTCAGCCTATTTGCTGTCATAGTAGAAGGAATCACACCATGTGAATGGTGTTTTCCATTAGCTTATCCTTGAAAGAATCAAATCATTTCTTTCAACAACTTCTAGCTGAGAGCAGTTCAAAATGTATCCCTAACTTCTTCTTCTTCTTCTTCTTCTTCTTCTTCTTCTTCTTCTTCTTCTTCCTCTTCTTCTTCTTCTTCCTCTTCTTCTTCTTCCTATTATTATTATTATTATTATTATTATTATTAGTTTTCCTTTTGAAATTATACTTACTAGTTGATGACGGGGAGATAAGAATAATGAGAGCAACTTGTAGGAGTCAGGTTTTTCCCTCTACAATGTTGGTCCTGGGGATAAAACTTGGGCATCCCAAGGCTTGGTGGCAGGTGTCTTCCCCCCCCCCCCCCCGGCTCCTCAGGCCCTCTTGTCAGCTCCCCTTAGCTTCTTAAACACAAGGATGACTGTTCCCATCTTCTGGTTTCTCAGAGGCATTTCGCTAATGCTGTTTACTGGCCTGTGGAATAATTTGGTGACCTCTCTGGATGGTTGCTTTTTAAGTTCCTAATTGATTTTGCAGAGATGGCTGTAATTTCCCAGTGAGTCATCTCCACCAGCAGGGTAACACTGTGCTCTCTTTAATTGACTGGCTGCTGTGCCTAGAACGAACTGAGACTGGCAGCGGAAGCAACATTTCTAGGCTAGTGAAGCCAGGAACTTTAAACACAATCCCAAGCCCTGGTCAGCTGATGCTGGGGAGAAGCGGGCAGACGGCCCTGGCTGTGTGGGCATCCATGCCACTCAGTGCTCGCTGGGCTCGTCTGAGACCGGAGTCTAAGGCTTCGCTTGATGCAGGCAGCTCTTTGCGTAGCTGTTGTCCTGTGCATTGTAGGTGCTGAGTGACACCCTCTTCCCTAGATGTAACAACCCGCAGTGACACCAGACATTGCCACCTCACCCTCAGGAGGGTAGTGCGGACTCCTGTTGAGAACCTTAGATCACAAATCTCCTTTCCTGAGTTCATAGACATTTCCTGCATGTTTTAAGGTGGATAAAAAGATAATAGCAGGGAACTGGAGGAGTGACATCATTTATTAGAGCCTGTAAAACTTGAAATAATTCATAAAACACTCACATTTCTACCTGTTGTCGGTGCTAGCCAGAATTTTTCTGCTTTAAATATTCTTATTACTAACATTTATGGAGCACTGTTTTGTTTTGCTGTGTGTGTTGGGGGGGATCATGCTGGCGCTCAGTGGGTGGGTGTCTACCTCAACCACTCTCCACTTTGCATTTAAAGACAGCCTGTCATTGAACCCAGCATTTCCTGATTGGCTAGCTGGGCTGGCCATTGTTTTCCAAGGATCTGCCTTTCTTCCTCTGCACTAAGCAGGAGAGTTACAGACAAACACACCACGACTGACTTTTAAATGCCTGCTAGAGATGGAACACAGCTCCTTACACTTTACTGGGTCATCTCCTCAGCCCTGAGTGAGCACTTATTATTCGAACCCATGCCTGGTGACAGACACTCAGGGAGAAAAGATCACTGCCTCCACACCGACAGATACCTGAAAACCAAGGCCTGGAGCATCTCTGCACATTCTGGAATGTCAGCTGAGACTCATGGCCCGTGGTGCACCGTTGGAGCACCCTCTCTGTCAGCGTCTGCATCCTGCGGTGTCTGTCACCATGGTGCCATGTGTGGACTTCATCCTTCAGTGTGCACTAGTACTTGGGGATGAGGTACACAACACCTTTCACCTTTTATACTTGCTGCAGAGCCGAGGTTCAGCGAAGGTTTGAGCTGCTGGATGAATGGGGCTCTAAATGGCAGTCTCTAGTGCTTTTACGAGAACAGGGGAACCACAACAAAAACATAAGTGCATGTTCTGGTTTCTTGAGAGGGCACAAGTTGTGACATTGTAGGTCATTAATGTGCTGCAAATCTCTGTCATTAGGAGGATAATTGCCTTCTACTGTAGAGAGGAAGTGGCTGTATAATTATAGCCTGCAGGCTGGCATCTCACCTCCCTGCTGTCTGTCAGAGCTAGAAACTGAGATGCTATGTGGCAGGCACCTGGTTTCTTAAGGATTAACCTACATCAGTACCAGAAGCCACTGGAAACACAGTGAAGTGCAAACTATTCCTGATGATTTCAGAAGACAGATCCTTCAGAGGAACCACCATCACAGATATTACCTTGATATTTTGGTTATTGAAGCTTGCTTTCGGAGGAGTACTGACTAGAAGATTCTGAAACCCACCTTCACTTGGGATGGCAGTGCTTGTTGAAGCTGCCATTTTCTGCTGTTTGCCTCAAAGGTCGTTGAAGGTGGTCTCAGGAATCACTAGGGATGCATGGACCAAGTTTGCTCCTGACAGGAGGCTGCCCTGCTGTTTGGATTTTGTCAGCTTGTCATAAACCTAGGCATATCTCTTCCTAGGGAAGAGGAAATCTTAACAGAGAATCTCTCTCCAGAAGATTAGCCTGTAGGCAAGTATGTAGGGCATTTTCTCGTTGATGACTGATGTAGAATGGCCCGCACTACTGAGGATGCTGCCAAGTGCAGGCAGGTCAGCCTGAGTTGTAGAAGTTGGGCTGAGCAGGCCAGGAGAAACATGAAGTAAGCCGCACTCCTTCATGGCCTCTGCTTCAGTTTCTGCTTCCAGGTGCCTGCCTTGACTTCCTGTCCTGACTTCCCTCAGTGATGGGGAACAACCTGAGAGTTGTGAGCTAAAATACAGCTTTCTCCCCAAATTGCTTTTGGTCATAGTGTTTTATTATAGCAATAGAAATGCTAATTAAGACAGCTGTGTTAGCATGTGTGGTAAGGTGTGTAGGGTTCTGCTAATGGAGCTTTTGGCCCAGTGGTGTGTATATAGCTATATCCTGAGATTCATATTCTGCTGTTCATTAAAAGCCAGGTTGGGAAATACTCAGCGATAAAGAGGTTGGGAGAGATAGTGATGACAGGCTGATCTATTATTCTTTTTGAAAGATTCATTATTCTTTTTGAAAGATTCATTCTATTTTTATTTGTGTGTGTGTGTGTGTGTGTGTGTGTGTGTTTGTGTGTATGCACGCACGTGCATGCAAGGAATGAATGAGCACGTGGGTGTAGGTACCCACGGAAGCCAGAAGAAGGCATCAGATCCTATGGAGCTGGAGTTAAAGAGAGTTGTGGGCTGCCTAACACGGGTTGTGGGAACCCAATTCTGGTTGTCTGCAGGAGCAGCCAGTACTTTTAATCACAGAACTGTCTCTTCAGCCCGAGATGACATGTCATTCTAAGATTCACACTTTCTCTTATCTGGCTATAACTGTATAAAGTGGCCACATGAAAATAAAACAAAATTTATTCAGACTGGGTCTTGGTAAACTGGAAGGCTTCACTTGATTCAAATGTGTTCAATTAAATTTTTAACAAAACTATATCAAAGAATTATCTCGTTCAATGGTGAGACTGTGGAGATAATTTCAGAGCAGAAATTTTACCTTCCTTGGAAATGCAAATATAAAACGTTTTATCGATACTAGTGAGTAATAATGAACACATCAAGCAAGTTAAACAGTTGTAGACAGGTATTCACTAGTAAATACCTACATTTTGGGGCCAGTTCCATGCTGCTCTTGTCTTTGGGGACTCTCTGTATGAGCTCAGGAACTCAGTTGAACTGTCCTCAAATGCTCCCAAGGCAGTTTGCTCCGAGTCCCTGAATAGCACCTGCCTCATTGTGCTCCAATTCTTGTTGCTGTGTATTTCTTGCTGCCTGGGAGGTGAGGTTCCCCAGCACCTGGCATGTGGGCGAGCGCATGAGCTGCTTTTCTCATTGCTGGGATGGAATGCCTGACAGGAGCCACTCAGAGAAGAAAGCATTTATTTTGTCCCGAAGGTTGAAGGGTCAGCCCATCAGGGTGGGAAGGCATGGTGGCGGGGGTGTGGGGCAGCAGGCCACACAATCAGGAAGAAGAGAGAGATGGACGCTGGTGCCCCATGCTCCTTCCTTTTCATTCAGTCTGGGACCCTAGCCCAGCAATGGCACTGCCCACCTTGAGGATGAATCTTTTGACTCCAATTAATTAACCCAAGATAGAAACTCCCTTACCAGAGTTTTGCCTAGTCGTTGATTCTAGACCTTGCTTGACTGGCAGTGTTACCCATCATGGTGAGTCCATAGAAGATGGAGTTCTGTGAGTGGTGAATGAGGAATAGGCGCTCGTTACATTTAGTCTCTCACACATGCCAAGGAGAAGCCGTGCCGTACAGAGCTATTCCCAACTTGTTAATACATGTCAACTTCCTCCCACAGTTTAGAATAAGGAGTTCATGGTGCAAGTGGTTTTACGTCTCTCCCTTCCTCATTTCCTTTTCTAGTCCTCTCTTCCTTCTTCTCAGTCTTGAGAAAAGATCTGTCGCAGTCATCTTGAATCCAAGGTCTTTCTGAACACCAGTTTCTTCTTTCCAGGCAGGCATTAATGAAAACGACTTTTATGATGGAGCTTGGTGTGCTGGCAGGAACGACCTGCATCAGTGGATTGAAGTGGACGCACGGCGACTGACCAGGTTCACAGGGGTCATTACGCAAGGAAGGAACTCTCTCTGGCTGTAAGTAGGTCTGGACCGACGCCTGCCACCTCTGTCTTCCACTTATCATTTGAAGGGAAATTGCGGAGCAGTATCTGATGAAGAGTGACTGGAATACTGCCAAGGCTGAAAGTACACCTTCCTCTTTGCAAGGACAGAGCAGGGCCCACCAGGAAGGGAGGATGAAGTGGACAAAGGCACAGTCATAGATAATCCCTGAGGCAGGTGGCCACTATATTGGATCAGACAAGGTATTGGTATCTGAACAGGTAGGTTAAACTCAGCCTGAGGTAGGAACTTTCAGCAATCAGTGAGCACATAGCCTTAGGAGCCGAGAGGAAGAACCATCCTCTTGGAGAAGACTCTGGGAGAAGGACTAGAAGCCTTGGCAGGTTCCCGAACAAATGTCCACTTGAGACATGTTATAAGTGAGGGATCAACCAGCTTGAGACCTGTGAATGAGACCATTTCTCAGACTGGAGCTTAGGATTAGAGTTGTGACAGTGGTGGTGTGATGGTGATCTTGAAAGGTGGCAATAAAACCTTGAAACCATCCATCTCGGCTAGAAGGCAGCTCAGCTGGTAGAGTGTGTGCTCACCATGTGTGGATCCCTGGGTTCCGTCCGCAGCACTGCATAAAACTGGGAGAAGTAATGCACTCCTGTTCTCAGCAGCTGGCAGGTGCAGGTGGGAAGGTCAGTTCAAGGCCAGCTTTAGCTCCTGAACTGGTTACTTCTCTATTGCTATACTAAAACACAGGACCAAGTCAGCTTATAGAAGAAAACGGTTTGTTTAGGCTTACAGTTCCAAGGGGAAAAGGGTCATGATAGCTGGGAGACAGGAGGCATGACAAGCTGAGAACTTAGACCTTGAACCGCCAGCAGAAAGCAGAGAAATAGAGGTAGGAATGGTGTGGGGTTTTGAAACCTCAACCCCAGTGTCTAGTGATGCAATTTCTTTAGCAGGGCCACACCTTCTAAACATCCACAGACAGCACTACCTACTGGAAACCAAATGTTCAAATGCCAGATGCTATGGGGGCATTCTTACTCTATCCACCACAGCAATGAAGAGTTCAAAGACCAAGCTGAGCTACATGAGACCTTGTCTCAAAACAAAGAGAAGAGAAGAGAAGAGAAGAGAAGAGAAGAGAAGAGAAGAGAAGAGAGGGTAGGGCTGGGGAGAAGAGGAGAGGAAAGGAGAAGAACAAAACAACAAGAAAACATAAAAAGGTGGATACCAGATGAGTCTGCTCACACAAGGAGGACCTAGAATAATCAGATTTATAGAAGCTAAAATAGGATGGTGACTGTTAGACACTGGGAGGAGGCTGATGGCGAGTTAATACTTGTAAGTCAAAGAGCTAAGGTTCAGGATGATGACACCTTCTGGACATGGTTGGTGGTGATGGTGGCAAGTCACGGCAGATGGACTTAGAGCCACAGGGCTGTACACATATCAAGGCCGTTTGAGAAATCCTGTGGCATGTATATGTTGTAAGAATAAATATGTATTCTTATCATAAATACAATACTGTAACATTTAGAATCATTAACACACACACATCAGGGTAGTTATGAGGATGAATGGCTCTGACCTTGGGTCCTGTGTATGCAATGGGGCCTCAGCAGTTCTCAGTGTGGTCAACAGGACACTGGTGATTTCTGAATTTAAATGAGAACTCTTCAGATTCTTTTATACCTGTCTTCAGATTCCTTTATATCTGTCTAAGACAAGTCAAGGACATGCAGGTTTTAACATTAGCGACCGGTTGTGTGACTCTGTTAAGATCCCTTCCTTCTGGTAGCTCCCTTCCCCTCACAGAGCTGCAGTCTAAAAGTTCCATTTCTTGGCATCTTTCATCGTTGACCAATCATGTAAAATCAGAATATGGCTTGCTGATGAGACTGTCAATGTCAGAAGGGTTAGGGACAGAAATACAGTTCCATATGCTGCCAATGGGAGCCTGAGGGAGTCTTTCCAGAGACTTCTACGCTGGTGAAAACAGGGTTCATGACCTTACTGCAGAAAAAAATAATGGCAGGAGTCCCTACAAAGTACAATTGGAGTTTAATAAAAGAGCTGCATATAAATATAGGCTTAGCATGGGGCACTCAGATTTAGAGATGGATACTCAGAGAAAGGATAAGACATAGCCAAGTGTTGGGTGTGAGCTTATCAAGAGAGAGTGACATTTGTGTGTCATTACAATAGCCATATACATGATTTTGGTCACTTCCGAAGCAGTTCAGTTTCCAAGGATAGCCAAGGAACTTTCCATGAGACTTTAAGGTTGTTCCCAGAATATACTGGATGGCTACATTTGGATGGCTACATTGTATCCTCAGCCAAGAAGCAAAGAGTGCTGAGTGCATGCTGCTGCTCAGCTCCCTTTCTCCACTTAAGCAGTCTAGGATCCCAGGCAGGGAATGGTTCCACCCATAGTGGGCAGGTCTTCCCACTTCAACTAACATAGTCAAGAAAAACCCCAGGAAGCATGTCCAAAGGCCCATCTCCCAGACCTGTCTAGATTCTGTCAAGTTGACAATTAACACTAGCCATCACAGAGATAAATTTTAATTTTGAAAGTAGTCAACATTAGAAACTAAATAACAACAGTAATAAGATTTCATCCTTATTCATAGTTAACTGCTTGTCATTGTCCCTGGCTCTGTATTGTTTCTGGTACAGACATATTTCAGGTTTTTTATTTTTGGTTTCTGTCTTTATTCCTAAAAGTTACTGAGATACTTGCTGATAGAGTCCATGTCCTGGCATTTGGGGAACCTGTCGAGAACAGGCATCTGTTGGATGCCCAACAAATGACTCCCTAATAAATGAACAAATTAAATCAATAATGACCATATTCTTGTATGGCGACAATTGTCTGGCAGTGACTCACCTCCTGCTTTCCTCTGTAACTTTTTTTTTTTTTTAGTATAAAGACAACATTGTAACATCTAATGGTGTTTTAAAACATTACCCATGATCCCACTGTTTTTATACCAACAGATTTTTCTTATATGCTGCATATCCAATTATGTTATTTTTGACTTAATATATCCATAACATTTCCATGCTGTGACTCAGATTTCATAATGATTATTTTTAATGGCCTGTGATTTACTCAGCCATCACTGTCTCAATTTCTTGCTACCTTTCTCATACTGAAAGAAAAATGTTGTGCTTTTTCTTTTATTTGAATTATATCCCCCAAATAAATAATTTTCAGAGCTGAGATATTTCATGCAGCTTGACAACATTTGATTATTTTTTGCTATTTTGAGAATTACACGTTATTTACTTTGCTTTTCAGTAGCATTTATGAATATATTTACTCAAGCCACTGTTTGCTCTGTACTATGCTTTTTGCCCTCCTTAATGGCATATTATCACATGACAGTTATTTTTACTACTTAGATTCTGAAAGGCTTTAGGGGAGGAGGGCTTGGAAGCTGGGTTGCTGAAGAGAAAATGGGAAGTTGGGAAGAAGAGACTGGTGTGAGGTAACCAATAAGGAATTAGAGCAGGGGTATTGATGATCATGGTTGGCTATTAACCTGTCTGGCCACTGTCATTAGAGATGAAGTTGGTGGATTGTTATAGGATTAGAAAATAAGAGCGAGGTAAGTACAATGCTCCCATTTCATTTTAACTCCAAACACAAGGGAGATGGGGAGAAGCAAGAACTGTGGAACACTATCCCTCTGTAGCTTAGGACAGGGGCATCTAAGAGGGGAGGCAAGGGATAAAATTACTCCTAAGAGTCAGATTTTTCTTAATGTATAATTCTATTTCAAGTCAAATTATTTCTCAGGGATAATGAAGAAAGCTGATGACTTCAGTGTACCTTACCTCCTGGCATAGTTCTGAGGGAAGGGTAGCAGGATATGCTTTGGTATCTAGGTTTTGCCTTCAGCAGTGCATGAACAATGCTGAAGGCAGTCGGATCTGCTGCAAGGAGTAAAACAAACAAGCAAGCAAACAAACCTGTCCGAGTCAGACATCCTAAATGCCTGAAGTGAAGATGACAGCGCCCATCCCATTCTCTCACCCCTGACTTCTGGCCCTGTATTGGTTCTGGTACAGGCACATTTTAGGTTCCTCTCTTTTTCATCAACAGTTACTGAGAATCTTGCTGGTAGTTATAGAGGCCATGCCCTGGTATTTGGGGAACCTGTCCAGAACCAGGCATCTGTTTGATGCTCAACAAATGACTCCCTAATAAATGAATATCATGAAATCAACAAAAGTTCATTCACCCTGACTGGTAATGAGTGAATTGATCTGTGACTGCAAATGACTGAGAGGTTTAAAGCAGAATGAGGAAGCTGGAGAGGGAAGTAGGAGAGAGAAGGTTGGAGTGTGACAGACATCTAGAGATGGATGG
This sequence comes from Psammomys obesus, assembly GCF_907164565.1. NCBI lineage: Eukaryota > Metazoa > Chordata > Mammalia > Rodentia > Muridae > Psammomys > Psammomys obesus. The sequence goes on along the minus strand of NW_026590767.1, from coordinate 3,416,066 downwards.
TTCCCACCCTAAAATCAAGGCATGCTCTAGTTCCTGCTGGTTATGCAGACTCCCTACTTTGGACCTTAGTTTTCTGTCCTCTAAAGTGGACTGAATACGCTATCTCATACAGATGAGTGCGTGTGTGTGTGTGTGTGTGTGTGTGACTGTGTGTGCGTTGGGGGTCATGAGCAATTATATTAATTATATTAGGATATTTGAAACTTACGCAGCACACAGTAAATGTTTACTAGATAGGAATTTTCCATCTCCTATTCTCTGGGTTTATCTAGAACAGTGTATTTCTAGTTTTATTTTTAGCCATAGGTCCTTCTCTCAGATGCAATATTTATTGGAAGCACTTGGAAACGACAGGCAGGTGAGACCGCTCTGCGGTTCTGCAGGGGGAAGAACATCGCCTGCCCTGCCCTCCACTCGTCCTGTCACTGAACCCCTTGTTGGACAGTTCCTCACATGTCTCCCTATTAGGCATCCTGGCCACTTGGTATGCTCTGTGCAGGATACAGTCTGCCAGTTCTCCATGTGTTGTCTGCTGCTATTCCGCAGACCCTAGGCAGACATGGGATTCAGGCCAAACAAGCAAAGCTAGAGCTGGGGACAGAGTTTTCCTTTTCCAATAAATGTGAAAGAGTGCTGCAATTGGGTGTATAAGATTTTAGACACAGAGAAGAAAGGAGTTGCCCGCTCTAAGAGTCTGCCAAGTAGATGCTGCTGTTTAAAACAGATTTTTGCAAGAGGGGATGTGGCTCACTCGGTAGAGTGCTTGTCTAGCATGAAGCAGGTTCTGGGTTGGATCCCTAGCAGTGCATAAGAACTAGGCGTGCTCGTGCACACTTGTTATCTGTGCACTCAGGAAGTGGGGAATCTGGAGCCTACATAGTAAGTTGAGCCATCCTGTCTCACAAACAAACAAACAAACAAACAAACAAAACCAGCCAATCAGCCAACCAAATAAACAACAACAACAGCCAGCTTCTTGCTATGTGCTAAAAAGAGAAAGCATTTTCCAAATGTATATTTCAGAATATTATGGTGGGGGTGAAAAGAGAATCAACAACAACAACAAAAATTATTTGAAAAATGCCATGATGAAACCTAATACTTTGTATGCTAATAAAAAAATTGTTTAAATAGTAGGAAAAACTTTGAAAAGTGCTTTTCCTTTATAGGACTACCATAGTTGTAGTATAAAATGAACATCTGTAATATCACTTGTTTCTGGCATTCTCTGTGTATTTATTAATTAATTCATATGGAATTTGTTTAGTGCTCTGTACTAAGTGTAAGGTTGTAAATGTAAGCAAGACTTGGTCCTGACTTTAAAGAGAAGTTTTTAGGAGAATCCAGTATACTATGGGGACTTCAAGAAAGGGCAGATGCCAAACTGACCTGAGGTGGGTGGAGCTTCCATTGGCCCTGTCACAGGAATGAGGATGATGACCTGAGGTCTTGAGGCATGGCTGCTACATCTCCCCAGTAATTCACATTCAAGCTGATGACGAAGTCTGAAATTTCAGTTTTAATAATTCTTTCAACTAATTTGTGCTATCTGGAAGTTATAAAATATAATTGTTGTAATGATTTTGAGTAATTTATATTTTTCAGCAATATAAATTATCATTCCTCACTGCATTGCCATTTAGTGAAATGTTAGTGCCCCATAAAAACCAATCTTTCATTTCCCTAATGACAGAAAGTATATTAGACATATGAGTGTTACAGTTATAACCAGCATGATGATTGAAAAGTTAATTACTCTGCTTGAGGTGAGTCAGTGCTTCTAAGGACTTGGAAGAAATGCAGACAGTTTTTAGAAACCAAACGTTTTGCACTTTAACTGTTTAATAGGGAAACCCATCTGCTTTTTAAGTATGGCAGTAATTTGAGAACTGGGTTTGTATTTGTAAGATGTTATGGGAAGGGGATGAAGGGAACTAAGGAAGGTTGACCAGTTGCCTGAATTTGGAACAAGTATTTGGGGTAGTTAGTAAGGCAAATAGAACTCTACTCTTTGAGCCCAAGAATACAAAGATTTGACAGGGTTGGGCATAGCTCCAATACATTACCATAGCATTTGGAGTGGAAAGTCTTAGCAGAGATTCAGGGCACTAGTTTCTGTGAAAAAGGTGAGATACCAAGTCACAAGGAAGGTAGGATCAGAAAGACAAGTTATTACTTCTTTGTGCTCACACTTTGGCCTTGAAGTGAGTAGGATTCGTGACAGACAGCTACACTGGTACACAAAGGGATCACCCTGGAAAGAAGGAAGGTCTCCTGAGGATACAGATGAGGGAGCGCCTGGCTTTACAGTTTTGGAGAAGGGTTCTCCATAGAGAGTGAGTGTGACAGGTTTATGGACAGAAACTTAGAAAATACAAGGTCAATGTTGGGCAAAAGCCTAGAGAATTTTTCTTCCCAGTCTCAGAGAGGGTGTTGGGACCATTCAGGCTTCTCATTACTCCTTGGGCTGTCTTGGTGGATTACATGCAGGCTATGGTGGAGCTGATGGCCGCTGTACTGCAGGAGTTCAAGGGCATTGGGGTACTGTTAGCACACATATTGTGCTAGGAAGGAAGAGTTGGAAATTGGGGTCCAGTGCTAGTGGTACATGGGTTAAAGTCATAGGTCAAGTTCAAGGGGTCCCTGAAGGGTGTCAGACTTAAGAAGTGGTTGAGACTTGTTTGGGGACAACGGTACCAAGGACCAGTGGCTTAGGGAGTAAGCAGAAGTAAGGATGGAGTAGGAAATAAGTCTGGGAGTCTTGAGTTTGCAAAGCTGGCTACTTCCATGTTCCCTGCTGGCAAAGGGTGTTCAGGGTAAGATGGACAAGAAGAGTTGAGGGGACAACTAAAGGGCAGTATGGTCACAGCAGAAAGGAAAGCGAAGGTGGGAGGAACAGAACAGTTGTAGAGTGACAGGGACAAGGGTTGGGCGGGGGAGACCTGAAACCCCCAACACCTGCTCAGGGTCTCATTTCCATGGTACTGTGCCCAGGTGTCTTCCTCTTCCTTCAGTAGTGCCTGGCTTTCTGCACTTCTGGGGACCCATTCTTCATCGCTGTTCCCTTACCCCTATTCAGTGGGGGTGGGACCCACAGGACAGTTTGTCAGGGCTCAGAGGGAGGAAACACTAGGGTTCTGTACTCAAGAAGAGAGAAGGGAGCCTGGAGGCCCCAGAAGGGAAGAACTGTGGGAGGCTTCATCAATCATCACCTGTCTCATCAGGAGGAAGAGAGGGCGGTGTGTTTTCAGAACATATCATGCCCTGTCTTGCCCTTGCTTAATGGGGAAATGAGATGTCAGGCACCTGTTCGGTCCTGGGGGAGAAGTTCCACACTCCTTTCTAACTTCTTGGAAAACTGTCAGTTTCTGAGCAGGAGAGATTGGCATGATCTCGAAGGGTTTTAATGAAAACACTGTCAAGTTCAAGTTCAAGGTGAGGCCATCGTTTCTTCACCCTGTGCTGTTTTACCTATGCAGAAGTAGCTGTTTAAAACCAAACAGATTTCGCAGATGCCTCCCACGCATCCTCTCTGAGTTTCTGGGTGTCAGTGACTAAGGAATGAGCTCTCAGATAGTAACATGTCTGAAGCAGAACAACTATAGGGTTTGCTTCTGGGATGGAAGCTTCACCCTGCCCTTTTCAAGGTCTTTGTGCCTGGATGGTGACGTCTTGGAAAACTTCTGGGTGACTGCTGATAGCCTTGCTGTCTCTCACTTTTGTTTCTTTGTGGGAAAGACCTCTCTACAGCAGGCCGCCCTTCCTTGCTGCAGTAGATACTTGTTTTATTGCTGTGACAAAATCAAAAGCAATTTAAGAAAGGAGGGCTTTATTGTAGCTCAAGTATATGGTCCATCATGGTTGGGGAGAGAGGGCAGCAGGAGCTTGCGCAGTCTTGTTTGTGCAGCCTAAGATCCCAGTCCATGGAATGATGCCCCTACATGGAAGATGGCTCTTCCCAACTCAGCTAACCTAATCTAGACAACCCCTCACAGGGATCACAGAGGTGTGTGTCCTAGGCTACTCCGGACTCTCAAGTTGATGATCAATATTAATGATCGCATCTGGTGAGTTGCTGTTCTTTCCCACAAGGCCTTGTTGGCCTAGCTCCCACTGTCCACATGTGCTTAAGGTCACTTTCTCACTCTACCCCTGGAGCCGAAGTTTCCTGTTTGGAAAACACAGGTCTATCAAGCATGCTGCTGCCTCAGCGCTGCCCGTGCACCTAAGGCTCTCTCTGCTAGAAGAGAGAGACCAGAAAGAAAGAAAGCTTTTGCCACCTTCTGAAACCAATCTCAGTCTCTCCGTGTCCTCACTTGGCTTTCTTCATCTACCCACGCATGCGTTTGTGCTGCACCAATATTGCTCATGGGATACCCAGGCTCTTTTGCCTTGAAATCTCCAGTGTTGGGTCCAAGGTGGGTTTCTGCAACTGGCCTTTTTCGGACCTCCATTCTCCAACACAGGGGGCTAAGCCACAGGGTTTGCTGCTGTCCTGACTTGGATTAGAAATGACGACCAAGGCTCAGGCATTGCAAGTTCGTTTTCCAATACGACAGTGTTCAGAGGTGGGGGCCTTAGGGTAGTGATTAGCTTATGGAAGCTCATCTGTGGATTAATTAATAGATGGTTTTATGACTTGGGAGATGATATGGGGGTCATTAGGTGTGGGCTCCTAGGGAGCTGTACTTTGCTCCTGCCCCCATCCCTGCTTTGCATCTTTCAGGATATGAGTAGCTCTGCTTCACCACACCCTCTTAGCCAGGATGCATTGCGATACCACAGGCCCAGAAACAACAGAACTAAGCAAGCACAGGCTGGGCCAAGTAAGGCTCTGTTCTTGACACAGCCATGGAAAAGGTGTGGACACAGATCTATCCTGGACTCCAGACTCCAGAGAAAGACTGGCATTTCTGCCTATGTGTCCTTGGGCACACGTTCGGGATGTTCTGTGCCTCCATTTCTCTACTCCTAAAGCGTGATAATGGTACACACGTTTTAGGCTGGAGTGAGATTGAAGGAGCCAGCCGGTGAGATGATCCCGGGCTTACAGTAAGCAGCCTGCGGTTGCTGTTGCTTTCTTAGGACTCTGTCCCTCTTGTAGAGAGACCTCACCCTGCAGCAACCCCATCCACCACTCTGTCAGCCCATGCACTGTGCTCAGCTGGCAGTGTGTTCCATGCACTGTGCTAGGAAATCCAATGGTGCTCCCAGCATGGAGCACAGACCTCACAAGCTGGTGCTTCTCTTGATACCGTCTCTTCTCACCTGCCCTGAGGCAATGGGTAGCAAAGAACTTGAGTCTGACATTTTGTAATCTCTCTGCCTTTGGCTGGGCATATCTGGCAGTTTTTTTTGTTTTGTTTTGTTTTGTTTTTTTAATAAAAGCATATAGGCACCTAAATGATGACTGGAGCACACTTGCCTGTGCGTTCTCATGTGGTGTCCGATTGCATGGGTGGCCCATTGCATGGATGAGGAGACCAAGGTGTGGAAATCCAGAGGAGCTGTTTTAATCTGCCTATCTTGTAGGAGAACGCTTGTCTTCTCTCTCTGTCTCTCTCTTCACCTCTTGTCTCCACACTGGTGCTCCTCATTGCTCTTGTGTCATGAAGCTTGTTGTAATGGAAGCAGAGGGACTCTGCCATATATTTCACTGAAGGGTTCTGAGGCTGGGCCAGGGACCTTCCCCTAACCCCTAAAGAGGCCATTATTTAATCTTCTATAAAATCAGAAGGAAGAAATAATAGGGTAAATGAAACACTTTGCTGTGCCACATATATTAATTTTACTAAGTTGGCTTCATATGAACGAGGTCGTGAGATACCAGTCTTACAGAGGAAGAGAAATTGGTCCATAGGTAATACCCCTCCTCCTCCAATCCATTCATGGATCTCCTGATCCATGGAACCTGAGCCTCAGCAAGTTTCCAGGACAAAGAGGAAGGGGAGTGCCAGATGGGAATGAGTTTGTCAGTCGGCTCTACTTAACCTGGACACTATCCTGGCTTGTCTGTGTGGGCCCAGTATAATTGCTGGGGGCTGTATCTGCCCAACAAGGAAGCAGAAGCCAAAACCAGAGCTATAGCACCCTGGTAAAGAAGTCCCTACTGCCAGATATGGAGGATAGGGCCATGAGCAAGCAAGGGGGTGAGTTAGCAAGGACACGGAGACCTTCCCTCTGGACCTACAAAAGGAAGTCATCCCCACTGACACCTTGACTTCAGGATTTCTGGCCTCCAGAGCTCAGGAGTGAGCAGATACACCCCTGTTATTTAAATCAGTTGTTTTGCAGGGTCAAACCAACAGTGCTACAATTCAGAGGGCTTGGGGCCAGCAGAGGTCCTGCTTTGGCCAGCCCAGCTCTGGTGGTTTGCTGTCTGCTGCAGGCTGTGCCATGGTGGAGCCTCCAGCTGTGGGCAGAGCTGGCCGAGCACCAGCCTGTATCTCTATTCTCCAACATCCACAAGGGCCGTTTCTTTGCTTTCTTTTTCTCTGATCCCTCAGGCAAAGATTCCAGATTTGGGGGTCCTTGCCTACTTTCTTCTTGTGCTTTTTAGCTCTCTGCTGTGGGTCTCGCCGTTTTGCCTTCTACCCAAATGTATTGTTTGCTGGCCCCAAAGTGACATTTATCTGCTGTCTCCCTGTGGACAAGTTAACTGGAGGTAACAGAAAATGAATAATATTTGGGAGTTTACAGCATTCTTCCTGCATTCTCAAAAAGCCATGGTAACCAGTCTAAAGTGAAAAATCCAATAAATCAATGGGCTGATATTTCACACAGGGTCCAGCATTCCAACAGTGGCTGTGCTGAGAATGTGGTGGAACCGTTTGGCTGGGTGTTACAGTTCTAGCAGAGAAGGAGGTAAGAGAGGAGTGGGAGAATGAAAAGTGTGAACTCTTTCTAGCTACTGAGCAGATCTAGTGCAAACAAGGTAAAACTTTCTCTTTTAGATTTTGTTTGCAGCAGCTGTGGAAGGCAGGTTTAGAGCTCTTGGGATCAGCAATTCTGCTTGAAGTTCTAATTCAGCCTTGGGCAGGATTTGGGCCATTAGACTGCTGGAATGTGGCTCCAGAGGAAGGGGATGGGCAAGCAGAGGAGCAGCCAGCCTCCTTGTGATTCCAATAGTAAATTGGCTCCAAATGCTTCCTTTTGCCAACTGGAGAAGATTTAGCCAGGCTTTTCTTATTTTTATATAGAGATGGGGCATGTCTAGCACCGGCCAGCTCTGAGGGCTGGGAGCTTCTCATAGGTCTATAACAGACTGAGTATTATCCAAAGTGCTTGGGACCAGAAGTACTTCGACTATTTTTTTTTTCTTTTTTAACATTCACATGTCCAGCATGAGACATCCTAAGTGTAGAACCCACTGCTAAAACATTGTTTCTTATGTTTTTTATACACGGAACCTGAAGGTGATTTTATTCAACATTTCTACTGTGCCTGTATGCCAACTGTGACCCACAGCATGAGTTCAGGTGTGGAATTTTCTATCTATTGTGTCATACAAGTACTCAGAAAGCTTCAGAGTCTAGGTCTCCAGATTGGGTTTGATCAGCTTGAACTTGGCTATCTTGATCCATTAGTGATAATATTTAGTGTGGTTCTATTCTGGAAAGAGATGGGCAAAAGAGACTGAGGCTTCGGGACTCCTGTGTAGTGGGCCTCTACTGTGTGCCTGACATCTTGCCAAACGGCTCTTTGAGTGGGACTTGAGATGCATATATTTTCTTCAAATTATTTCTTTTCATAACACTGTTTAGGTTAGTTTTGGCTGCATAAAACTTTTGGATGTTTCCTGGTTGGTATACACAGTCTTTTAAGATGTGTGTTACACTTCAAAAAGATAGTGCCAAGAACAGTGTCCTTTTGCCGCTGATTCTCCTGAACCTTTGTTAACTATCAGCCCACCATCGCTGGGTGGGTTTATGCCTGGTACTCTGCTCTGCTTCACAAATCCACATGTCTATCCCTTCATCCACACCACACAGCAGACCCTGCATGCCTTCTCCTTTCTTTTCCTAGATCTTGCCCATTCTCTGGTTCTGGGGGTTAAACCCAAGAATGATAATGATTATTTCTACAGTTACATAATGTTTGCAGTTGATTAGATCAATTTGTCCTACTTTATTTCAAAATCGCTTCAGCTTATTTATATCCTTTGCCTTTGTACACATTAATTTAATAGTAATCTTATTTATAGCTACAACATCTTGTTTATATAAATATCTTGTTTATATCTTACTATGATTTTTGACAGGCATTGTGTTAAACCTGTGTTTTACTTTGTTGAAGGTTGATGGCTTTGTATTGAATCTTTCAATGCAGAACCACACACTTTTTTTCCACTAAATTTTTTCATTTCTTTCACCAAAGTTTTATCATGCTCCATGCATGAGTTTGGTGTGTATCCTGTTAGATTCACATGTAAGTAGCTAATTGTGTGTGTGTGTGTGTGTGTGTGTGTGGCCTGTTATTCCACTAAATTAGCATGGCTCTCATTTGGATGCCAAAACAACAGGGCTGACATTGATGTGCCTGTAAGCTACCATGTATGAATAAAACAATTTTGACCTATTAGGGAATTTGTCTGCTCTCTCCCCTCTTCCCTTTGATTTACACACACAGTATGAGTATGTCTACCCTTTCTCTGAAAAGTTTATGTGCACTGTATCTAGCCTGTAGCTTCGCATGCAGGAGCCTGTAGGCCAGAAGAAAGTGTCAGATACCTGTAAGAGTAACAGATAATAGTGAGCTACCATGTGTGTATTGAACCCAGCTCCTCAGTCTGAGGAAAATAATTAGTCTATACTGAGCTACTGCCCTAGCAAGTGCTGTTAATCTTACAGTACCCCAGAGGTTAGAATTTGTAAACCCTATTATAGACTGTTTCTGCTAGAGATATCATGATTAGCATAACCAGAACCCCACTTTGAGCCCAGTGCTTTTAGCCTTGGGGGCCTCTGATCTTTGCAGGAGCCCACTCAGGCCTACAAGTCCCCAGCTTTTTATCTGTTCCCCTTCAGCCTTGCAGCCTGGCTTGACGACAGATGGCTGTCAGAGCATGTATTTCACTCCTTGGATACCAACTTACTTGCATGCCCAGCAGGAAGCTTCCAATTTTGACTAAGTGGTTGCCGTCTAGGGGGGATTTTTATGCTATGCCATCTTCGAACCAGGCTGAGGAATGAATGGGTGATTCCCATGGTTTTCCCCCAAGCATTCTGAAAGTTAAAATCTTTGCTAGGTTATACAGAAAGTTATTGTGTTTCCTCTTTTCAAATAGCGGTCTGATCACTGGTTTTTCTTTCAAGTTGCTATATAAAAATATAACATCAGTGTAGGCATCAGAGTCCTCAGTTGGCAGTGCCTTCAGAGCTCAGACAGGCAAGGGGAAGGAAGGAAAACCACATGCTTTCCAGCACTACTAAGAAAATTCCATTGGCCTTTTCTACAGAGCACACAGTGAAATGTGGACTCTGAAAGGAGGAGGGAGAAAAAAAGAATTCTCTTCAGTCCTGTGCTGAATTTATAAACAAGATACAAATTGGCCTTGACTTTTCTTGCAAGTGCTGGGGGGAAAATGGCTTCAGAATGAGTAGAGAAATTGAAAATGCCAGAGAGTGAAATGGAAATAAGAAAGAGATGGATATAGGGGGTTACTTTTAATTAATCATTTTAATATCATTTAATTGTCGAAACAGCCAAGAAACATCTCTGATCTTTAAAAATAGTCCGTTTCAGGTCCTCTGGTCCCATTTTCTGGTGACCTTAGCAGATATTTCTTCTGCTTATCCTTTCCCTCCCTCCCATTCTTTTTCCTTCCTTTTCCTTCCTTTCTCAGTTTTTGTTTGTTTATTGTATCTACACATGTGTGTATATGTGAAGGGACCAGATGTTGACTCTGGATGTCTTCATCTATCATCCCCCACCTTATTTTAATCAATTGATTGATCAATCGATCAATTAGAGATAAGGAGCTCTCTCAGTGAATCTAGAACAGACAGCTTAAGCTAGATTGGCTGGCTAGTAAGGGCCCCTGGATCTACCTGTCTCTCCACAGCCCTCTCAGTGCTGAGGTTGCAGGAACATGCTGTCATGGCTGGCTTTTAAGTGGGCGGTAGGGACCTGAGTTTCTCACGCGTCCATAGCAGGCAGTTCACTCACCGAGCCTTCCCCTCAGCCCGCTTGGCTCTTTTTTGATCCTTACATTCTGATTAAAGTGGTCTCAGTGCTCTTCTAACCATTTCAATTAGTTATTATCCGATGACTTTCTATTACACAGGGGAAGGATTTAGGTTTGTTGACCTAATTCCCCAGATCAGTCAGTCTAGTCAGTCTCTTCCTCCCCTCTCCTTCTTCTGTCCATCCCTCCCTTCTACCTTTCTCTCTGAGTCTTTCTGTCTCTTTTTCTGTCCTTCCCTCCTTTTGTCCTCCCTTCCCAATATTCCCCCAAAAGGTACATTACGAATCTTTGTGAACTCAGTAGCCAACCTTTACAACAGTATAAAACAGTATAATATGATTTGTGTGTGTCGGGTCCCCAGAGCACCACACGTTCATTCTCACTCACAGGCAACACTTGTGCTCTTATCAGAAGTTAATAATCACATCCTTTTTCAGTTTTCCTGGTTCCTCTCTCTCATCCATTCTAACGCTTTCTGACAGACTTACAGATCTCTCGTATAGTATGTGTATACACACATCAGAGGTGTGTATGTGTGTTCAGAGACACACAGAGACACAGAACGTCTGTCAACAATTCACCGTTTCATTTTCCCTCCTGTGGCCTTGGGCCCCATGCTGGCCTTTGAACTGCTTAAGTCCCCAGGCTTCTTGTCAGGTGTGTTTCTTGACCTTCCTCTTTCTGCTTAGAACCCTCTTCTTCACGAGCCACGCTCCCTGTGAGACCACACAGCTCTGTCATCTCCTTTGTTCTAGGGTTGCGTGCCTTCTGGAAATGGAGTGTGGAAGAGAAAGTTTTGAGCTCCTCAGATAAAATGTGTTGTTGTGGTTGTTCTCACCCTGCATGGGCAGCTGGGAAGCAAGTCTCCCTCAGAACGGCTAGCATCTTTCTTGAGGTGTAATTCCCCACCACACAGCTCACTCATTTGAAGCGTGCAGTTCTGTGGGATTTTAGACATTTGTAGGATTGTGCAGTTGTCACTACAATTAATTTTAGAACATTTTCATTTTCCTAGAAGGACCCCTCCCACACCTCCCAGAACTTCCGTATCTCCCACTCCTTTTCTGAGGCACTACAGTGAGTGACCTGAGCACATTTGCTCTTGCAAACCTTTGCATTTTACTTTCTCAGTACAGTTTGCAGGATCACACCCATGTACCTTGAGCTAAGCCCTACACAGTGATATACCTTAGTGGCACTTCATGTGACCTTTTTTAGTTCTTGGAAATCCCACTGCTGTTATTATTAATGTCAGATCTATTTTGTCTCTCATTCTTCTCTCTTCATTCTGTCATCTCTTTTGTTCCTACTTCCTCTCACCTTCCTTCTCATCTCATTCCTTTCATCCATCTATCCACCCGTCTATTCATCTATCTGTCTGTCTATCTATCTATCTATCTATCTATCTATCTATCTATCTATCTATCCCTTCCTTCCCTCTCTCCTCTTGCCCCCCTCTACTCCCTGTGTAGCTGAGGCTGGCTTGAACTCACTCCTGGCCTCAAACTTGCAATCCTGCTGCCTTAGCTTTCCCAAGTGTATATATCACCATTCCTTACTTCTGCCTATATTTTTTGAGTTATTACTGTTTGCTTATTTTCTTAGCTTAATTTCTGTTGCTGTGATAAAAAAAAATACCCCAATAGAAACAACTCAGTGGGAGAAAGGTTTATTTGGTTCATAACTTGTAACTTGGTCCAAGTTACAGCCCATCATGCTGAATGTCAAGGTGTCAGGAGCTTGAAGCAGCTAGTCATATCACATCATAGTAAAGAGCAAAGAGCAGTGTTTTAACCCATGCGGCCAGTGCTCAGTCCTTTCTCTTTGCTCCAAGACGGCCGGGAATCCACTCCCTAAGGAATGATGCCACCCAAAATAGGCAAGTCTTTCCACCTCAATTATATAACAAAATTGATTATCCATTGTTATAATTGGCCAACCTAATTGTTTAGACTTTTCTAGACCATTCTAGACGGTGCCAACTTGGCAATTAAATCTATTATATCTATATATTATATATCTATATCTGTATATGTATGTATGTATGTATGTATGTATGTATGTATGTATGTATGTATGTGTGATATCTCTTGCTTTAATGCTTTGGATGGCCTGAAAATGGAAGTGTTAAACAATTTTCCCCTACTTCTCAACTGTTCATCATATCTCAGCTTGAATATTGCTCTTCCCAAAAGGCATTCTTCATGACATTTCCCATTTTCAAGTCCTCCATATCTTCTTTTTTGAACATCACAGCAGCAGCTCAATCACCAATTGAATAATTAATGATGTGGTTCCTGTCCTCCACTAGACCATGGTCTCATAGGTAAATCAGGTAACTGTGCAGGAACATCTTGAGAAGCCTGTATTACCAAGTATCCATTCTGGTATTCACAATGTCATGGCCTCTGTGGTCTCAAGCGGGCTTGATTTGAGGGCCATTGCCCTGGAGCTTGGAGCCCTCCTTCCCGCTCATATGGATAAGTATTTGATCCTGTATCAATAGATGTGTCATCTACCATAGCACTGACAAGGTCTGAGTTGCGGTTCACACTATGTGAAAACAGTCTTGGGGTTAGGCAATGGATACCTCTAAGACAGCACCCAGGGGGTGAAGGCAGGAGGATTCAAAGTTTTGTCATCCCCAGCTGCATAGTGAGTTCCAAGCCAGTTTGTTTACATGAAACCCTGTAAAGGGAAAAAAGAAACAATGCAATAATTTCTTGTAAGCATACAAAGCAGGTGAAAATTCATGGATGTCCAAAACTTTTGAAAATAAATTGTCTTCAAATACTATATTAAAAAAAAAACACACATTATGTTTACAGCGGCCATTGACTATGCATGTCAATCATGTCAATTAGTAATTGAACCCCATTCTACAAACTGCATTGGCTCTCATCAGTCCTGTACTTGTGTTCCAATTCCTGCCTGTTTTTTTTTTTTTTTTTGTAAAAGTACAGGGGCATATTGATGGAGGAGCCTGTATTATCCAATATCCATTCTGGTATTCAGAATGTCATGGCCCCTGACAATTTTGTGCCATAGTTTCTGTACTGATAAATCCATGCTGACAATTTCCCTGGCCTTAAAATAGTTTCGAGCAGATCCAGTGGAGAATTCTGCCTCATTATCTAAATTGCTTAGAGTGGGATGGGTCATTCTGTGCTATAGAAAGCTTTCCTATGCATTTAGCAGTTTTAGTGGCATCCTTGTCCCCTATTCACCAGGTGCCCCGCCCCCTCAGGCATCACACTCTTCCCAACCTGACAACCAGAGATGTCTCTAGACATTTTCAGTTGTCCCTTGAGGGACAGAACTCCCACCCCATCCCAGGCAGAGCACCATTGCTGTATATATGGGTAGGGTCTCTTGACAGTTGAATGCAGTTGGCAGTACCTGCTCACACTCACACTGTCACAGAGGGGAAACTGACATTCCATACGGTATGGGAATGCACTCTTGTGGTTGGCAGAAGAGCTTACTGAACCTTGGGCTTGAACTTGGAAGAGGCTTTAGATGTCTCCAGTGTCTGACATTATGACCTGTTGGTTCTTGCCAGTTGGGCTGACTGTGGGTAAAAAATAGCTCATTCCTCTTCCAGGAACGCAGCTTCTGAGTGTGTGAAGGAGCCAACTGTTTGAGAAATACCAGGAAATTTTCATCACAGTAAGTGGCTCATGAAGGCAGGCATTGATTTGTCAGGTGGGGATGAATTTTCCCAGTGTTTATTTGAACTCTAATGTTCTCTTTAAGAGAGAGGCTGGGGGATGGGGCAGGGTGTGGAGGGTGGAGTGACCTAGTTTTCGCTGGCTGTGGTTTCTTAGCTGAGACTTAAGCTTTCTATTTATTAACTGGATTTAGGGAACTATTGTTTTATCCTATCATGGCCAGGCTGGCAAGATATGTCTAGACCTCAGGCCTGTGCCAGGAAAGGGAAGGTTCTGGAGTGATGGAAAGTGAAGCCAGAGTTGGAGTGAAGGGATGGTGGCAGCAGGTTATCTTCCTAGAAGATGCCACATGCTAGTCCCCAGAATCTGGATATGTTGCTGCTGTATTGGTTACTCTTGTCATTGCTGTGATAAAATGCCTGACAGAAGCCCCGTAAGGGCCTGAGTGTTTCTTGCAGTTCACAGTTTCAGAGTATGTGCGTCTTGGTGGGGTATGGATACAACATCCACAGTGACGAATGTTGCTTGTGTCTTCTTTTTAGTCAGTCCAGGACCATAACTAATTCTTCACTGGCCGAGTTCTTTGGAGAGGTACCCCTCCTGGTGCTTAGCATCGTCCATTCCCCAAACTCTCCATCCAAGTCATATCTAATACACATCTTAGGGCTTGAGATGCCTCCTTTCCTGGCAGACTGCCTGTGGCTTTTTCACCCTAGGACAAGTGGGAGTACCTCTGCAGACAGGCACCAGTCACCAAGTAGGGAAGAGGCAGTCCTGGTGCCTGATGATTATCTACAACTCATTAATGATCTATAAATGCACTCTATACTGAAAATGGACCATACGGATTTATTTCTTACAGTGGGGGGTGAATTTCTTTTTATTGATTCTACTTGCCATTCATTGTTCCTCTTGAATCTGTGGATTCACGTCCTTTGGCTGTTCTAGCCAGGTTTCTCCTAATACTGTGGTTCCTTTCTTTTGCCTGGCCTTTGCGTGAAACTCTGATGAGGAATATATTCTTTCACAGTCAGCTTCTCTTGGTTTTCTACCTCCTGGTATTTTAGTGCTGTGTTCTTCGTAACTTCTTCAACTTTATTACTGTTTGTTGATTTTCTCTTTGGCCATTATCCAGTACTTTTAATGTATCTATACATTTAATTTTAATGGCATTTTTTTTTTTTTTGTTTCTAAAGGTTGTGTGCGTTTTTCATATCTAGTTGCTTATTTTATACCATCCTGTTTCCTTTTGGTGTTTTTATTTTGTATTTTATTTCTTTAAGTATGCCCATGTATAAAAGTGGCTAAAAACGAGAATTCTATAACCAAACTATTGAGTTTTGAGTCTCGTGTTCTATAGCCTTGACCTCCTGGTCCATCTATAGTTCAAACAGTTACACCTACGCCTTTTGGTTGTAGTGAGAAAAAAGAAATGAGTTACTATCTGCAAAGTGCTTAGGAAGGTATCTGCCATGTCCTGGGCACAGATAAGCGACTTTAGAATTGGCTCCCTAACTAGAAGATCAAACCTTAGGTTTTGACTTTTTCATGAGCCAGTGACGATGTGTGGTGGAGCAGTGCCACCACGCTGGCTGCAGCAGTGAGTGAGCCACGCCTGTCAGTCACACACGCCCCCGCAACTGCAAGGCTCCAGAGTGTGCTGTGCTGTTAAGGTCTGATGCTCAGTAGGTGACACGTCTGGCTTAGGATGGGTTTCGCTAGGACACAGCCCTACTGGAGGTTGAGGAGAATTTGTACTTAGCAAACCTATGATTCCGAAAACTTAAATGTGTAACGTGGCAGCTCCAAACTCTCAAATTCCCTTGAGTCTGAATTTGTTGCCTTCTAATTCTTCCTCCTCTTTCTCACCGAGAGTGTTTTCAAGGTGATGAGTGAGGCTTTAGAATCATCCTTACCTACTCCCCCTCACCTAGAGAAACCTCCCAGGGCCTAAGAGAAAGTCCCCTCTGCAGAGACCATTCCTGTGGACCTCTGCCGGAAGCCAAGCACTCACTAATGCTCTAAGACCTTCTAATGTACTTTCGCTCCCTTCAAGAGTCTTGGGAGCAAGGTTTCAAGTTCAACATTCCTAGTTGGCAGGGTAAAGGTTCTGATACTATCATTATATGCGTCTCCCTAAAACAATGTCGGCTTGTTAACTTATACTATGCTTAAATTTTTTTTCTCCCTTTCAGCTCGTATCCCCCATATCCCTGGAGATTTCTCTTATTTACTCACTTGCAAGCTCACTGGTAACATAAAACCTTTATTTATCTTACTGTGAGCAGAGTCCAGCGAACCTGTAAGGAAGACTGCAATGGAATGTTACAATGGGTTCTGACTCCAGAGTCCATGCTCCATCTCCTGTTGTAAATCTGATCTGAAAGAAGGCTGTACTGGAGGAAAGTGAGCTAGTACCATTCAGGGTGATTTGTGTTGTTTTATATTCACAAATGAGAGAGCTGCCAGGGCCCAGGAGGCTCAGCACAGCCTCTGCCTCCTCCCATGGTCTAGAGACCTCTGACCCTGTACTTCTCTGCTTGGACTGCATAGCTTTGAGTCAAGCCTGAATATCAAGGCAGATTTGTGATATGGAATAATCCCTCTGAGGGAATCGGAAATAAGCCACAAAAGTGCTGTGATTGTCAAGCCTTCCCTGAAGATTAGGAGATCAGGAAACAGGGAGTTTGCCGCTCCAATCTCCCAGGAGGCTGGCTTATGACAATGGATGTGCCTGGCACAAAGGGAAAAAAAAAAAACGCAGTGCTTTATGTTAGGTAAGGATTGTGCTTTCCCACTCGCCTGCATCCTCATTCAGGTGGCCACTTCCTTTTCTCCTCTACCCCCTGCAGGTACAGTCACACTCTTGAACATTCTGTTCACCTCTTCTTTGTTAACTTTCAGAAACCTTGAATGAAAGGGTCACGGGTAATTTAGCTGTGTACCCTCAGAGGTTGGATTCGACTATTACAGTGGCTGAAAGGTCTTGGGACTCTCTACCACATTCCATGTGGCTTTAGTATTTAAGATGCTCCATATACAAACTTGGCTAGTCAGCAAGTAAGTTGATGTAAGAGAGGCACACATAACGAAATAACTGTAAGAATTCTTGATGTTTAGATAGCAGTTAGGAGGTGCCTGGTCATGTGATTCTAGCAAAGTCAGCTTCTCTTTTGCAGCACAGGCTCAGGGAGGGGAGTTTAGCTCCCAGGAGACCCAGCTGGAAGGAATAGGCTCAGCTGCTGGTGGTGGAGCTAGAGAGTCGGAAACATTTTAGAAAGATAGAGGCAGTTTGCTGGCAAAACTTCCCTAGAGGCTGAATACAGGTGCCTGGGTGGGAGAGGCTGGGTGGGGAGGGGTGGAGGGGTGCTTGGGCGTGGTTGTCAGGAGTAGCTGCTGTCGTTTGGTTCTGCTAGGCCACTCTGTTGTGGTGTCTCCTGGCAGACAAGAACGTGCATGTTGGGTAAGTGCTCTGCCACCAAGTCATACACAAACAGCTTTATTACAGTTGATTTTAGGACAGGGTCTGACTAAAGTGCCCAGGCTGGCCTGAAACTTCTGATTCTTCTGCTTTCAGCCCCTTGAGTGGCTGAGGTTGCAGGACCCGACTGCAGGCAGATTTACAGGAGGGACAGACAGGAAGTGCTGGAGCCTGGTGCTGCTGCCAGGATTCTAGGCTTTGGGAAGGGGCGTACACAGAATGGCCTTCCCATATTGCCTAGCAATTAAAAACATAAAAGTCCTGTTTGGGTTTTGTTTTGGTTTTGCCATGGCTGTCAGATTGACCTCTACTCCAGCAAGTCAAATTATGGCTGCTTTGTCCTCTGTATGGTGGGACATGGTGACAGGGCTCTGGCTTTGGGTCTAGCCCACTGGCTTCTTGCTGGCGTGGGGACTGTGACAGACGAGGAGCACCCCACGGTCTCATAGACTCAGAGCTGTTGCTTTTTTGGCTGGTTGGAACTGATCTGTTGCATTCCCAAGTTAGTTTACCAAGTGAAATTTCTAGACCAATTTGTAGCATTCGCCAAGATTACTTTTCCCTGCTGGACTCCATTAAGCTTCTGAAGTGTGTGATGTAATTTCAGTACAGACAAAAATGGTCTTGTTTGTGTATCTTTATGTATGTGACCTTGCCAGGGGCTAAGGATTATTCTAAGTGTTTAAAGGGCTTTAGACCCTTCAAGGCTCTATACTTTTTGTATAAAGGGACATAGGTGGGTTAGTTACCTAGACAAGGTTATAGGGCTAGTAAGTATCATGGAACCAGGGTTGTTTTGCTTTGTTTTTGATGGTAATTACTTATTTTTTGAGAATTTCATATACGTATATAATGTATTTTGATCATATCTCCCCTTATTTCCCCCTTCACGTCCCCCCCAGAGCTCCCTAACGTGTCCTCCTTCCCACTTCATGCCCTCTTTTTCATCTTTTGTATAGCTGAGTCCTGTCAGTGCCGGCCACACCTACATGGGTGTGGGCTAGCTACTGAGGAATGGACAACCTACCATTGGCCACAACCTCAAAGAAAAATGTCCTCCTCCCACAGCACCCATCAACTGCCACTAGCTCTTCAGCTAGAAGTGGGGCTGTACTGCCCCCATCCATGCCAGAATTTTGACTTGTGCCAGTGAACATGAATTCATGAGTATAACAGCTATGTCTTGTCCAGAAGGGACTTCACAGCACTCTTCTCCATCCTCTGGCTCTTACATCCCTCTTTGCTTAGCTTGCTTGGCACAGTGTCCCCCTCAGGGCTGAGTCCCGGAGTGACTGATTCTCAGAATTCTGACCAGTGATGAGTTTGTATTAACCTTTGCCTGCTGCAAAAAAGAAGCTTCTCCGACCATGGTTGAGAGAGCACCACAGTCTAATGGGCCGGAACATAAATATTTAGGAAGCTGTCTGGCAGTATGGCTGCCTAATGGAACAACAAAAGTAGTTTTCTCCCCAACTATGGGATTATGACCTTGTTTATAGTACCAGGAATGGATGCCCTCCTACAGAGGAGGCCTCAAATACAACCGGAAAACAGCTGGTTAGCCCCGCAAGTGCCAGTTACACTTGAGGACATGCGTTGTCTGGCCTTTTAGCAAGCATGGTCCAGTATTACATGGGTAAGACCACTGACCATTCTCTCTCAGTGACACCCATACCACCTTCTAGCACTATGAAAGCCAGGCAGCAGGGTCAAGATTGGTCTCTCTATGTTCTGCAATCAAAGTGTGTGGTGCCTACAGCACTGGGCTCTTATCTCCTTGGAAAGGGCAACTGAGAGCAATGACAAGAGTCTATGTTGTCCTCCAGGACCTCCCTGGGAGTCAGGGGGCCAGTCCTGGAGAAAACGTACCTGTCCTTACATCCACACCTCTGAGCGGAAAGGGTAAGCATTTTAAAACATGGAACCTCAGTGACATTTTATTTTCTCACAGGAGTGACTGGGTGACATCCTACAAAGTCATGGTGAGCAATGACAGCCACACATGGGTTACTGTGAAGAATGGATCTGGGGACAGGGTGAGTCTCCTCTCCCTTCTGCCCATGCCATTGGTGGCTGGCCATGGGCTTTGTCCTTCCCTGGGGAAGTTTACCAATTCTGTGTAAACCCAAACCAACCGGGAGAGTCTGATGTATCATGACCTTCTGTTTATGCTCTGAAGGCCAACCTGACGTGGCCCATAGCTGGGGTTGACACAGAATTCTGTATTCATTCCAACTAAAGTACTTCTGCGATGCCGCCTCTGATCCAGTTTACAAGTTAGCACATTGCAGCTGGGGACTCCTGCATCTGTCGCTCCCCCGCCCAACAGCCCTGACTTTTCTAGCCACCTTGCATGATTAATTCAGCACTGGGGTTTTGTCACTCTCAGATTCAGATTCTCAAGTGCCACTCCCAATGTGGCATCCAGCATCTTCCCCACTGACCGCAGCCCCCCCTCTGCCTTCTGTCTCATTGTTACTTACCTCAGCAGTCCTCTGTGCCGCAGCGGCATGGAAACAGCTGATCCTCCATCTATGAACCCCACTACGGGGCTTCTCCATGATTTTCCCCAGAACTCCACCCAATTCCTATCAGTTTAAGCAGCCTTCCTTGACTGTCAGGCTGAACAGAACCTTTCTCTGCTCCAAAACATGCTCTGGTCCACTTCCTTCTAAAAGTCTGAGCTTTAGAACATCTTTTTTGCCCTTGTGAAAGATGGAGAGACAGGGGCTTACTGAGGCAGCATGCAGGGGTGATTTGTTCCCTTTTACCTTGATTCCTGGCATGCATATGTACTGATTGATAGGATCCCAGGGAATGAGTGAATTTCTGGCTGTTTTACCTTTGACGATGAAGATCCTAAGAAGCTTTCTTTTTCCTCTTGATTGTCAATAGATATTTGAAGGAAACAGTGAGAAGGAGATTCCCGTGCTTAATGAGCTGCCGGTCCCTATGGTGGCCCGGTACATTCGCATCAACCCGCAGTCCTGGTTTGATAATGGGAACATCTGCATGAGGATGGAGATCTTAGGCTGCCCGTTGCCAGGTGAGTTTGTCCCCTGCACCTCCTGCAAGGCTGTTCCTTAATGGGAGACAGCTGTCTCCCAAGACAAATCAAAATAAGCCGAGACAACATTTTCCTGTGTCCACTGTCAACATGCAGGTTATTCAAAAATGAAAGAAAAACAGCTTTTCATAATCCCAACTTGGGAACATGAACGTTGGTGGCCTT
Source organism: Psammomys obesus (assembly GCF_907164565.1). Classification (NCBI taxonomy): domain Eukaryota; kingdom Metazoa; phylum Chordata; class Mammalia; order Rodentia; family Muridae; genus Psammomys; species Psammomys obesus. The sequence goes on along the minus strand of NW_026590767.1, from coordinate 3,395,496 downwards.
GAGCTCTCTTGCCAAGTGTGGCTTTGCCTGTTGTAATTTTAAGTTGATGTTTATGTATGTCAAGGTTGGCAAAGTACTCAGTGCTGTTCCTCAGAAGTGTGAAAAAAAAAGCATCTGGCAGTCAGCTAGGGATGTCACTTAGTGGTAAAGCATGTGTAAATGTGGGAAGCTCTGGGTTCAGCTCTCAGTGCTACAGAATTTGTTTGCCCTCGAGACATGCACGGTTACTGTATTGGAAGCAGAGGTGGGGCAGGAGATGGAAGAACCTTAACCATGAGCATCCGCAGATGCTGTCTTGAGAGCTTCCCCGGGATGCCTGTGTCTTCACTGGAGAGTTGCTCCTTCTACTCATATGGCCTGATATTCACATGATGGTGTTTGGATCTAACTTCCAGATAAAAATGGGAATTCACACACCCCTGTCAGTATCTGCTCTAGACAGGTTGGTCTAGGCTGCCTTTTCAGAAGGTATTGGTCTGTGTCACTACGAACCCATGAAGAGAGCTTCTTCCTCCAGGCCAGACATCTCCAGGAAAGCAGCTGGCCTAAAACCCTCCCTGGAGCACCTCTCGCATTCCTGTCCTCCTCAAGTCAGATCACAAAGAACAAGAGCAAAGCATGTTCATCTCCCCAGTGTCTGCTCACCGCTGGAGTCACAGAATAAGCTGCAGCATCACTGCCTGTGGCCCCCAGTCCTGCCTGGTGCTGCTAGAGGCAGTCCTCCACCAGCTCTGATGCTATTTCAGCAGTCACCCCAGCCTCACCATGAGTTTGCATAGGCTGTGTGTTTCAAAGCATGTTAAATGCCACAGTACTATTCTTCTCACAGTCCTGTAATATGCATGAGCTGGTTTTGCCAACTGTAGTTTTTTAGAACATGAACCTTCCATGGGTGAGAAAATCAGCTTTGTCTGCTTACATCATGATGCTCCTAGCAGACACACACATACATACATATTTGTGTCTTATGTTTGTTTGTGCCTGCTAGCTTGCCATCTTTTCACATCATGAGAATGATGGGAGCCTATCCTGTTTAGCTTTGGCTGTCAGCTTGAGACATAGAGCTACACAAGAGGAGAATATCCCCTGAGAGGTTACCCAGATAAAGTTGGCTTGTGGGCAAGTCTGTGCGTGGGGGATTTTCTTGATTTTTAACTAATGTAGGCAGGCCCTGCCCTCTGTGGGCAGCACCATTCCCTGGGCTGCATAAGAAAGCTACCTAAGCACAAGCCAGAGAGTGAGGAACGTGCAGTTCTGCTGCATTTCCTCAGTTGTAAGAGGGTTCCTGGTCAGAGATAATATTGCATAGAATAGCATGCACTGACTTCAAGTTTCTGCACTGAATTTCCTCAACAATAGACTGGTCAGTAAGGTGAAATAAGTCTTTTGTTCTCCTAAATTGCTCTCCGTCACATTGACAGAATGAAACCAAGAAAGAAGGCATCTTTCTTTCCTGGTCTATAGGCAAAAATCTCACTTCTTTAACTGGCTTGTGGTAGATAGAAATTCAGTAGTTTAGAATATTTTGATTCTGCAAACACTCTTGCAGTTACTCTTCTTATTTCTCTGTCTATGGTGTGTGTGTGTGTGTGTGTGTGTGTGTGTGTGTGTGTGTCCCCATTCCTCTGTCTATGGTTGTTGCTTGAACTTGTTGTAACAAGTGAAATTGCTGGGACAAAAGCTGTGCACATTTTTAAGGTTGATAAGGAGAGTTCCTCAGAGAACACCTATTTGGGATTTGAGCCTCCTTCCATAGCTGGTTCCTGCTGCAGTCTCACATCCAGCCTGCTGTCATCGGAAGCCACCTGGGCTCATGCGGCTCAGGATATCCTTGGGCATAGATCTCGGCCAGCATCTGTAGGGAGGCTCTGTCCCCTTTCCTCCAGTCCAGGACCTTTGCTTAGCTCTCCTACATTTTCTTGCTGTAAAGATTGGGGCATGGCTTCCCTCTGCGGGCAGGAATCCAGGTGTTATTAGGAAAAGGCACAGGGCACCCTGTGCGAGTACCATGCCATAATTATCTCTGTTAGGTTATTCTTGGTGGGCATCACAGAGATGGTTGAACTAGGAAACCTGGGTGGTTTTAAGTGTGGATTTAGTGTGGTTCTAATTTCTACCTGACAAATATGTGGGTTCATTTTTAAAAGCCAGATTTATTTATTTACTCATTTCTTTATTTCTTTATTTCTTTATTTCTTTATTTCTTTACTTACTTACTTACTTACTTACTTACTTACTTACTTACTTACTTACTTACTTACTTACTTACTTATTTTTTGAGACAGGGTTTCTCTGTGTAGCCTTGGCTGTTCTAGATTTGCTTTGTAGACCAGGCTGGCCTTGAACTCACAGTGACCCACCTGCCTCTGCCTCCCAAGTGCTGGGATTAAAATCGTATGCCACCATGCCCAGGTGCCAAATTTGTTTTATTTTTTTAAGTTTTAATATAAATTTATATGCAGGTGTAGATAGATGATAGATAGATAGATAGATAGATAGATAGATAGATAGATAATAAATGTGTATGAAAAGGAGGGTTGTACACTCCCAGTAGGCACAGTGTTTTGCATTTTAATGTCCTAACAATAGCTTTCTATGTAGTTCTGATGGCTTCTGGTATTATGGTGGTCAAAAGATTTGAGAGATTAAATAATGTTTTGGCATACTAATTTTTTGTTTTTGTTAAAGGGAAGAGGATATTTATTTTTAAACTTCTTAATTATTATTTTATTTTATTTACATTGGTGTTCTGCCTCCATGTATGCCTCTGTGAGGGTGTCAGACCTTCTGGAACTGGAATTGCAGACAGTTGTGAACTGCCACATGGGTGCTGGCATTTGAGCCTGGATCCTTTGAAAGAACAGCCAGTGCTCTTAACCTCTGAGTCATCTTTCCAGCCCCCAGGATATTTATTTTTTATGTCATAAGAAGGAAGATGTGTTTCTTGTACATGCTTCATTAGGTCAGGTGACCAACTGGAACCAGACAGGACAATCCTAGAAAAACCAGTACAGGTTGGCCACTTTGCGTGTAGAATGTTACCAGAGATACAGGGTCCCTGCATTCTTTTTTTATTTCAATGATTTAAAAAAAAAATTTAGAAGCTAGACATGGTACCACCTGCCTGTAATCCCAGTACTCCAGAAACGGCGGCAGGAGGATTACTATGGAATGAAAACCAATCTGGTCTACATAGTAAATTCTAGGACAGCCTGAGCTGAAGAAGGAGACTCTGTCTTAAATAGGCAGAACAGAAAGGCCCTTGGAGACAACTTATTTGGTCTAGAAAGAGGAATACCCTGAACATCAGGCTCAGGGATGTCAGGACAAAGGGGAATAGAAAGTTACTCTGAATAGAGCACAGGTGAATAGGTAAGACAGCATCCTAGGAAGGAGGAGCTGTGTGCAAGGGACCTTTGTCCTTTGTGTTTTTTAATGAAGAAAGTATAAAATGGCCTTTTCTTGAGGAATGTGAGCCTCGGGTGTGACAGCAGAGAACCCTTCCGGGACTATCAAAAAAGAAGTTAGTGTGTGTGTGTGTGTGTGTGTGTGTGTGCGTGTGTGTGTGTGTGTGTGTGTGTGTGTGGTGTGTGCATATGTGCTCACATGCAGGATGTATGTATTCAGAGTAAGCCAGAGGAGGTTGCTGAGTGTGCTGTTCTGTCACATTCTGTTCCCAAGAGACAGGGTCTAGCTCAGATCCTGCAGTGAGGTTGGAGGCAGGCAAGCCTCAATGACCCTATGGAGGAAATACTCAAGTTTAATATCATTTAGCTTAATCTTATCCATCAAGTAAGATTTGTTCTGTGCCTTAAAATCCCGGACGGAATAACTAATTCCTGTCACCTACAGCAGTGGCAACCATTCTTACTATTGCTGGTTTACTTGTTAGACTTGTGGACAATCTAAAGCCCCTGTTCTTGGTTCATCTTTAAATTTAGGAGTGGTCACAGGCAGCCTGTAGCTCTTTCTCGTTTCCCAGGGCCAATGCTGGTTCATTGAAATCAAACTATGGAAGGCCAGCACGTGAAGTCCTAAGCTGATTGGATCTTCATCACAGAGCTTTAAACCTGCCTCTTTATGGCTTTCTGATTCCCTGTGTCTTGGAGCTGGCCCTGCAGTGAAGTTCTGCAGGTAGCTGCCTTTGAGGCTTTGGCATCTGCGTCTCATGAAGGGGGAGATGATTCTTCTCTTTCTTGTCTTATCCTCTAGTGAGTCCTTTTCTCCTTTTAGCTTCAGTTTGTCCCTTTCTCAGGATATAAACCAGATGTTCTCTTTAGAACAGACCTCAATGGAGTCCAACATGGGAGGCTCCTGGTGACTACTTTCATAAAAGGGTCAATGACCTCTGACCATGCCATGAGTCTTGGGTATTGTAAAACTCATTGCCCCAGAGGAATGTGAATATTGACCTTCATTTGTCCCCAGTGGTGCTGGGGCAGCAGGTGGCTAGAGTCCTCCCTTTCTCTTTCGTCTTGCCTAGTATCCCCTTGAGACCACACGACTGAGAGGGTGACTCAGACAGCTGAATTAGTAGGCTGGAATGTTGAGAACAGAAGGTTGGGCTAGGTTAATGAAGTGAGTAGGCTGGATGAAGGATTTTAGGTGCTGTGCCTGGAGTTTTCTCTCTCTGTAGGTAAGGACTCCCCCAAGGAATCACTGGGTTTTAGTACAAAGGATCTTAAAAACTAACCACGTGGAAACAGGCAGGAAGCTGGCTTGCCAGAGCGCCATCTGTGATAATAACGGCACAGAGATGGAATCAGTCATTCAGGACTTGTGCTTCAAATGCCAGAAGTCCTACTCAGATTCACTTAAGGAGAAAGAATTTGGCTGAGAAGTGAAAACTTCAGGGGCGGGTGTGCTGGGCTTCAGGCAGGGGTGGGCTGACACCTCAGGGCGTTCTTGTTGCAGTCAGGGCTGTCTCCGACCCCCTTTTGCAGACTGACAGGTTTTCACTAGCATTCCACTTCCTGCCACCTGCACGACCCCAGAAGAAAGAGACGCCCCTACGGCTCTGATGTCACTGGAGTAATTAGGACCAGACCCTGGGCCCTAGCAGCCCTAAAAAGCTAGGCTCAGATACTCACACTCACCACTCCTGTTAAAGAGACAAGCCATGGTGGAATTCGCAGAAAGGAAATTTAGGGTAGCCTCACTGGGAAAAAAAACAGACAATGAGGTGCAATAAACCTCTACATCCATATTATGGGTCCTGACATAGGTTTAAATAGAGGGTGGCAGTTATACATAACTCTGAGCATTCCTGGCCAAGATGCCACCTTGCCCGCCCATCACCAACCCATCACTGTCTAGACTCCAGCCTCTGCTATGAGGTGCTCAGAACTGGGAGGACAGCCCTTTCTCTGGCTGGCACTGGGCTTCAGCCTTGTCCCTTCCCTAGCATGATATTCCTGGAGAGAGTTCAGTTCCTTGAGCATCTTTGCTGCAATGCCAAAGGGAAGGGCACAAGTTACTTCTTTTAGAAGAACTTGGCACTCAGTGAGGATGGCTGCACTGAGAGCATGGCTCTTGTCCCAGGATGATCTCTGAGCTAGCTACTGGCTTGGGCAAATGGGTTCATGGTCTGGACCTGAGTCACAGGCTTGCACCGGGCATATGGGGCAAGACAGTTCCTCAGAACCATGTTAAATAGGTGTTGATGAGAGAAAGGGACTCTTCAGTAACATAAGGAAGCCAGGGATAGCAGTAGACAGCTGACAGGCTAACTGTGTTCTTGAGGTCAATTCGAAAAGACAAGTGAGGAAGTATTCATTAGACATGGAGACTCAGCATCATGAAAGATATTGGTATTTTGATTACACCCTGCATCTAGTCCTGGATCTTTTAACATAGTGACTAGTCTCCAGGAAGGATATTTCTTGATCAACAATTCTTTTGTACCTAGAACTCTGAGCTTTTTCTTCAACCTTGAAGGTATAACTGGTGTTTGAAAACCAAAGGGGCTTTCAAATCCTTTGGAAAGACACCCCTGAGGTAGTGGATAGTTCTCAGAAAATGGCATGTTGAAGTCAGTGTCAACCAATGGCAAAAACAAAACAAAAACAGTCACTCTTTACCTTTGCTTTGGAATCCATGGACCTGGAAAGCTCTCTCCAGAGGCATGGGCAGCCTGTGTCCCAAGCAGACGTTTGAGAAATAACTGGGGTCTTGGATAAGCCTAGATGGCTTTGACTTTCTTGCCTGGACAAAATGCCTATCTCCTTTCCACAAGTTACTGCCTCCCTCGGCAGTTACTTGTTTCTGATGGTATTTCTAGATCTTTCATGAAGATTTAACAGTAGATTTGGTATTTGAGGCCTCATGTGACTCATAATTTTCTGTCTACGGCCTCGGTTTCCAAGGCTAAAGCCACTTGTTAGGGCACCAGCAGGGATAGCTGATGTGGGTGTGTGAAGCTCGCCTTGCTGCCCCCTTCTGCCTCTGTGATGTAGTCATGGCTTAACGCTTCTCACACAGAGCCTGTAGAGTCAGCCAGACTTTTGTTATGATGTGGAATCTGCCTGGGTAGGGCTGAGGTGGTGCTATTAGGTAGCTGGTAGTCCTAGTCTGGGAACTTAGATGGCTCCTTGGTGATCCTGACATCCCAGGGCCTTTCTGCTACCCACATTGCCCCTGCTTCCAGAATGGGCCTTTGAGCCACTTGTGGGGAGCCCAAGCTGTTGTAGCTTTCCAAATCTCTGAGTGCTCTTCGCATGGGGTTGCTGACCAAGACTTTGTGACTTAATCTTCCAGTGGGACATGTCAGCATGATGACCAGGGCCTGAGAACTTCTGACGTTCTTCCTCAGATGAGGACATAGATGTCAGGGCAGATCTATGGTCCCTTCTTGTCAGTCATCTCCATGCTCTTCCTCCACCCTGCCATCTCTCTTCTGCATGTTCTTTACTTTGGGATAATATACACAACACAATAGGAATTGAAGAGAAAACTCAGGTTGAATGAAAAGGGGGTGCAGGCTGTGCTCCCCGAGCCAGAGCTCCTGTCTCCAGGGTTACCTCTGTTACCACACTGATCCGTGAGGCTGCTGTGTCTGTAAGGGTTTCATCTCTGTAACAAAATACTTGTGGTAAACAACTGACAAGGAGGAAAGATGGATCTTGGATCATAGTTCCAGGGTTTCTGGATCATGGTCCTTGGGTCCATTGACTGGGCCTGTGGTGAGACAGGACACAATGGCTGTGGGAACATGTGGGTGGAGGAAGCTCTTCATGTCAGAGTAGGCAGGAAGTAGAGAGAGAATGAGGCAGACAGAGACTGGGAACCAGACAGAACTTTCAAAGGCACACCCTAATCTCTATAGCTAGGCCCTGCATACTAAATGTTATACTACACCTTAAAATACGTCACTAACTGGGGACATGAGTCTGTGAGGACATTTCATATGAAAATTACAGCAGGTGCCTCTGATTCTAAATATCTTAGAAGGATGGTTTCAAGGTTCACTGGCCAGGAGCTTTTGCTGTCTTTGGGCTTCTGTGTCCTGCTGGTCACTGAGGTTATACTGGAACCAATTCCTTCATGGTCCAGTGGCCACCACAGCAAGAGGGCAGTGTTCCAGCAACCTTTGCCAGGAGAGAGATTTGTCACTGTCTCTTCCTCTGTGCCAAAGAGCTTTGCCTCTGCTGGTGCAGTCAGAGCAACTGGGTGCTGTGAATGACTAAGAGTGGGCATGAGCTTCCTAATGTCTCCAAGGATGTGCTTATCATTTTGAAGTTCATAACTACTTGTTTACTCCTGACAGCAGGCTAGGCACAATGCTATCTCTTCTATTCTTCTGTCTCTTCTACTGCTCACTGTATACCAACAAAGAAGATACCATTCTTTTCCTGCATACAGGTGAAAAAGTAAGGCACAGACTACTCAAGTGGCTTGTCCAAGGCCATGCAGCATTACGAAGAGATTTAGGTCCACACCTTGTCACTGTGCATTCTTTTTTTTTTTTTAAATGTGACACCATTCATTTATTTTAAATGCTAATGGCCCTAAACATTCTCTTTCATTCCCCTCCCTCAAATTCTCACTAGTTACCAGTTTGCCAATATGCCAATAAAATCACCAAATTCTAGCAGATGCAAATTCCAGACCACTTAGGACAAGGGTTGCTGTGAATAGCTTAAGATGAAAATAAAATAAAATAAAATAAAATAAAATAAAATAAAATAAAATAAAATAAAATAAAATAAAATAAAAGCCATATCCTGTCTTGAACTTCTTTTTTTTTTCTTATCAGTTACATTTTATTAACTATGTACCCCAGCCGTGTCCCGATCCCTCATTCCCTCCCAGTCCCTCCCTCCCTCCTCTCCACCGTGCCCCTTGCCAAGTCCACTGATAGGGGGGACCTCCTCCCCATTCATCTGATCCTGTTTTATCAGGTATCCTCAGGACTGGCTGCAAAGCTCTCCTCTGTGGCCTAACAGTACTGCTCCTCCCTTGGGGGGTGGGGAGGCCAAAGAGCCAGCCATTGAGTTCCTGTTAGAAATAGTCCTTGTTCCCCTCACTATGGGAAACCAATTGGTTACTGAGCTACCACAGGCTACATCTGAGCAGAGGTTCTAGGTTACATTCATACATGATCCTTGGTTGCATGTCAGTCTCAGAAAAGACCCTGTGCCCAGATATCTTTGGTCCTTGTGGAGCTCCTATCCTTTCCTCATCAGTCTAACTCCCCTTCTTTCTTATGATTCCCTGCACCCTGCCAAAGGTTTGGTCACGAGTCTTTGCTTTGAAAACACCACTAGTTAGAGTCTTTCCAATGCGCTCAGTAGACTCCTGTCAATGTTCAATGCGTATCCCATCTGTCTTTCAAAACGAGGATTGATAATCTTACCCCATGTCTGCTCTCTTGAGTATCTCACATGCTGGAGAGGTTGTGGAGAAAGGGAAACCCTCCTCCACTGCTGGTGGGAATGTAAACTGGTACAACCACTCTGGAAATCTATCTGGCGCTTTCTAAGACAATTAGGAATAGTGCTTCCTCAAGACCCAGCTATACCACTGCTAGGTATATACCCAAAGTTTGCTCAAGTACACAAAAGGGATATTTGCTCAACCATGTTTATAGCAGCTTTATTTGTAATAGCCAGAACCTGGAAACAACCCAGATGTCCATCAACGGAGGAATGGGTACAGAAATTGTGGTATTTTTACACAATGGAATACTACTCAGCAATCAAAAAGGAGGAAATCATGAAATTTGCAGGCAAATGGTGGAATCTAGAAAAGATCATCTTGAGTGAAATATCCCAGAAGGAGAAAGACAAACATGGTATATACTCACTTATATAGACCTATAAGATATAATAAACATAATGAAATCTATACACTGTGCATTCTTAATCACCAAACAGTTCCAACTCTCACCTCCTCCCAGTGACCTGGTGCTTTTGCCTCTGAACCAATGTTAGAAGTTCAGCTCTCTGTCTGTCTCTCCTGTCATCACATAAACTAGGCTCCTATCAGGGCTGTCCTAACTGTGAATGAATTCAAAACCATCTTTCTGTCCCTAGATCCTAATAACTATTATCACCGACGCAATGAGATGACCACCACTGATGACCTGGATTTTAAGCACCACAACTACAAGGAAATGCGCCAGGTAAGACCAGAGTTGAATCCAGGGGGATTCAACATGACTTTGTTAAAGAGCAACAGGGCAAGGACCACTAAGGACCATGTGTGATTCCTCTGGGCAACCAAACGGGGCCTCCTTTGCTAGGAAATGGCTCAAGTGGGGCTCAAAGATAGACTTTTTTGCTGAAGTTTTAGTTCCTAAAGGTTCTACGTATTTGAATTGGGTCACTGGCTGAAGATATTAATGAATGTGGACTTGAAGATGAGAGGGGAACCAGGCATGGTGGCTCACACCTTTAATCCCAGCACTCAGGGCAGCAGAGGCAGGCAGGTCACTGTGAGTTCAAGGTCAGCCTGGTATACAAAGGGAGTCCAGGACAGTGAAGGCTACACAGAGAAACCATGTCTTAAAAAAAAAAAAAGATTAGAGGGTGTTCATGGTAGAACAAGAAGATTTTCCATGAGTCTGCATGCTGTGTTATACTATTGAGTTCTATTAACATGTTCTAAGAGTCCAGAAGCATGGGACTGTGATTATGTTCTCTTATCGACAGGGAAACTGAGTCACTGTGATACTATATACCACTATTACCCCATAGCACAATATTCATCTTCTGATCCCAATCTTGGTTATCAACTAGAGTGACCTGGAAATTTATAAAACCCCTACACATGAGCCACCTCAGACACAGTGAAGTTGAAACCTTAGCAGGAGTGTTCTACAGGTTGCCCTGTACTTCTGTGCAGCCAGGCCTCAGAACCTGTGACTGGTGTTTGGGGAAATCTGAGTACAGGTAGCAGGAATTGGTGATCAAGTGTGATTTTCTCAGGTTGGCCCAGAGTCTCAGTAACTCAGAGCTGTGTCAGCCTGGGCGTGTTGGCTGCAGCACATGTATGAGAATGGCAAAAGGGCAGTACCTGCTCTTGGCTCACTGTCTCTGAAACCCGTTCCTTGTTTACACTCAGAATGTGTATTGCATGTTTCCTAGGGAGACATAAGCAAATGTTTGTACACCTCAGAAAGGGAACCACTGACATACATAGGTTTGGGGTCACTTACAGGAATGTAGGCGATGCTAAAGTAGCCACTTGTTGCTAGAACAGAATAACATTCAGCTGACAGGAGGGACAGGAGGGAATGGCTGGACCATCCAATGGCCCTTCTCCTTCCTTCTATGAGGGAGGGCAACTGTCAATGGGTTGAATCTTGAGGGTCTCTTACAAGTAGTCACCGCTGTTCTGTAGAAGATGATAGTGACCGGTGTGCCCAGAGGACAGTATTCCAAGACAATGTGCTAGAATGTGTGAGAAGGCATTGGTAAACAAAAGGTCCTTAGTTAGTCAAGACTTTCCTTGAAGACAAGAACAAGCAGAAATAACCTCAGGATTATACTGGCAAGTAAGGACTCACCAAAGGCTAGTTAATGCAGCTCAGAGGGAGGGCTTGCGGGCTTAGGGAAGGAGCTAGCTGCCCAGGATGAAGGCAGGAGATGTTTCTGAGATCAGAGTCATTAAGCTGAGGTTCAGTTCCATGGAATGAACATGCTTGGCTTGTCTCTCTGTCATTTAACTTGAGTTACGCATAGCTTCCAGACACCTGTCAGCACAGACAGAGTGGTGGGATGTGCTAAAGAACTCCTCTTACTGTCTTGCTCTTCAGAAACAGAGCTAATGTGCTTGGACTTGAGGTTTGTGACTCATGCCTGCTGCTCCACTTTCTAAGGGTATTTTTGTGGCTCTGCCCACCATCCTGTCTTCGGGAGCTCTGTCGGGTTAACCCAGCCTTGCTTGATGGATGTCCTAAGGCATCTCTTCAAGCCCAGAAATGGAACAAATATCAATTCAGTTGGCACCATGAACTTCATAACCTAAACTGACTGCTCCGAGTCGCTCTCTGCTGAGACCTTGCAGCAGCTACCCCACATGCTTACCTGTGGTCATCTAGGGAGAGCTGGGAGTATGGGCTTTATCCAGGAGGTGGCTATGGTGATCACCACTCAGAGATGCCAGAGCTAACAGGACTCAGGGTCACCAGTACAGCCATGTTGAGGCCCTCTCTTAAGTCTTACTGCCCCAAAGCAGTGAGCTGAAAACTGTCCAGGGAGTGTTGCTCAGTCCTAGCTGAGTACTCAGGCAGAAGCCATTGCCATGTAGATTGTTGGTTCTTGGGGTTGGATTAGAAGACAGAATTGCTGGCCCTTTCCCTCTGTGGAGTCTTCTAGGTGGCTGTAGAAACATTCCTACCTCAGGAAAAATAGTTGGCTACCGAAAGAGACATTTATAGCCAACAATAAAATGAGAAGCAGCGATGAGAAGGAATCAAAATAAGAATAGATGCTCATCCCACTGCTGTAAGAGGACAGCAGGGAGAACGTGCGTGGCTCACGTGCAGCATATGACTTCACTGCACTGAGTTACATGGCTCTTGTTCCAGGTAGAGGGAGGGAGCAAATGTGGGGAAGGCAGAGAAGGTGAAGACTATCCCAACATCCATACATTGAGGCAGAGAGAATTGTGCCAAGAGAACATTGGAGTCTTTCCGTGTGTGTGTGTGTGTGTGTGTGTGTGTGTGTGTGTGTGTGTGTGTGTATGTTTATAACTCCCTGGTTACTTGTTTAAATATGCATTTCTCACCTCCTTCATTTGGAATGATGGGGGCAATATTCCTATCATTTATGTAAGTCTATAATATGAAATGTACAATACATATGCTTAATGTCATCACTATAGTCGTGTAGCATACATATGCTTAATGTCATCATTATAGTCACAAATGGAATAAGGACAGGTGGGTTTGCTCACTCGTAGTTTGGAGAAGCTTTGGATATAGCTGGGATCAGTTGATATCTGAATTGTTGGCAGACGTTAGCAGACAGTACGGGAAGAAGATGGTCGGTCTCTGTCTAAACAAAGAGGCCAGCAAGAATAAAGGGGTAGAGGTAGGAATATTGGTGGGTGCTGGGAAAGAAGACAGGTCCAGTGAGCTGTGTTCCTTCCCTATGTGGAGCGAAGGCTGGTAAGCCCTGCCACAGCTCCTAGGAAAGGAACTTTAGAGATAGGGCAGGGATAAATGAAGAGGCGTTTCTGCAGTAGGTATTTGACCTGAGCTCTATGTTAGAGTATATTTGAGGTAGGGCGTGGCATGCTCTCATTGGGGAATGGCTTGCCTTTCCCAGGTAGGAAAGATGTTGGTTTCCCAAGAAAGCGTACCTTGTCTTTGATTTGAGATGCGATAGAGCTGGACCCCAGGTGTTCAGGAGGTAGATACAGATTGGCTGCTATTTAGTATGATGAAGGCAGAAAACAGTTAAGGTGTAAGACAGAAGTTGGAGGGCAGCTGGCTGGCAGTACTGATGTAGGGGTGGTTGAGGATGGCCAGGAATGTTAGGCTGTGGGGGAAGTTAGCTGAGCCTGCCAATATGCTCTGTGGTTAGCCTGAGCATGAGGACAGGATGGTGATGGCAGGAAGCCAGGGCAAGGAGTCCAGATAACCAAATTTCTGACCATGGATGCCCTTCACTGTGGTTTCCTCCCTCCTCCTTCCTTTGAGAATTTCTTTTTCATTGGATTAGAGGTAGTCTCTGAAGAAAGATGATGGAAAAAAACTTTATATCTGGTGCTTTAAACAATTCTTTTAGAAACACTTCCAATCACTAGACAAGCATTTTTATATCAACAAAGAGCCCCAGGTCTAAAGAATTCTCCATAGACTCATTGTACTGGTGAGTCAGCAATTTTCATATCTTTCTTGTCTTGGGCTGTTCACAGATTAATGGAAGTCCAGAAAGTGAGTAAGTTCTAAACCCTAAAAGTTGCTTTTTTGTAGTTCTTGATATTGGAAACCTAGAATCAAGACACCAGCTGATTCTGTATCTAGTGAGGGCCATTCTCTACTTCCAATATGGCACCTTGTTTCTGGGTCATCATGTGAAAGGTGGAAAGGCAAAATGGCCTACCTAGTTTCCTCTAGTTTCTTCACAAAGTTACTCATTCCACTGATGAGGGCAGAACCTATGTGACTTAATTACCCCCTAGAAAACTCCCCACCCCTACCTATCATGGAATTGGGTCATGGGTTCCACCTTGTGGACTTGGAAAACGCACACACTCAAGCTACATAGGCAGGTTTCTAGCCCGCCATGCTTGTACTCCTGTTCACAGATTCTGCGGTTAGAACACAGCTCTGCCTTTGCCCCATGTCTCTCAGAGTTGGTTCCCTAGCATCCCCTCCTCCCCCTGCTGTCTCCAATGCTGCCACACGGGCTGCTGAGTGAACGCGTTGTGGCTTAGCAGCTTTCCCCCTGCTCTGAAGCATTTGGAAGCCTCCCAATTTTTAATGACTGTGCCAAAGTAGGAAACATGCTACAAGTGTCATCATGTGTATAATTTTAGCATTTTTCACGAACACTTTCCTTCAGATGTATTACCGAAAAATTGGATTACTAGAAAAGCATCTCATTATTCTATCTTCTTCAGCAAAGGAGGGAAAGAGGGGAGCCCACACTTCATTGGCTACTAAGATGGTGATGTACTTTCCTATTTCAGAGGTGAACGAGTCAAGCGACACCCCATTATTCTCTACTGTGTCACTTCCCCTCCCCCTCCAAGGAGCTGTTTCAACATTCTTTTCTTAGTTGCTTTCCCCTCCATTATATCAAATTTTAACAGCTCAACCAATGGGGTTGAGCTTTGAGGAGTCGAGTGCACCATGATATACAAGGTGTTTCAGACCCACAGAACCAGATTAATCACCGTGTTGAAGATATATGCTCTGGGTCCTGAGGAAACCCTACCTCTCACTCTGTTCACCATCAGGACCTACACACTTACCACAAAGACCTTATTGCTGATTGGTTTCTGTTGCCATGGTAAATGCCACAGCCATAAGCAACTTGGAGAGGGAACAGTCAGAGAAGTCAGGGCAAGACCCTGGAGGCAGGAAATAGAACAGAAGCTAGCGAGGAGCACTGCTTACTGGCTCATTTCTCCTGGCTTGCTTAGCTACCTTATAACCCCCAGGATCATCTGCCTAAGGATACCCAGGCCCTCTTACATAAACTAGTACTCAAGAAAAGGGCCTCACATATGTCTCCATGGACCAATCCAACGGAGGTATATCCAAGCTGCTAATCAAGATTAGCCATTGCTGACCGGGATACCATAAAAAGAATGTCTAACTCTTTTCAGGACCAAGTAATTATATTTTCTCACAAGAAGGAGTTATGTTTAAGTAAAGGGATTTCTCTGTGACAATGCTCAGGGTAAGTTGACTTTGGTACGACAGTCTAGTGACACACAGTCTTATTTAAATAACACCAATCATTGCAGAGAAAGCAGGGTTGGGATAAAATACTGCAGTGGAGGACAGAGTACAGTGAAGAACATGGATTCTAAAGACTCCTCGTAGCCCAAGTGGCTTCTTGTAGCCATTGCCAAATGTGCACCCAGGGGAAGATGATATTAGTCTTCCTCTGGTGGGTAGCTTTAGTGATCTTTAGTGATCTTTAGTGCTGGCTGCGCTAAAGATAGAGAGTAACAGAAAAGGGAAGCCAGGTCTACACTTGACACTTATATCTGTTGCCAAGTAGCAATGAGCTACCTAGGTCTTCTTCCTGAAGGCTAATCTTTAGTCTGAACTCGCGACAGTGGCTTACTTGCCAATCAGGACCTGCTGGGATCCTTGTCTGCAGGTGACTGCACTGGGAGGAGTCCAGTCCACAGGACCTTGAGGCAAGTGCGCTGTGGCCATCTTTCATAGGGGCGCATGCAGTTTCAGAGTGGCCGTGCCCTTCTAATGGGTACTTCTGCTCATCACCCTTGTCAGGATGTTCTTCCTCTGCTCTGCCAGTGCCTGAGCATTCCTTCTGTTCTTAACATGGCCCTAAACTCTCCATCTTCACCCTCTGTATGGTGCCTGGTGGAGAGTGGGATCCTCGGTAAATATAGATAGAAAACAGTGTTCTTTAATCCCGGGTGTGATGCTCTGGGGATTGCAAAGCACCTTTCAGCCAACATATAGTGCTCACAGTGGTCAGGAATGTGAAGCAAGGCAACCCCTGGAGGAGGATGTCTCTGGTTCTCCACCCCCCCCCCGAAGCTGACTTTCTCACTAGGGCCCTCACTACCTTCCCTGATAGCTCACATCATTCTCATACACCAAAGCTGTCTTAAAATCTCAATCACACCATGTGGGTTCATTCCCCGCTGCACTTGCATTGCTCACCATTTGGCCCCATGAAGTTTGTGTCCATGGCCACCAAATGCTGTCCTTACTTAGCATGCATGGACTGGGTTGTCCTATGCCTTCTTCCCACTGCGCTGCCAGCTCCAGAAAAGCAGGGCCACCTTCTTCAGGTGGGTAGTGATTATGAAGGACTTAATATCCAATACCCCATTTTTGCACAGTTTGATCTCCAAAGAGACTGGTTCAGAAAGGTGGAGATCACAGGGAGAAAGTCATGACCACAACCATGAAGGTGCTGACTGCAGCCAAGGAGGTGATGACAACCTGGGGGGTGATCATCACATGTCACATGTCACGTCGGAGAGAGATGAAAATCCCAACCCAGGAAGATGCCTTACCCTAGGGAAACCGTTGGAACGGAGATGCCATCAAGTAGCTGATGAGTAGACAATAGAGGCACTCTGTTTGCAGTTCTAGAGACTAAACACCCAAGCTCAAGGTGCTGGCAGATGTAGTAGCCGCTGAGGCTCATCCACTAGTTCATGACATAGGCCAAGGCCAAGACATGTGGCCTTTCCACAGCTGCACACATATGGAGAACACAAGTCCTTTGTCTCTTTTAAAGGGTTCTATTCCTGCTTACAAAGCCTCTGCCATGTGACATAATTACCATCCAGTGCTTCACTTGTTTTTATAAAGAATATTTTATTACATTTATCTATTAGGTGTCTTGGGATATGAGCATGTGCATGAATCTGCATACACGTTTCAATCAGAGGACTCCTTGTGGGAATTGGTTTTCTCCTCCTAGTATGCGGGTTCCAGGGATGGAACTCAGGCCATCAGGTTTTCAGCAAGTGTCTTTACCATCTTGCTTCCCCTTTAAATACTGTTGCCTTGATTAGATTTCAGCTGAGGGACACAGACTTTCAGTCTGTAGCAAGAGGCTATAACCCTAATAATCAAATATGCTGACAGTACAGGGCCAGGGTGGGCAATGGCCAAGAGCTTCTTCTTAGAGGAGATGGCCAAAGGATATGTCCTGGCTGGAAAGGTGGGTATTATCCTGAGAAACAGGGGACAAGAGAGGGTGTTCTAGACAGAGGTATAGGAGTGGAATTGTGGGGAGAAGAGGAGTGCTGGGCTAGGAGGCTGTGGAGATAGCTTTCTTTTGGGGAGTACTACTTTCTTATTATGTAGCCATCATGACTCAAAACTTTTCATTTACTTTGTCTTTCAGTTGATGAAGGTTGTGAATGAAATGTGCCCCAACATCACTAGAATTTACAACATTGGCAAAAGCCATCAGGGCCTGAAGTTGTATGCTGTAGAGATCTCTGACCATCCCGGGGAACATGAAGTCGGTGAGAAAGAGTTCTGTCTTGGTTTGCTTTCTGTCGCTGTAACAAACACCATAAGTAAAAGCAGCTTAGAAAGAAAGGGTCTGTTTCCACTCTCAGGTCATAAGCTCACCATCAAGGGAAACCAGGGAAAGAAATCAAATGGGAGTCGAAGGCAGGAGCTAAAGCAGAATAATTCTGCTGATTACCTTTCTCAGCTATCGTTTTTTTAATACAGCCCAGCACCACCTGCATAGGGGATGGTACGCCCACAGTGGGCTGGGCTCTTCTATATCAAGCACAATTAAGAAAATAAGTTCACAGACATGGCCACAGGCCAATTTGATGGTGGTATTTCTTCAGCTGTGGTTCCTTCTTCCCAAGTGACCCTAGGTTTGTGTCTGGTTGATAGCTGATAATAACTGTGTCAGCTCCCCACCCAAGAAGATGGTACCCCATCTTTAGTAGCTTCTTGCCTAACTTGAAGCCTCTCCACACACCCCATATTACAGTGTTCATGATTCCAGGGATGAACCACGCCAGGCCACAAACATTTCATGCAGACAAGTGGATTTCAGTTCTGTGCCCCTCATATCTCAGAAGAGCTGTGACGCTCTCTGAGTTTGAAGGCCTCTCCTTTGCTGCACAGGGACCACATTCAATTGTGCTCTCTGCTTCTGAGGCCAATCACAAGACAAAGGAGAAAATGGCTGGATGAAAGGCAGATTCTTCTTCCAGGAGAACATTCTAGACTCTCTGATTCATGAATGACTCAAATTACAGGGGGTCCCCCCTCTTTTGAAAAACGTATTGTCTTTAAATGCTGCCTGCCCTTAGTTATTTTCTATTCAGTCATCACTACTCCAAGTCCCCTGTGGATTAGGTGACCTCTGGTTTTCCTGTTGGTAAGACTGACCAAGCTCTCAAAATCCACTGAAAGTTCGGTGCAAAGATAGGTCAGACTTGTTCAGCTTTATTGTTCTTCCATGTCTCATGGCTCAGGGGTTCATCTCAGGAGTTTCTTTTAGGGGGCAAAGGCCTTACCTGTGGATAAAATTATGTTTTCTCACACACAGTGGCCTGACAAGGGCATTGTGATGAGCCATGCCCAGCAGGATAGCCTGAGTCTGTTCAGCTGCTGTAACAAAATAGCCTTTACTAACAACAGGAATTTATTTCTTATAATTTTGGAGCCTGGGAAGTTCAAGATCAAGACGGCAGCACCCCTGGAGTCTGGCAAGGGCCTGTTTTCTGCTCCACCCTTGCGTGATACAAGGCAGCGGAAGGCTACATTCTCATAAACCATTCTACAATTACACTAATCCTTCCTCCTCTCCTAAAGGCCCCACCTCTTCATACCATCCTAGACTCTTGACTTGAACATGAATTTTAGACACACACACACACACAAATCCATAGCACCTCTCAGTAGGAAGGTAAGTTTTGTAGAAGAGAGAATATTCAACCATTAACCAAACTGTGTCCTTGATGATTCCCTTTAAGGAATCATCATGTATTCATTCATTGGCTTCTGGAAAAAAAAAAATGTAATAAGAAATTCCCAGAGAAAGAGTGCATCATAGAAGAGAAAAGCAATGGCCACTTTGTGTTTAGGTTGTGATCATAAGCACTGAGATATTTGGTCTGTTCTTGCTACGAGCACATCCCCCTGGCTCTAGTTGTTAAGACTTGCTCTCCACATTGTTTTTTCTTACCTGCCTGAGCATTTAGGTTTAAGATAATTATCCCAATATAATTTTGGAGGCTTATTTAAATTGAAAGAAAAAAATGTATGGCTGTAAGGTTGTTTGTGTCCTTCCAAACCTCGCCAGGCCCCCTGTGGATGCCTGCAGGAGCCTGTGTGTCTGTCTCTGTCAAGGTGAGCCTGAGTTCCACTACATCGCGGGGGCCCATGGCAACGAGGTCCTGGGCCGAGAGCTGCTGCTGCTGCTGCTACAGTTCCTCTGCCAGGAGTACTTGGCGCAGAACACGCGCATCGTCCGCTTGGTGGAGGAGACACGGATCCACATCCTCCCCTCCCTCAATCCTGATGGCTATGAGAAGGCCTACGAAGGAGTAAGTGTATTCTAGCTCCCGTCTGAAACAGGCATGGTCTCCCAGCTCCAGGGTGTGCTTGGCCCAGTTTCACAGGAGTCTTACTTTCTCTCTCTTATTTTTTGATGTAGCTGATATGCATGTGTAGGTGTTCATGTGTGTATGTGTATGTGCATGTGTTTGTGTGGGAGTACGTGTGTGTGTGTGTGTGTGTGTGTGTGTGTGTGTGCATGAGGAGGCACTGAAGTTGGTGTTGGGGAGTCTTTCTTAATAGCTTCTCCACTTTAATTCTTGAAACAAGGTCTCCCACTGAACTTGGAACTCGTTGATTCACCTGGACCAGCAGCAAGCCGTCACGTTCTAGGGATTTGCCAATTTCTACCTCCCTAGTACTGGGATTACAGGCACACACTGCTGCACCTAGCTTTTTACCTGGGTATTGGGGACCTAAGTGCTCAGCAAGTACTTTACCACCTGAGCCATCCAGCCCACTTTCACCTTCTTCACAACTGTCTCTTTGCTGAAGCTGGGAGCCGTGTTTGTAGCCTTTGCCTGTAGGAGCTCTTTAAACTTCTCTCTGATTGTTTCTTTGCATCCCCAAGGTGTCCGAGAGATACATGAGAGAGGTTTATGTCCACAAGCTGGAGAGCGCCCATATGAGCAGTGCCACTCTTCCATACTCATGGCACCTTGGGTTGGCTGAGCAATTTGGGCATCATACATACATACATACATATATACATACATATCCTCTACCACTCTCATCTGGCCCCTAGTGATAATGGCTTTGATTATTTTTGATATAATTGCTTATATTTTGTATTCTAATTATCATATGGAATATCATATGGAATTTGTGTATGTTGCAGGTATATATAAAATACACACATATTTGTAATTGCATTAAACCACTTCATGAATCACTAGTGATATTTCACAATATTTGGAATAAGATAGAGGATAGAGCACTGTGTCTCAGTAGAGGTGCCTGTCAAACACAAGTTTAAAAGTACAGTGTTTAGTTGTGCTTGTTGGTCCTGGCACAAATAGTTGGTTAGTCATCACAATAACTCCCATCCAAATACTAACCAGGCCCAGCCGTGCTTAGCCAAGATCTGACAAGACCGGGCACATTCAGGGTGGGATGGTCATGGACACAAGACTAACTCTCAGGCTGGGATTCCAGGAAGGGCAGGAGGAACACATTGGTACTGCATAGTAAGTGATACTGCTGCACTCTAGTTCCAGACTTCTTAATTGTCCAGCCAAGCAGTGGAGGGCGGGCAAAGGGAGAGAGACGAGAAGAGATCTAAGGCGTTTGAACTTGGCCATATGACACACATGGTCCTCGGGTGTCCATCTTTTGAGGGAGGTGACTGTGTTGTCTGTGGCTTATCAGATATTGGTAGCAGGTTTTTCTATATTCTCCTGTGATGTCTTTTCTGGGGCCAAGAGCATCCAGAGACTTGGAGAAGCACACAGGACACACAGACAAATCACTCACCCTAGGTTCTCTCACAGTCTGAAAGCTTTGCACAATCTGACTCTTCTCCAGGGTTCCGAGCTGGGAGGCTGGTCCCTGGGACGCTGGACCCACGATGGGATTGACATCAACAACAACTTTCCAGATTTAAACTCGCTGCTCTGGGAGGCAGAGGACCGGCAGAACGTCCCCAGAAAAGTTCCCAACCACTACATTCCCATCCCTGAGTGGTTTCTGTCTGAAAACGCCACTGTGAGTAAAAAAAAAAACATCTGTCCCATTTGTGGGGCAGAGGAGGGCCAAATAATGCCAGCTGCCGTCTGCAGAGGATGTGGCGTGGAAAGACAAGACAGAGATATCTTTCCTTTCTTATCTTCTCTGGCAGCAGGGGACAGTGCTAGGTCATCACCACCTTTCAAGCTGGTATCTGGAGATCCTTTGCAGAGTTGTTTGAGTTTCTTCATAGCTACAGAATTGTAAAGAAACAAAATAACCATCCTCGGAATGCATGAGATTTTTTTTTTACTATCATTAGCCTCATCCACGTCAATTATACTCCCATTGCTAGGTATATATACGGTGCCACTTCTGATGACATATATGAGACAGAGTTCTGGTGACAGGTGGCCATTTCACTTTTGGTGATGTGTGTACCAGAACACCATACAAGAGAGTTCAAAGCACACAGCTCCTCATAGCGAAAGACCAGTTACTTATTGTCACTATCATATGTGTAGATAAATGATGGTAAAGATTGTAAGTGAAAAAGAGCGAGCCATAGCATTCATCAAAATCAGGAATGAGTCTTAGGAGCATAAACTGGGTCAAAAAAAATGAGATGATATGTAAAACCAAACAGTAAGTTTTATATCTTTATGTGCAAGACAGAGGGGAGATGAGAACCACCTCAGTTAAGGTAGGGCACTTTTTCTGATGGGGAGCGATGGGTGTGTGCGATGAGGGTAAAATCACACAGGTGCGTAACAACTGCTGCTGAGTCCTGGCTCTTGGGTTGAACTGTGCGATCAAAGAGTGGACTAGATGGAATAGTATTGATTCTGTGCAGCGAGCTGTGTTCCATGATTAACCTGGCCCAGGGCCCGGGGTGTGCTTAAACATCAGAATCAGCTTTAATGAGGCTCAGCAAGCACATCGCATGCCCGAGTCAGCACTTTTGTCTGCACAGTAAGTGGTTCCCAGAGTTCCTCTGTTGTCATCAACTTTGTCTTGCTGAAATTACCTCCGTGTGACAATCAGCAATTTATTACAATCTGATTATGTAATTACATGATTATTATAATATGATGTCTGTATTAAACCATGTCTACCTTTTAACTTAAGTTTTTTAACGTTAGCAGTTTTACTCTTTTATAACTTTTTTCCCCCATAAAAAGTCAAATGTATAAAAGTGAAGGAAGCTGTAGAGTACTCACAAGCACTGGTGCCAGCATTGACAGGTGTCAACTCACGCCTCTTCCTCTACCTGGGCATTCCTCCTCCCTCTTACTAAAGCAGACATATCATCATGCCACTTTATTTGTAAACATTTTAACAGGCATCTCTAAATTACAGGGAGCTGTCCTCTAAATCCACAGATATTACCAGTATTATGTTAAAATAAGTCACTTCTTTTTCAGTTTTATTTTTCCCGTGTGTGAGCTCCAGTACGTGTGTGAGTGTGGGGGCATGCCCACCATGGCACCCCTCTGTGGGTGGAGATGGCAGCTTTCAGGAGTCAGTTCTCGCCTTACACTTTGTTTAGACTGGATCTTTCTTGCTGTCCACCACACTGGCATACCCAGGCCAACTGGCCAGCGAGCTTCTCAGTAAGTTTCTTGGCCCTCCCTCTCATCTCTCTGTAAGCTCATTACAGATGTGTGCTACCACATCTGGATTTTAAGTGGGTTCCATCCGAGGCAAAGAGTTATACCCCCTGATCAGTTTTTTCTTGTCATTGCAAAGTATCCAGTCAGAGTACCCATTTCATTTCTTATACCAATCAGTGAACCTCCCTCTCCCTGTTCATTTCTCTCATCCCACTTTGGCCCCACCCCCCTTTGATTAAATCTAGATTCAAATGAAGCCCATTTCTTTCTGTTGTTTTATAAGTCATTTTATGTTTCCCTTAACAGGCTGCCTGCCATCACTTTCTCTTCTTCTCTGTTTTGCATATCTCCTCTCATCACCCTTGGTTGTGCATGAACAGCTGGCTTTCCTGCCTCTGGGAGCCGAGGGTATATATGTTCCTGTGATGTCACATTCTTCTATATTTTCTGGGAACTGAGGATGACTCTGAGACTGACTCAAACTAGACAGAGCAGAGATCCACAAACTACAGCCTACACAGGCCTGCTTTCCCGGGTGGCCTCTATTGACACGCGATTGCATTTTGTCCACAGTGTTGCTTTGCTACAGGATCACAGTTGGGTAGCTGTGACAGAGCCTGCCTGGCTCTCAAAGCTCCAAGTATTCACTGTCTGGCAATTTGCAGGAAAAGTCAGCGGATGCCGTGGATAGAAGCATGTCAGGTTCAGGCTTGTGGTTTTGGGGTGTGTGCATTTCATCTGGAGATCTGCGACTGGCTGCGTGTCTTTCTCATGCTGCTAGTAGTTGGGGGTGAACACTCCTAACCTACGAGTTCAGTGGAATCACAAATGATGTTACTTTAACCTCTCTTCAGTATTTACTAGAATATCCTGCTGTGGAACCTGGACATTTCTCTGGCCTTCCCTTTTTTATCCATCACTCTTAAAAAAGTCCAGTTTTCCAGTAGACACTGAGATTCTGAATATTGCTAAGATTATCTCATAAAATTCCAAATTTTTCAAACATTTTCCTTTTTTAAAAGTGGGAGCAATGAAGCAACTAACTTCCTTCTCTTTGTTAAATTTGTACACTCCCAGGTGGCCACGGAGACCAGAGCTGTCATCGCCTGGATGGAGAAGATCCCCTTCGTGCTGGGAGGCAACCTACAGGGGGGTGAGCTGGTGGTGGCGTACCCCTATGACATGGTGCGGTCCCTGTGGAAGACTCAAGAGCACACCCCAACACCCGACGATCACGTGTTCCGCTGGCTGGCGTATTCCTATGCCTCCACTCACCGCCTCATGACGGATGCCAGGAGGCGAGTGTGCCATACAGAAGACTTTCAGAAGGAGGAGGGCACTGTCAATGGGGCTTCCTGGCACACGGTGGCCGGAAGTAAGTCTCAAATGTGCCAGCCTAATATCAGGTCCCCAATGACCATTGATGGTGATTTTAGCTACTCTTCCTGTTTCTGTGACAAAATATTTCATAAGAGCAGCTTAAAGTGTATGCGTGGTATGTTTGAATGTGTGTGTGGGGGTGTGTGTATGGGTATATGGCCTCAACGCCGAGGGTGCAGTCCATTATGGCAGGAAAGTGAGACAGCTGGTTATATTGCATCCATAGTCAGGAAGTGGAGAGAGATGGATACTGATACTCAGTTAGCTTTCTCCTTCTCGTTCAGTCCAGTAATCCAGCCTGTGACATAGTGGAATCCACAGTTCAGGCCTCTCACCTTAGTTAACCGAGTCTAGATAATCACTCTCTGACGTACTGCAGGGTGTGTCTCTTAGGTGACTGTAGGTCCTGTCAAGTTGGCAATTTTAACAATCATAGATGTTGGTCCAGAGTTGACCACCTTGCCTCTCCTCCATATGCCCTCTGCCCATTAGTCAGGGTTCTCTAAGAGAACAGAGCTCATAGGATGAATATATATAATATATATACATTACAATGTAATGTCATGTATATTATAATATACACTATATAACTTATAATTTTGTACATTGTATATTATATATAATATATTATATACAGTATATAAAATAACATATATATGTTATGTCCATACACACACACATATATGTGGCTTAGAGGCTATAGTCTGAGTAGCTCTTCTCCCGACAGAAAGGCCAAGAATCTATTCTGTCCCAATCTGGTGCTGGGGTCTTGGGGGAATTCTTAGAGAGCTTCTGGTCTTCAGTCTATGCTGGAATCCTAAAGAAGCAGGTTCTAATACCAGCAGGACTGCATCAGCAACAGACAGGTGCACTTGCTGGTGAGAGTGAGGGCCAACAGGCAAAAAGCAAAAGTTTCCTTCTTCCATGACTTTTTATGTGTGCTTCCATCAGAAAACGTGGCTCAGATTTAAGTAAGCCTTTTCACCTTAAATGATCCAGTTAAGAAACTCCCTCACAGGTGTGCTCAGTTGTTTGGATTTTAAATGATTCCAGGTGTAGTAAAGCTGACTAAGATAGGCCATCACGTTCCTTCTTATCAGTATGCTCAGTATGACGGTCATCAGTGGCTTCCAATGTATCGGCAGTCAGCACTTCCCAAAGGCTAACCCTTAACACCTTTACTGTGTTCTCAGAGGTGGGTGGGGCGTACTCATTTTTATGAATGAGAGAGCCTGGAGATGGCTGAAACTCTGCCCTATCAAGGAACTGGTAGAGCTGGAATTTGTTAGATCTTGCCCTTAGCCCTGGAGACACTCAGAGTTCATAGGGCTACAGAGGGCAGAAAGTCACAGGGCACGCTGGCGGCAAAGCTAGGGCTCTTTGCTTAGAGCCATTGGGAGCTGGGGGAACATCTGAGACTGAGAGCCTGAATCCTGTCCCGGGTGTGATTGAGTTGCTGTGTCCTGAGGTCTCCATGGGATGGAAACAGTTACATACATCTGTTGGCCGTTGGCTAGCAGCTCAGTGTCACCAGTGCCGTATGTCAGAGCTGGCTGTCTACAGCCTCCACACAGGGATGAAGAGGCTTCCTTGAGAGACCTCTAAATTACCTGGCAGCAACTAGAAGGCCTCATGGTTCACGTGTCAAGACTTGCAAGGGATGAAAATAGTGTGTTCTCTAAGGTCATCTTCAAGGGTCAAAGGTCCCAGCATAATGCAAATCACTTCTTCCCTTGATAATGTGAGTACTGTGAAGACAATAACACAATTGAAAAGTCTTTCATGTCTAATAGTTAAAATTTGGCTTTGTCATTCAGATAATTTATCACCCTGGATAATTTTTTTCTCTCAATCCTTACACTTTTCTATTAGAAAATTGGGCATGAAAATGTGGTGGTGATGTTTCCCTCTAGGCTACAGTAGGATCACACAGATAGTGTATGTGGATGTAATTCATGTCTGGCTGATCAGAAACACTTAGCCTAAGGTTCCATCACCAATGCTCACCACGAAATACGTGTGAAATAGCTTTAGTTGTCAACTTGACACAACTTCGAATCACCTGGGAGGAGAGCAATGCCTCAAGTTACTGTGAGGGATTGTCTATATCAGGTGTGTTTGGGGATGGGTTGATAATTGATGTGAGAAAGACCCAGCCCACTGTGGGCAGCACCATCCCCTAGGTAGATGCCTCTGAACTAAATAAAAGTGGAGGACTTGAGCTGAGCAGAGCAGAGCAAGCAGATATGCGTGCGTATGCATTTATTTCTCGATGCTCTTGACTGTGGAGATGACTCGTTACACCCAGCTCCCTGCTATGTTGGACTGTGAATTGTAAGTCAGATAATAGCCTCCTAGTTTCTTTTTGTCAGAATATTTTACCATAGCAGCTTCAAAAGAAACTAGGAGGCCCTATGACATCAAGAGCCTATCCTTTTCTCCATTCCACCACACTAGTTAATTTCTATAGTATTTTATTTTACTATAAATTCAGCCTCCATATAATTTTCAGGTATGTTCCTCTCCTGAAAAAGAAAAGAACAGAAATACACTTATTCTAATACTCACTTTAAAAGATATCAGAAAGGATGCCAGTTTTTTTTCTTGACAACAATCCAAGTAGAGATATTTCCTCTACTTTTTTTCAATGACTTTGCAGTATATAAGGTTCAAAATAAACATTGGTTTGAATTTTTCAGGCACATTTACTATTGTATTGGTTTAAAAGGTTTTAAATTCAAATTTAGCTATAAAAGCATACCTACAGGAATCTCTGATCTATCTATCTATCTATCTATCTATCTATCTATCTATCTATCTATCTATCTATCTATCTATCCATGCATCTATCTGGCTGCTGTGACTAAATTGCAAACAGATATTGTTGAGTTTGACAGTGTTGGGATGGTAATGACATCATGGAAAGCAGGCCGCTGCATACTGATACAGGCAACACTGGATGTTTTCACTCTCCCAATTCTGCCTGCCCTTATTTCAGGGACTCGGTGGCAAAGCCACATGGTGGCTTGAATCTTTTCCATCATTCTTCTGTGATGTACTCTGAAGATTCCCTTCTTTATAGATTAATGAAATCTGATTTTGAATCTCTTCCCCTCCCCTCAGTCTCTCTGCTCTGTTCATTCTCACTCATTATCCTGCCCTGGATAATGCGGAAGGCAGTTATGAGCCAGGCTTGGTACATTTCAAAGTGTCTCACACGGGCAGCCTGTACTTTTGAACTCCAAAGTGACTTGGGGTTCTCTCTTCTTGGCTGCAGATCTGAACTGTCAGTCACAAGCAGGGCAGGCACCGTGGGCAATAGGAATGATTTCAGGCACAGAGAGGGTTGCAAAGGAAGTAGGTCTCTTGCCAGGACTGAAGGTTTGGGAGAACTACCAGGCTATGTAGCAGGTGCTTCAGACAGGAAATCACCTTTCCCAAAAATTGAAGCCTTCTATGTGGAACACCGTGAGCAAGGCCTCACTTGAAGAGCAGGGTGTCAGCAACAGAGGCAGGCAGCCCCAAGCTTTCCAAGCTGAAGTTTCTCATGGTTTTGCCAGCATGTCTTAAGTTTGCAGTACTTCAAAGATGCTTCTTGGAAAAAAGAAAGGAAGGAAGAAAAAAACAAAAGAAATGGGGGGGGGGAAAAGCAATTTTAATTATCACAATTATTTCAGTACTAGCAGGGCCTATGAATGTGAGGCTAATGCCACCTTTAGTTCCTGCTTTATACTTCCTTGCTTTATCCTGAGGGGGCATAGTTGCTGAAATTCAAATGTCTAGAGTCTGGAATCAGGTGGAGAAAATTAAGCTGCTAAAGGTTTGGTATTGTTTTCAGAATGGGACAGTGGGTTGACACCCCAAAGTCTGGCCTTAAAGCAAGGGCAGGAAGGGAGAAAGGCTGTATTCGAACCGAACTAGGGAAGCCCTCAGAGAACACTTTTCTCTGTCCACACAGAGTCTGTGTCTTCAGCTTCCACCTTCTACTGACCCCCAAAGAGTAGGGAGGGCTCCTTAGAGGATCTTCTCCCTCATAGAAAGGTGTTTTTTCCTACTGATGAAGAGCACAGCTTGCTGGACATCCTCTTCAGAGGTGGAAATGCTTCGAAGGGCGAGGAAGGGGAGAGCTTAGGAGTAGAGAGGTACTCAGTGCTGAGCATGAGTAATGCCTTGGGTCCAATCCCCAGCACACCATACTCCCCAAGAGTTGGGCTACTTTATGCCATGTGACCCTCATCATAATAATTTATTCCTTTCACAAATACTGGGGGATATGGTGGCTTGAGCAGGACCCCAAAATAGCATGTCTGTTTTGTCACTTCTTTGCACCTGTAATTGTTACTTTACTGGGAAGAAAGTCTTTGAAGATGTAATTAAGGGCCTGGAAGATGTTCCTTCTCTGTCACTGAGTTAGCCGTGCATCAGTGAGATGTGTACTTAAATGAACCCAAGAAGAAAAAGCAAACACAGAAAACTGGGCAGAGTCAAGTGATTGATATAAGAAATGCGTAGGCCAGCAGAAGCCAGGCAGGCAGAGAGGGTGGTGCAAGGCTCCTGAGGGAGGACTTCCGGATTCTCAGCACATGGGGACGGGTGTCTGCTCTAAGCCAGGATGTGGTCATTTGTAACAGCAGCTCAGGGAAGCTCATATGAGGACATCCATACCCCAGGCTGGCTGCTTCCTGTCTGCACAGCAGAAGGGGCTCACTGGGTGTGAATGATACCCAGGCAGCTGCCCAACAACCTCACATGTTCCAGTCTTCAACCTAGACCATGGCCCTTTGTAGACACACACATCCTGTATCAGAGTCTTATTGATCACGGCCTCACTTGTGTCATTTGTGAGCCTGAGCTGTAGTGGAGCTTGTGGGGACAAAGCAGTGACCTGTAGGACATAGCTTAGGGACACATCCAGAAGAGGCAGGTGAAGAATGAGACACAGAGAGGACCACACAGACAGGATGGAGGTTAGCTATCTTAATGGACTGAAACAGGGAACTACTCAAGCTCTTGTCTGAGACCCTCACAGCTGCCAGATTCAGTGACTTAAACCCTTAATCCCTTGTGATTAGTAATGGTGGCTTTCCAGGGACATTTGCTTTCCCCTGTTTATCTATAGTAGGTTCTTGTTGCTCTCCTCTTCAGTTGAAGACCTGTAACTGTTCTGGAACATTCTTGCCATCTCCCCTTGCCACTTGAAGCATAAGTCAGTCAAAACGTCTGGTTGGCTCTGCAGGTCTGAACGATTTCAGCTACCTCCACACAAACTGTTTTGAGCTGTCCATCTACGTGGGCTGTGATAAGTACCCGCACGAGAGTGAGCTGCCCGAGGAATGGGAGAATAATCGGGAGTCTCTGATTGTGTTCATGGAACAGGTATGCTGCACGTGTGGCTGGGAGGAGAGGAACTAGCTAAGAAACGGGTTGTGGGTGCGAAAATCACCATCATGGGAGAGGCAGGTGGTACTTGTGGCCCACACCTGATTCTTGGTGCTGTGACTATACCTCTGTGGTTGGCATCTGGATCTTATGCCAAGTCTGCCCTGCAAGGGTAGGATGCCTGGCACAGAGGGTAGGAGCCAGTTTCTTCCCCTCAGAAAGCTGTGAGTACACCTTTTGCTAGTTTGGAACCTCATGGGAAAGGCTCATTTTTCCTTTGCATAGGGAAAGGAGGAGAAGCCTTTACTGTAGAAACAGCAGCTTTGAAGCTGTGGTCTGAGTTGGCCAAAATTGCCATTGTAGATAACAGGTCCAGACTATCACTGAGAGGTTGCTGAGGCATCATAGATTGTCACATTATCCTACAGACAGGGAGGCTGAGGTACAGGCTCTGGCTGCTGTGTGTTGTGTGACATGGTTAGTTAGTAGATGCATTTTATTTAAAAAAAAATGCCCATTTTTTGATGGCCTTTGGTTTCCTTGTCTGTAGCTCCTATGTTACCAAGTCCATGGAAACCAGGAAAGTCCAAATAAGCATGCCTGGTAAAAGCTAAATTACACTTTCAGCTGGTGGTGCAAGCCTTTAATCCCAGCACTTGGGAGGCAGAAGTAGAAGAATGTCTTGAGTTCAAGGCCAGCCCAATCTCTACAGCAAATTCTGGGACAACCAGGGCTATATAATGAGACCCTGTCTCAAAATAAAATTGAAGAAAAATAAGAGTAAAAATAATAAAAATTAAATTCTAGTTTCCAGAGAAGTTATGTCTTATTTTTTCAGTCCCAGGGAGAGGACCCAGGTCTCATGAATGCTAGACAGGCATTCTATCTCTGCACCATGTCCCTAGCCTAGTGGGTGTATTTTAACGAAACTCAGAACTTAATGTTTTCACCTGGAAGATTTTAATTCCGACGAGAAAATTTCTGAATCAAAACATTCCACCAAATCCATGCAGAGCTGGGTGCATACTGAGCCTGATGTGGTGCTTTGAATGCTCTTGGGGAGGCCTGAGGCTGATGTGACCCCCACTGCTTGCTTCCTTATGCTGTTGGAGTACAGAGCTGGCTGGTGAGTCACTGTGTGTCATGTTTGCCACAGGTTCATCGAGGCATCAAAGGCCTAGTGAGAGATTTACATGGAAAGGGTATTCCGAGTGCCATCATCTCCGTGGAGGGTGTTGACCATGACATCCGGACAGGTATCGGCAAACGTGTATTCACTGCCTCAGTGAGAACTACCTGCTCCCTGCAGTGTGTTGCTTGCTTTTCAGTTGTGATTAGAGTTTAGTAAACTTAGCCACTGGCGTGCCAGTGGCCCAGCTGGTTAGTGCGGGGAACACAGATAGAAGCTTCTTATTCAGAACCGAATCAGCATCTCCTCCGTCAGATTACCAAGAGACCCCTGACACTGTTTTTTTTTTTCTTCCATCCTGGCTAGTTGGCTCTCCTTGCACCTTCCCTGGGACAGTTTGGAGCAACTATCAAAACTCCAGTGGCAATGAAAGCTTCTTGGAAGTTAGGGGCTGTTGTGCGGCATCATTGCTGTTTCCCCTTAGTTATAGAGTGTTTCGCTTTGTAGAATTTCTGCCACTTGCCCTAGATACTACAGCCATTGTCCATAAGACTTCACTCAGTATTGAATGGAAATTTATACACAGTATTCATTCATTCATTCATTCATTCATTCATTCATTCATTCATCACTTCATCACTTCATCAGTTCAATAGACATGGACCAAGTCTTCATAATTTGCCAGCAACCATGCAGGGTGCTAATTTCTGTGAATGACTGAGGAACCATTTGTTCTATGTAGAATCTGTGTGCTAAATATTGCTTAAATGCTCCTTTCAAAGAGTACTTCTTAAAGCAGCCTTCACCATTCCTTACACTACTTAGTGCCTGGTAGGCAATGTAGGGAACCACAGGGGCTCTGCACAGTGGGAGGTAAAAAGGCCCTGGGGCCCTGTAAGCCTAGATGAGAATGCTTTGCCTAATGGGCTCTGACTTTCAAGCCCTGTAATCAAGCAGGCAGTTTGGATGAGCTAATGGGAAATGCAGCTCACCCCCTCAACTTCCTCCTATAAATAATTCCCCAGCACATGCTCTGGGCGGATGCCTCCCATATTCCACACAGGGCTCCTTACAAGCATCCTCCACGCTCACCAGAAGTGCTGAACTTGCTTTGATTTTTGTATGAGGCTTATATGATCTGACAAGTTTCATTTCAGGAGAAATTTGTATAGTGTAAACAGAGGCATTAAACAGAATCCCAGAAAGGGAGCTAGAAAGAGAATTTTAAGAAGCACGTCTGGGTTAGAATTTCATATGCTGTCCATTGCTTAGAAGACAGCAATTTGAACTGCAAATGGATGACACTTACTGGGCTTGGGGGTGACCCTTTCTAAACGTAAGTTACAAGCAGCATCCACAGTGTTAACCTTGCATGGAGGCTACATGGGGTGTTTACTCCAGAACACTCGCTCAGGTGTTCAATGGAGTTGTTCAATGAGTTCAAAGGACTCAATATGAGGCTCCCTCTTTGTCCTCCAGTGTATAATTCTAGGATAAACTTCATCAGGCAAGAAGCAGAAATAACAAGAACCCCAGGTATAAGGTGGAAAAGCATTGTCCATGATCTTCTGACAGAGCAGCCAAACAGAGAGAAAGCCAGGAAGATTCATGTTTAAGAAGTGGAAACTTCTAGATTACAGAACCAACATCTCTTGTTTTGACTCTGTGAAGTGAAGATGGTCCCCATCATTTTCTTCTTTTTAGCTTGGTTTATTGGGCACTGACTGTGTGCCAAGAACTACTGCCACAAACAGCAAGGATGTCTCTGACCACTGAGTATGGTTCCTGGTGGAAGAGATCTACACTTAATTGTTAGGGAGAATAACAATACTATAGATGACAACCAGTGCCAAAAAGGAAATGCAACAGGGAGCTACAGAGACAGGCAAAAAAAAGGCAAAGTGGGTCCCTCAGTAAAGCAGGAATACAGGCTAGCCCTTAGAAGAGCAAAGATGGCATGCCAAAGGGAGAAAACAGAATGACAAAGCATCTACTTAGAGTCAAGAAAAAGGGCAAAGGTGGTTTGGTGGATAAATCACTTGCTGTAGAAGCATGAGGACCAGAGTTCAAATCCTCAGCAGCCATGTATATACTGGGTTAGTTTAGAAGAATCTCCTATGATCCTAATGCTCAGGAATAAGAGACAGGGGCTCACACACACACACACACACACACACACACACACACACACACACACACAAGGTGGTCAGTCCTGGGTATAATGTTGGCCAGTCTGGCTGGTATGTAATTCTCCTTTTAAGGACCTCTGCAACCCAGAGTTCCTTGAGCCATGCTGAGCAAGCAGTGCCCTTCACGTGTCCTTTCACCCTCTCAACTTTCCTTCTACAAGGTGGTGTCTCTGAGAGTGAGAGTGGCTCCCTTGCTCTCCTCATAGCTCTGTGTGAAGACATGACATCCTTTAGCATATGTCTTATACTATAGTCCACCCATAATTGAATCTCAGCATTGCTTCTTTGAGTGTGGCCAGGTGAGTAGAATGGCTGAAAGGAAATGAGTAGGCAGGAGGCCAGTACTCAGGCCTGCATGAAAAAGCCACAGTGGAGAATTAGTAAAGCCCCAGAGTCCATTGCCTAAGGCTGTTCTGACCCTCCTAGAGCTAAGGAAAGAATCCACTGGGTAAGGTACCTGTGCTGAAACTGGGTATCAGGGTTCCTCCTCAGCCCTGCCTGCAGCATGCGAGTTTTCATGGGTCTTTCCCTGCCTTGAGTCTCCTATATAACTGCCCCTGCAGCTCCCAAGTTTCTCTGCCCAACTCCATAGAATGAGGGCTGGGGTAGTGTGCAGACACCAGAGCCATCTCCTGGGCAGCAGTCTGTTCTTGAACTTTTTAGAAGCCAAGACCTTTCCTCTTTTAGAAATGATTCATTCTTTTTTATTCCTAGCTATGCAAAAGGGAGCCAGGAAGCTATGAGCTGCTGACTGCAGGATACCATTTTGTGGCCAGGGCATAATGTTTCTGAGTTCACATTTATAATGAATGGCCTGTATTGTCACATAGGCAAGTCTTCTGGAGATCTCATCTCCAACTTGGCTCATGCACTGTGGGGAGTCTATACCCTAAGCCCGGTCCTGTTGAAACATTAAAACAGCTGCCAAAGAGAAAACCATCTTGACTTCCAGAGTGCTGCAAGCACTTGATCCTGGGAGCTTAGGGCCCTCTCTGCTGGGCTGGTCATACACTAGGGCTGGGAATACTTATGCTAGAAAGGACCTGTTCTGAGGTCTCCTGCTTCCTTTTTCCAGCTAGTGATGGGGATTACTGGCGCCTACTGAACCCTGGTGAGTATGTGGTCACAGCCAAGGCAGAAGGCTTTATCACCTCCACCAAGAACTGCATGGTTGGCTACGACATGGGCGCTACTCGATGTGACTTCACGCTCAGCAAGACCAACATGGCTAGGATAAGAGAAATCATGGAGACATTTGGGAAGCAGCCTGTCAACCTACCAGCCAGGCGTCTGAAGCTGCGGGGACGGAAAAGGCGGCAGCGTGGGTGACCCTCTCTGGGACACTTGAGACATACCCCAGACTGCAAATGAAATCCACTCCAGTAGTAATTTTGTAGCAGGCCCTCACTGTTATTTTGTCTGTAATTCAAGAGACACCCAGGAACATGCCTGTATGACTTGGCTGGTCCCAAAGTGGGGGAGGGCTGGCGGCTAAGGATGTTTTCTTTCCTTTGTTCTCATTTATACAAATACCTTGGACAGAGCAGCAGAGAAAGGCTGGTGGCAGTGAGGGAATTCAGTGAGTCAGTCTGGGAATCTGGAAAAGGTGCTTGCCCACTGGCTGTCCAGGGAGGGAAATCGGGGCTTCCCCTGTTTGCGTGACATTCAAGTTCGCCAGTGCATTCACAAATTCACAGTTGACATTGCAGCACCCAGGGAACCCTTTGTCCTGGATGTTATCATTTGAGATGCTCTCATGCAGCCTAAGAAAAATCTATCCCCTCTGGCCCCAGGGGACAATCCAAACTGCTATATACACATTCTGCTTTCTATTGACAATAGAGGCATTTATTTCCAAGTGAGCATCACTGAGTCCTGAGTCAGCTCTGTTCCCTTTTCCAACAAAGCATGTCTTCCTGAGAGTGGATAGAAGTGGAGAGCATCCAAGGGTGATTGCTGAGCAGCAGACCTTGAGGGTATTGGTGCATGTAAACTAGGTCCCCAGAGAGTTCCTAAACCCTTTGCTACTCTTATTAGTCCTGTGGTGGAGAGAGCCAGGCATGCTAAGGCATCCAGAGCAGTCAGCCTTGGGCATCACAGGAAAGAGCTTGAAGGAGGCAAACCCAGAGTTTCTCTGTGCTCTGGGATGAGGGCTCCAGGTTGTCCCTACCAGGAGGGGAGTTATGAGGAACATATAGAAGGCCACATCTTTCCAATCAAACATCATGTGATAAAAAAAAAAGAGAGCAATCTTAGAATTACCTGGGGCATGTCAGTTTGGGAGAGGTTGCTGAAGCACTGTGTGAGGGAACAGTGTGTCTTGTCTCTGTTCATCCTGCTGCCTCCTTGACCTGGGGAGAATGAAAAATAAAATAAAGCAAATATAAGATTTTCTCATGTGTTTTTTTTTTTGTTTTGTTTTGTTTTGTTTTTCAGGTAGATAAGCAGCACCCAGTCCTCTGTGACTATAGTCATTAGGGTCAGATTCTGAGCTCTTTCAGCCCCAATCATCTGAGTTCTGCTACTTGTCCTTAATATGCCAGGTGAAAAGACAGATAATGGTGAAAAGCAAAGTGAGAAAGAAGTATTCAATGTAGAGTGCCGGGGAGAAGAACGAATAAAGAATTCTGTGACCCTCCTCAAAAAGCCTTCTCTGGGTCTGTTTAAATAGAGGGTAAGAGGCAGGCACAGAGTCCTGGGCCCCGTCTACAACTGACTCATTATCTCTGCTTCAGTCAGTCCTGTACCGAGGTCAGAACTGTCTAAAATCTCTTCCTGGGAGAAGTTCCTTGCCTGATTCACCCTAATAAGAGATTCCTGGGAAAATCTCAGTTCCTTGGGGACCATTGTTTCCTTAGTCTGACAGCCAAAGGGAGGGGCACAGGTGTCTTTAGAATCTCTTCATTTCTGCCAGATTGGTTACCACACACCACTCTTTCTGAGTTTGGCCCCCTTGGAGGAGGTGCCTGTTCAAGCCTCTGTGAATCTGAGTTCCAGTTGCTGACAGCTGTGCATCCTCTGCCTCTTCCTGGGAGAGACACATGCGTGGACACACTGGAGATTCCAATGAATGTCCTTACACAAATATCCTCATCCGCATTCTGACAGTCAGCACGGGGTTGGGGCAGCGAGCTCTTCTGATAAAGATCAGACTGTCGGTGTCTGATGGTTAACAAACTGTAACCATTCATGTTGAGATAGCTCAGGTCAGTCAGTGGTCACACACAAGGGTGGGCACAGCTGTGATTCAGAAAACTACCCAAACAGGCAGGTAGCTGGATATGGCCCTCCAGTCTGGACATAGTTAACTTCTATTGTAAGCCTGTGTTGTCCAATAGAATTTTCTGGGCTGGTGGAAATAGCTTATTCTGTGTGCTGTTGAATGCGGTGGCCACTAACCTCTGCATAGTTGTTGTACTTTGGAACCAGCTCTTTAGTATTTTATAGGTCCATTTAATTGAAATTTGACTTCCAACATCCATTGGTGGCTGGAGGCTGTGACTAAACCCACCACAGAAAGGCTTACAGCACCAGAGATGTGGGCAGTGCTACAAAGCCTTTAAGGTTCTGGGTTATCTTTGTAGTTCAGCAGAGTGAACATATCACAAACAGGTCTGCTGCTGTCCCCTGTTGACACCAGACTCCAACTTTTTTTTTTTTTTTTTTGGCTTTCCAAAATATACTGGTAATCAGCCACAATCCATGAGTCCTCCAGGCCCGCAGCACCAGACCAGGCCTAATAAGGCATCCAGCTTTGCTGACTGACTTGCCACCAGGATCTCAGCTTCTCCAGTGTACAGACAGCCATTGATGGAGTGTGTGGGCTCTATCATGCAAGCACATCAGGGAATCCTTCTTTTATGTATATATCGGTTCCGCTCCTCTAGAGAACCCTGTCCAATGCAAGGGTCATACCCGATCATGCATCCCGAGTAAAGCCATGCTGCATAACCATTTTCACAATGGTTCCTTAGTAAAGCCAAGAACAGTCTTCCTGTGCCTGTGCAAACAACCACACAGAGTCACACCAAGCAGGAGGGCTCGGGAGAGACCCCGGAATCTGGAGGGAAAAATCCAAGACAAACAGTTCACTGTGTAATCTGGTCCTTCACTGTGGTCTGGAGAAGCTGGCATGTCCCTTGCGGGCAGGTGTCAGGGGTCGGCAGGGCCAGGGCTGGTTTAAAGCCAGCGGTAAGATACCATTGCTACACGCAGTGTTCACTGTTGCTCTGCTCACAAAGTATCTGCTCACGGGTGTTTAAAATGAAATCTTCTTTTTCAGTGTCCAAGATGGAAACATGAATAGTTATAACCTTGTGTGTGTGTGCTCCCAGAAAGCAAAAGCTCATTGAGATCCTCTATGAATTTTAAGTTGAGGGGTATCTTTTTTAAAAAATCATTTTTGAAGGTTTTTTTTTTTCCCATTTACTTTATGTGTATGGTGTTTTGCCTAGATGTATGTATGTGTACCACATGTGTGCCTGATGTGAAAGGCGGTCAGAAGAGGGCATCAGATGCCCCGGAACTGGGGTGGCAGCTAGTTGTGAGACACCATGTTGGTTCTGGGAACTGAACCTGGGTCCTTTGCAAGAGCAGCAAGTGCTCTTAATCGTTGAACTACCCCTCTGGCTTCCAGGATCTTAAATGTTTTTAAATACTGAGAAATGTCAAACCAGGTGGTAGTGGTGGAGCACGGGAGGCAGACGCAGGCAGATCTCTGAGTTCGAGGCCAGCCTGGTCCACAGAGCAAGTTCCAGGACAACTAGGGCTACACAGAGAAATCCTGTCTCGAAGAACAGAAGAAAGAAAAGAAAACTGAGAAATGTTGCTTTGGGAGGAAACTCCTGTTTTACCTGAAAAGCAGAAGCGCATGCAATGCTGTTGCTTCGTGTGGTCGCAGCCTCAAACACAGAGTTGTAGTTTCATTGTGAAATGTCTCCAACAGGTTCGGGTGTTTGAACATTTGGTCGCTGCAGGTGGTTCTGTTCTGAAAGTCTGAGGAGCTGCTGGGGGTGGGCCTTGGGGTTTTGTAGCCTAGATCCTGTCCTCCATTTCTTGACGACAGAGGCAATGTGACCAGCAATTACACAGACGACACGCAGACATACAGACACACACACACACACAAACACACACAATTTTTTGAAGTGTTGGGGATTGAACCGAACCCAGTGTCTCATGCATGCTGGCAAGTATTCTATCACTGAGCTATCTCCCAGCCATTTTAACTTTATTTTGAGATAGGCCCTCATAGTCTAGCCTCAGAACTCCTGATCTTGCTAACTCTTGACTCCTGAACCACTGAGATCACAAGAGTTTGACACCCTATTGGGCTTTAGTTATATGTTAAGCAAAGTAAAGCTTCCCTTTCATAGAGTGAACCTCATGACAGCTCCTGGTGAGCTTTGTGTGACATACCAGCCACTTCCCTAAGAGAGCCCACTTTTTACTTAACTACTGGCTAAAGGTGTATTCCTTTCTCCCTTATGGACCACCTCACAGAGACAAAATCATACACTCATTAATAACAAACAAAGCATATAAAATTGGAAGCAAATACCTACAAATTCAAAACCACGTGTAACTGTCAACACTTCCCTTTGTACTAAGGAGAGAGCTCCTTAATGGTTAGTGTTTCTACTTGATAGAATCTAGAACTACCTGGAGATGTGCTTCTGGCCATGTCTGTCGAGAGTTAGCCTGATTTCAGTAATTGATATGGGAAGATGCTTGCTAACTGTGGGTGGGACCATTTGTTCCCCGGGTAGGGGACACTGGGACATATAAGATGGAGAAAGGGAGGCCAGCAGGCACTTGCATTCATTTATCCCTCCATCTCCCGTCTGATTGTGGACGTGATGTGACTGGCTGCTTCCAGCTCCTGCCGCCCTGGCTTGTCCTGATAAGGGACTGTTGCCTGGAATCAACCTTTCCCCTTTTAATTTTATCACAGGAACAAGCGAGTCACTGGGGCACAGATACCCATCATCTAGTGCATAAGGCAATTTAATATCAACCCAAGGATTTAAATCAAAGATCCTGGAAATAATGTTTAATCCAACATACTAAAAGTCATAATTACTGTTGGAATATGGAGTTTCTTGGAATAATGATTCAATTTGCTTAAACACAAATTTATGTATTTTTTATAACCTTCAACATTTACTATGAATAACATTATCTTATATAATGACTAAGCCTGACCAAGTTTAGAGAAAGCACATACAGTAGAATAAAACATAGCTCATGTTTATTTATAGCATTAATTAGAGAAGATGTGACTGTTTTTATTAAATCCCAATGATTAAACCAGTCTCATTTGCTGAAGACTTACCTTAATTATATGCACTCCTAAAACACTTGTAAATTAGCCAACATGTTCAAAAGTTAAGGCCGTTCTTTCCATGAAAATTTAATCTCTAGAAGTATATGCCTATACACCAATCAGAATCTAGCTTCTCAAATTTAAGGGAGTTTTAAAAAGAAATTTCTTAATAACCTCTGACTTCAGGGAAACATTCAGTACAGAATGAAGAGGTCTGGGGGAGGGGCTCGGAGGTAAAGTTCTTGCCTAGCATGCACCAGGCCCCTGTGTTCAATCCTCAGCCACAAAAACAAGTAAGCAATAAAAGGCAATGGTGCTCTTGGGGTGCAGGCGCCCAGAGGTATGGCTGCGCTCTTGCAGATAGTTAATAGTTCCAATGCTACAGTCGTAGTTGCTATTCACAAACTGCCACAGGTTCTTACAGAGATTGGTTATCCTTCCCAGGAGGACCAGAATCCTTGCATTTGTTCAGTTGATGGAGGGACCAACAGAAGTCTGTGTAAAGGTGAGTTCTCATTCCCACAGCAAGCTCTGCCTCTTCAGTTCTGAGGGGGACCCTGACTTTGGGATGCTGTATTAGTCAAAGTTCTCTAAAGGAATAGAACTGGCTTAAAAGGGAATTTATTATTTCATGTAGTCCACAGTGTCTGTCTCACAATGGAAACACAGAGGGTCCAGCAGTTGTTCAGACTGAGATTGGATGTTTATGCAATCCCAGTCTGGTGCTGGAGTCTGGAAGGATTCCTACAGAGTTGCTGGGTTTTAGTTTATGTCGGAATCTCACAGCAACAGTGTAGACAAACTTGTCAGTGAGAGTGAGGACAAGCAGGCAAAAGGCAAAGTTTCCTTCTTCCATGTCTTTTTGTGGAGGCTGCCAGTAGGAGGTGTGGTCTAGATTTACTGTGGGTCTTCCTACTTTAAATAATTGGATTAAGAAAATCCCTCACAGGCTTGGGTTTTAGCTGAATCCGGATGTATTCAAGTTGAGCACCAAGATTAGCCATCACAAATGCCCAAGTAGTATCATGGAATTACTTTGATTGTGGGGAGGGAGAGGCTGGAGAAATGGTTCAGGAGCTTAAAAAGTTCTTAACCCTAACTGCTCTTCCAGAGGACCCAAGTCCAGAGCCCAGAACCCAAGTCAGGGGCACACCACTGCCTGGAGTCACAGCGTCAGGGGATTGATACCTTCTTCTGGCCTTCACAGGCACCTGCACCTATGTAGCATTCTCTCTCTCTCTCTCTCTCAGAGCATGTGCACACACGTACATGTGAAAATTCACACACATACATAGGTTTTAAAAACTATATCTGGGGCCAGACAGATGGCTCAGAGGTTAAGAGCGCACACTGCTGTGTCAGGCAGCTCTGGAGTTTGATTCTCAGTACTCACATCAGGCTCCTTGCAGACACCTGTACCTTCAGCTCCAGAAAGAGCCATCACCTATGGCATACGGGGCGGCCCCGCACTTATATACAAGTATCCACACACATACACATATAATTCAATTTTTTAAAATTCCCACACATCTGGTCACAGAAATCTTCTGTTTTGAGTGTTGAGAGGCGGTAGGAAAAGCCTTTGGTTTTGTTTGTTTGTTTGTTTGTTTGTTTTGTTTTGTTTTTCTTTTCCTATACCATATATGGACAGAAAAAAAAAAGGCTGCATTTCCTAGCTATTCTTGTGGGTACTGGTGGTGCCATGTTTAATCTCTAGGAACTATAGGTGACAGTTCTAGGAAGGCTCGCAAAGGAGTGTCTCCTTTGTTTTCTCCTGACAGCTTGGAGCAGAGGCACAGAGCCTGCCTCTTCTGCAGCCATCTTTGATGACTAATTTAGAAGGGAACCAAGCTTTTAAGGATGACAGAGCTTGGAGAATCAGAATGCTGCCTCATCAGTCCCCAGCTGCCTTCCTCTGGACACATCAGCCACTCTTGACTTCATTTGCTGATGGTTTAATGTTACATGTTG
Source organism: Psammomys obesus (assembly GCF_907164565.1). Lineage (NCBI taxonomy): Eukaryota > Metazoa > Chordata > Mammalia > Rodentia > Muridae > Psammomys > Psammomys obesus. The sequence continues at coordinate 3,354,638 of NW_026590767.1, read as the reverse complement.
TAGAACATCCAATGGTACCTACTGCAGAGCATCTGTGTCCCAGCAATGCAAAGGTCAGCATGGCCAAGTGCTAAGCAACATTGGAACCAGGAGTTAGCTAGCCCGTTTTCTAATTTTATCCTCCTTAGGGATTTGAAAGCTGAAGCCAAAATGCTGGGCTGTGATCGAAACTTCATGCTTACTGTGTCACTCATGACTGGGGGTTTTTATATTCTGTCTCTCCTGTAGGTCCGTTGCGCAGTCTCATTCTCTGCTGTTTCTGGGCTGACAAAGTTCGCTGTGCATTGTTAAGTAGTGTGGAGAGAGCATTCAGTGTTCCAGCATGCTGCCTTTGCTGCAGCACTAAATGTCACCATCCTCACACATTTGCATGGGAGCACCCAGGCTACAAAACCAGAATCTACCTCGCTGGCCTACTCAATTCTGCATTTATAAAGAATGAAAACTCAACGGCTTCTGGATGCCGCTTTTCTTTTCTAGTTGCTTGCCCACAAAGAGCTGTACCAAATACTTCCTTGAATTTAGAAGCGATCAGAGGCAATCAAATATTCTCCAAGGATGCTAGGCATCCTCTCATACCTGACCACCTGCAGCCTGCTCTGTGACCCAGCTGCGCATCCTCTTTTTGCCTTTGCGAATCCTCCAGAACAGAGGTGACAGTGGTGGGTGAGCCCCTTGCTCAAACAGGCCCTATGTGAGGAGCTTGCTCTCCTGTGGCTGGGCATAGATTTGAGTCTACCCTTTGTCTCTCCCCACTCATAGCTAGTGGCGAACAAGCCTGCAGCTAGGAGGGACCTTTCTGCTTTGGTAAACTCATCTCCATTTATTTTAGGCCTGCTGGGGCAATGCAGCCTTTACATTTACTTAGCACTTTGCCCACCATCATTTTATTTGTTCCTCTCCACGATTCCTCCTCTCCTGCTGTGCAAATGAGGAGATGGTTGGAGATGGTAGTGGCTAATTGACTACTCTATCAGTAAGGGCTGCACAGGAGGGGCTGTGCTGCCCCAAGCCCTTTTAGCGTGGAGCAGGAAAACAAATTGCATTAGCTAAACTCTGGCTCCTGACTATGTTTGCTTGGGGTTCACAGCTTCAGATAACACCATATGGCTTCTTCCATAAGAAAGGCTTCCTTCCAAGTGTCCTAGCTCTAGGTCTTTCTCCCCCTGCAGCATTGTCTATCTCAGAACTATTGTCTGTCTCAGGCTGTGTCTGTTGAGAGCAAAACCCTGTGCTACTGGTGCAACTGGAATCTTGCAGAAGTGAATCAGGATAATGTTATTCACTTTAGAGCTGGGAGATTTTGCACAGAAATGGACCCCAACTATTCAATAAACATGTAACATTCTGGAACCTTCTTCCAAAAAGGAAATCTTGTGGCCTGAGCTAACCATGTTACAGAATACATAAGACTCTTGTTTCTTGTCATATGATTTTTTTGGTGGGAAAAAACAAACAAACAAACAAAAAACAACAACCTTGCTGAGTTTGCTGTAATCTGGCCTCCTGGTGAGAAGACAATGGGTGAAAGCAGAAAGTCTAAGAAACCAGTGTTTAGTGAAAGGATTGATACTTGAGTCTTCCAGACAAGATCAGAAAGCAATGTATTTAGTAAACTATTTAGTTTAATAATGTGCGTTGGTTTGGAGTTTCCCAAAAGTCAAGTCTGAAGAAGAACTGGGGTACTGGGAGCTTATTTGGGGGTGATGATCACTGAATTGAGACTGAGGAAGAAGGAGCAGTGGTGGGTGAAGGCGATAAGGCCACTGACATGAGCATGGTCACTCCTACCATGGGGATCTTTAAGAACAGGAGTCCTGTGTAGCCTAGGCTGGCCTCGTACTCCTGATCCTCCTGCCTCTGCCTCCTTCAGCAAATCCTACCAGTGTGCACCACCACAAACGTGCAGGGAATCTTATGTAAGAAGTGGGAAATAGTAAGATCTGGAGAGGACAGGAACCCCACCAAGGAGAGCAACAGAACCAGAAAATTTGAACACAGGGGTCTTCCCAGAAACTCATACTCCAACCAAGTACCAGGCATGGAGATAACCTAGAACCCCTGCACAGATGTAGTCCATGGCAGCTTAGTGTCCAAGTGGGTTACATAGTAATGAGAAGAGGGACTGCCTCTGACATAATCTGATAGGCCTGTTCTTTGATCACCTCCCCCTGAGGGGGGAGCAGCCTTACCAGGCCACAGAAGATAACAATGCAGCCACTTCTGATGAGATCTGATAGACTAAGATCAGAAGGAAGGAGAGTCCTTATCAGTCCCCTATCAGTGGACTTGGGGAGGGGCATGCGTGAAGAAGGGGGAGGGAGGGTTGGATCGGGAGGGTAAGAGGGAGGGGCTTATGGGAGGATACAAAGTGAATAAACTGTAATTAATAAAAATAAATAAATTTAATTATATATATAAAAAAGAACAGGAGTCCTTTTGCAATCGTCCAGTGAAGGACAGAAAGTGGGAGTGTTGCCCCTGCTTCTTGCCTGCTGGGCAAGGGCTGCTCCTGGGGTGCTAACTCCGTGCACTCTCCAATACACTTGGATGAGGCCTGAAGGACTCCTGAGGAAAAAGGCTATTCAAGAAGAGGTTGGTGTAAAAAGTGAGCAGCACAGAGCATTTGGGGTGAGGCATACTCTGCCAGCAGAAAGTGAATGTGAAACTGAGATCAGAGGAGACAGAGACCCCATTCCCCATGAGCAAAAGACAGCTGTGAGAGGAGCACCTGAGACACTCCCCATGCAGGTGAGGACTGAATGGCGGATGTTCTGAATCCATCCTGACAACACTTGGACTGGGAAGACCAATGCCTCTCTTCTCAGTTCCCTGATGCACTAATGGCCATAAAAACTCTACATGAAACCTCCTATATCCAAAAAGCAGGAATCGAATGGGACATTGATCAGGCAGAACCCTGATCACCAACTCGTTCATTTAATGAGTTAGTGACCCCTACTGCTTACCAAGCATCATTCCGCAGTCAGTCGATACAGCAAGGGAGGGAGCAGGAGAGGATTCTGTCCTTATGGACATGGGATTTGTTTGTTTGTTTGTGTCCCTTCCACCCTTACTTTTAGCCCCAGTAGGCATGCCACAGGTGTGTAAAAGAAATTATTTCCAAAATATCAGAGTCTCTGCTTGTTACTGATTGATTAAATAAAATGGAATGAGCTAATGGCAAGATGAAGCTATATTCTATAAATGCAGGTTGATCGGGGCAGTGAGTGAGGAAAGGGGGGAGGGGGAGCACATGCAGGGGGTGGAGAAGGGAGAGAGAGAGTGCAGGAAGGGGGTAAGGGAAAGAAAGGGTGGAAAGTGGGCGACGGAACCAAGATGTCTGGATTATACAGTGAAGGGCCTCTGGGAGAGAAGCCCCGTCCCCAGGTGGAGGGCTGGGTATGGCAACCATGCCCTGCAGCAGGTAGGGACTTTAACAACCCAGCCTTTTGTTGATACTAAATGAATAATGGGCAAAGAATCTTATCTGGTTACTTCCAGGTGACATTGGGAGTATTGATTTTGGGCCATGGGCCAAAAAGCTGGAATATTGGCCAAGTTCTAAGACCAGGGTGTTCTATTTGCTGTCCAGGATCTGTGAGACCATCTGCGACTAGGAAACTGCAGGTCCAGCTGATGCAGTCTGTGAGGTTTAGGTCAGAGCACCTGAGCTCTGGATGCAGCTCAGCTCTCGAGGAAACAAAATGCCGGAACATATATATGTTGGGGCAGAAGATAAAGGTAAAGAGTTTAGAAAGAGAAATTTTTTCTTAGGTGTACATTTGAAACTTTTAGGCTCATAGACTTTTAGGCCCATGGTCTTGGTAGTTGGGGGAGGGGCCCAAATCCAGGGGAGGAATTCCACCCTCTGGAATAGGCAGGCTGGGACAGGCTGTTGATTGGCAGTACTTATCTGGGGCATGGCCTGTGGATTCCAGTGGATCTCCAGAAGCTTACAAGAAACTTTTTAAGTTTACAAAAAGAGACAAATTGGCTTGGGGGACTATATAAAATCTAATTAATGTTAAATCTCTGAACAGTCTTAACACAAAAACATTGAAATACCTTCCCATACCCTTAACCACTTTATCAGAAGCTCAGATCTTACATAAATTGTACATTTTTGAGAGGGCGGGTGAAGCCTTGGTTTCTGCTGTTAAAATGATCTTCAAACCCATCAGAGACCTGAGAAGGATAAATTACCTCAGGAGCACAATCCAAGTGGCCTATGTATTGGTTAATATGACAGAGGCTTACCCATTATCCAGACGGCCTTCCCATTAGGCTCCTGTGGTATCAGTGGCTCTTGTGGGCACAAGTCCTAAGGCAGCATAGGAGCATCAGTCTTGGGGTGCTGGGCCCAGCAAATCTGAGAGGAGAAATTTTGTGGAGGAGGAATTTGGGAGAATGACTGATGTTAGTTTGTCTAGGCAAAATGGGGCAGTCAGCTCTCCCAGGATACTGTTTTTCCACAGTTCAGGCAGCGGGCCAGTTGGGGCAGTCTTGCCTGGTATCATAGAATCCAGGTGGAGTCATCTGTTGTTGTACCCAAATCTTCCTGGAGGCTGTGGGTTCACTGCTAGAAGCTGGGGTCTCTGTCATATTAAGCTTTTTTATTAAGCACTTAAATGTACTATTCTGCAGATTTTCTAACAGGTTTGAGGACCATGATCTATTAAGTATAGTTAAACCAAACAAATTTGGATCGCATAGTTACCCATCCTAGGCTTAACTGTGAAAACATAAAACAAGAGACTATTTTTTTTTGTTTGTTTGTTTTGTTTAGCATGACTGTAAACGTATTTCTGAACTAGTATCAAAGGAAAACGTTCAGTCATAGATACAGTTCATAGACTGGCCATCCTGCTGATCCTATCACACTGCATCATTACAGACTGAACAGCAAAAGCTTAAAAAGAGGAGACAAAACCATGGCTCCACCCCTTTATCCCAAAACCAACATGGCGATCAGCCACGCGTTTTAAGCGGACCACAGCTGGAAATTTAAAACTGGATCGCCAGTGCCACACCACCCTGCCCTCAGCTACGCCGCCTACCCGTCTCCACCCTTTGAGCCCTTGCATGAGTGTAGGGATGGAGTAAGGGGAACCTGGAGCCAAGTTTGCAGACACAGCCTCAGGAAGTGGGAAAAACTGGACCGATAGTTTGGAAATTTTCCGCAGACACCCAAGAGGCGTCTGGGGATCAATTTTTGACCCAGAAGCACCCATTTTCCCAGCCTTCGCCAGAATCCCAAGATTGTTGAAGTGGAGTCTCAAATCAGTAATCTGGAATTGGCAGATTTGGCGAGGTTAATCTAGGAAAAGAGGTCTCTGAAACGTGAGATTACCTTGGAACAAAGGGCACTTACTGAATCCAAAACTGCCTCAGTGGAGAGGGAGGTGGGAGGGGAGAAGCGGTAGGCCCCACCTTGCCGAGAGAGTTGCTCGGCTGAGTACTCAGCTTCTCTGGGGTTTGAAGATGACCCGGTCACAGCAGGTGAACTATGAGGTGAAGGGAGTGGGCCCAGGAAGTCCAGCCTGTGGGGCTCAACTTCCCCGGAAGTCACAGGTGCCAGGTGATTGATTAAATAAAATGGAATTGGGCTAAGGGCGAGACGAAGCTATATTATGTAAATGCAGGTTTATTGGGAGCAGTGAGGGAGGGGGAAGGGGAAGGGAGGAAAGGGGTAGAAAAGGCAAAAGGGGAAGTGGAAGGCTTCCGTAGTGAAGGGCCTCTGGAGAGAAGCCCCGCCCCTAGGTAGAGGGCAGGGTATGACAGCCACGCCCTGCAGCAGAGACCACTGGTCAGAGACAGGGCGTGAATCTTTAGGTTACTCTATTCAGGGAGCCAGCAGTCTGAGCACAGCAGCAGGTTAACTTCCACAATTGCCTTATTCCTCATCTATAGCTAGCAGATTCTAGGGAGTGGAAGCAGCTGGGCAAAAACAGTCAGTCAGCCTGGAGCTCAGCCCCACCCCTCTGAGCCTTGGGATGTCTGTGCTTGTCTTGCCTCACCCCTCTTCCTGTGGCTGTCTGGGCTCCTCTTCTTGCACCACGGAGTTAGTTTGTGCTGGCTCAAGCTTTCATGTTCCAGGGACATCTGGTCCGGGGGGGGGGGGGGGAACTCAGAACAAACAAACCATTTAACATTGTGGAGACACTAAGGTACTAATAACATGTATGTGTGGGTTTTTCTTAGAACATGGAGTAGAGGTGTGTCTATTCAATACAGATTATGTAAGCACCCTTATCCGTCCCTCCTATCAATTACCATTCCCCACTGTAACACTAACACCTGTAAGGCCTGTATCATATGCTTACAGTGTGCCTCCAATGTACCTGGTTGTTTGACACCATAGTTTGTTTTTTGTTTGTTTGTTTTGTTTTGTTTTACTGGTATGGGAATTCTCCAGCACATGGTTGTATACATAAGAGCACATCTTATGCAACAGCAAGTAGTTAAGACTTGATGTAAAGTTTTTCTGAAACATGCTTATTTCTAGAACAAATACTATAGACAGAACACAAATAGGGATAAGTATTAGAAAACATCAAGGTTGATTCGGGTGGCCATGTGTAAGAACCATATTTTTAGACCCTCTTCATTTTAGTGCAGATGGAAAGGCTTGGCACAAGTCTTGTTAGCTTCTACACAGGGTCCTGTCATGTAGCCCAGAAGACTCTCAAACTCATTATCCTCCTGCTTCAGTCTCCCCAGTACTGAGATCAAAGGCATCATTATACCAAAGGTGAGTTTGTCTCAACTCTACCAACTCCCCTGCCCCCAAACCCCAAACCAAATTCTTGTCTCTGAAGAATTTTCTCTGAAGACATTGCTGATTCTGTCTTGATTATTTCTAATCACTCAGGGTGACATCTGTCCTGGTTGGCCTGATCTGATTCCATTGTTGAGGGGGTAAGTGACAAATATTAAGGATTTGGTGATACTTAGTGTTTGATTTTAAGCAACTTAGAGATATTCAGAAAGTCAACTGGCAACAATGTTTTACAAGAAGGCTATGAGGTCAACAGGATCACAAATTCTTTAGGAAAGGATACAAATCATGGATGACAGGACCTAGAACAGCCATAGTTAGGATGCTGTAGACAGTTTAGCATTTGACATTTTTCAATGTACGTTGATTTAGTGACTCCACTTCTTGAGCAGTTAAAAATCTTTACAACTTAACAGAAAACTAAGTAATCAGCTTGATCAAACTTATTTTTAAACCCATTTTTGTAAATGTTACCAAGAGTAAATCATTATCTTAAGATAATCTACTTGTTTTAAACAGAGAAGTAAATTCTGGCTTTCTATCAGAATACTTAATTTTGACTTTAACTGTTTTAATAACCTTTAATTATGATTCATATACCACTGTTGATTTTTGTCTTCCACAAACTTTTTCTGCTTACACATTCTGCAGGGTTCTTATGCTTCCTGGTTTCTCCCTCAATTTTCCTTTTCCACTTTGGAAAAATCCAGTCCTTAACTGTTACCACACACCCTTGTTTTATTACACAGAAATATCTCCTTATAAAAACAATTTCTCCTTTCCTCTTTACCTCCCTTCTAAAAGATTTCCACGTATTTATGTCATTTTACATATATTTCTCTCTCATTTGTCAGTTCCTTTTTACTTTATTTCTTTTCCTAATATCATGAGACAGAGCAACAAATACTTCTATCCACTTATTAGGAGAGAACTGAGCCAAAATAACATTTACCACATAATGTGATAAATTAAGATCTCCTGTCAGCATACCGACATGGCAGAAAGGTTTTGTGTGATACAAGGCCCAGGCAGATTTTATGACCACTTGGAAATTTTTAAAAGGCAACTTTACACATTTCTTCTTGTGTCTTACAAAAGTCAGAGAGTTACAGAACATTGTAGTCTAGCAAAATCTAGGCAAGAGAACAGGTTCTAGTGACCTTGGACAAAGGCACAAAGGAGGGAACAGAAAGGACTGGCAGTCTTCAGATGCTAACTCTAAAATTATAGTTTTTGGATACAAAAGGCACCCACTCATCTGAGGAGCCAGGGAGGATAGAATACAGGTGCCTTTTCTTTCAACAGAGACCTAAGTTTGTCAGACCACTATTTTGGAATGTGCCCAAAGGCGCTGTCCCAGGATCAGAGGCTGTGTCACCCATTCTAAAAGCTATAGCTCTTAGACAAATCAGATAAAGGAGAGCAAAGCAGAGATGTAACTTTAATTCTTAGGCCACACCACCCAGGAAGGAGAACCAGGTAGAATGGAAGCCAAACAAGTTTTCATCCAGGAACTAAACCAGGAGTTACAGCCATTCAGTTTATTAGGTATGAGTGATAGCTGCTTGGGGACTTCCCAGCCCAATGCCAGCATCCCCTGTCCAGACAACCTTTGAATTCTACCAACCAGTTCTGTGAGTTACCAGAGAGTCCCCAAACTGCACAAAACATGGGATCCTGCAGTCAATGTTGGTCATCACCTCAGGGGCCAATGAGCAGACTGGGAAATGGAACCTTCAAGTTGTTATTTATCCAGAGATCTAGCTATCCGAGGAGGCAGACTTGAAACCCTAAAAGCTACCTTACATCTTACCCCCAGACAGAGTTTATGCAGGGAGAAGGGGTGAGGGGAAACCACGGTGGCTAGTAACTCAGCCACATCTCTGAGACTTGTTTTTTCCGAGTTCCCCTCGCTATCATTTCCTTCATTCCTCCCCTCTCTGTGTGGATGTCTGGCATGAGGCTCATCTGGAAACTCCGAGTCTAATTAGCATCTGCCATTGTCAACCTTGTCTTCCTGTGGTGGCATCTAGGCTGGGGGTGGGGGTGGGGTAACTAAGAACTGCAAGTTGCTAACCGTGTGTGTGTGTGTGTGTGTGTGTGTGTGTGTGTGTGTGTACACACACACACACACACACGCATCCACAATGGTCTAGAAGATAGTGGGATCACGAGGTGAGGGGTCATCTCACTGAAGGGGAATGAGATGCCCCTGGGGAAAAGTACACCCCTTTGCTAAGCTGGCAGATCCCATTATCCACAATATCCTTTGGTGTCACTTAGCTAAAATAACTTCTGCAAACAAGCAGGTGTGGCTGATGAGCCAGGACACCACTAAGCCAAGGATGGGTGGGTGGCCATTCTCCATCTTGTTTGTCCCACATTTGAAGAAAGAGACTTCAGTGTGGCAGGAGTAATGGAACTGGCCTGAGAAAGACTGAGGCAAGGAGGGACTGTTCGGGGGATCAGAGCAGGTGAGAGATGGTGATACGGGCCTGGACAGGGCAGTGGGGACGGTGAGGCATCACACTGTAACTTGCTCTGGGGACTCCATGCTATGGGTTTCTGTGGAGATGCTGAGTCTCGGATTAACTTGCCTGAGACCCCCAGCCAATACTTACATAACAGGAAAGCTGGAGCTGACTCCAGTGCTTTCACCTGATTCTTCCTTCCTCTCATCTGACAGGACTCAGGCCAAGGTCACGAGGCTTCAGAGCCCAGGAATGAGTGAGTGCCACGGATCTTCCCCACTTATCTCACCCTTATTTGAGGCTCTATCTCTTTGGGCTTTACCCAGACAAACCCAGGGGCTGCTGGAGCATTGCAAAACCTCATCTTTAGACAAGCTTTTACTCAACTCTCAAATGTCTTCAGCAACATCCACCCAGCCCCCTCCTCATTCCGAGCCCGAGGGAATGGAAGCCATCATCATCAATCATACCGAAGGAGCATGTGCTTCAGCTTCATTAATTGCTTAGACTTCCCGAAGACGAGGGTGTTGGAAGAGGGTCGGGAGGTGTGCTGAGCTCTCTAAGTGATGCCTCCAAGTACCAGAAGCACAGTGGGTTTGTCCTACGCTGGTGGACAACCCGTACAGCATAATTAGCTGAGCTTTGCAATCCTTGCCTGTTCGGGCTCATACATCGTGTCCTGTTTCCCCGAACAGAAGAACTGCTATTTTACTGGAGCAGAAGTGCACCTTCTGTGTGAAAACACACACACACACATACACACACACACACACAAAACAAAACAGTTATTGACAATATCTGTGTTCTGTGAGGAAATTATGTAGAGATGTTTCAATCTCCTGAAAAATTGACAGGATCGGATTACACAGTTAAGGACTGTCAATCATCATTTGGCATAAGTGCCAGAGGCAGATCTATGTATGTTCCTTCTCAGCATGGATTCTGTATTTAACACTTCCTAGGTGAGAGATAGATAGTTGTAGGCAGGAGACTGTGAGGTTCCTCCAGGGACCCCCTTCCTTAGCAACACTTGCCTGCTCTCAGCCTCTTACTTGTGATGTTCATTTTCTCCACCAACTTGATTGGATTAGGAAACACCCATGCCATTAATGAAGAACAGTTTTCCAGTAGAGGTTTAACCAAGGCCAAAAGGCCTGCCTTGATTGTGGCCGGGGTCCTGGGCTGAAAAAAGGAAAAAGTCAACATTTTCCTTCCCCGTCACCATTTGGCACCCAACACCCTTCAGATCCAGGGTTGTCTGTCACTTTCCTGTGCCCTCCCCAGACTTTTGTTGCTAAGCTGCCCCCCACTCCTAAGCTTCTTTGCAATGATGGAAATGAGGGAAATTGGAACTACTTGGCAAATACAAGCCAATGAAACTGATGTAGGCTGTGGAATGATTGCTACTGAATAAGTTCTGATATTGGGGAATGACACAAACCAGCCCCTCTGCACCACATCTACATGGGAATAAAGAAAGAATAGGAACACAGACATACGTACAGAAAGGCTGAGACCAGGTGGTCTGCTGGCTCTGATGGAGTACCTCTACTGTGCAACAAGCCAGAACGTTGGCACATTTATTATGTACAGAACAGGTTAGCTAGTCTCAGTAGCAGGTTTCAGGTTATAAAAATTCAGGAGAAGGAAACTGGTCAACGCTTTCAGTGTACTCCATTAACATTCATGTAGGGGCCAGAGGAAGGTTTTGCCAGTTCCCTAAGCCTGGGGTGGAGAAGGCTTTGTCAATTCCCATGGATCTGAGGCATTGGGGTCCTTGACCTGGCTATGCTCATGTCAGGAATACACAGTCACCTAGGATTTTATTAGCTTCTTAGACTTCTGCTCTGATGTCCTCTGCTCTCCACACAAAATAAACTCACAGCACAGTGTCAAGGTCAGCTGAGTTCTCCAGCAAAGCTTCCAGTCAGGATTTGGGGGCGACATGAATGCTAGCCACTAATTTGAATTCAAACAATGCCTCTGTCTGGATTCAGCTTGCTAAGGAGGCTTTGTGACCTCTGGTTACACAACCTCGTTAATGTTTCATCTCTTCGCTCTCCCTGCCCCCACCATGGGAGGCACTCACTGATGCAGAGAGGACCACAAACACACAGGCAGCCACATTGGAGCTCTGGGCTGCATCATTGTTTAAACCTCTGGAATCTGACAAATTCTTTTCAAAGCACTGAAACCCAGCGATTGCCTGAGCCAGCCCCCAGCACATCAGCACAGAGAAATAGAAGCGCTAGGGGATTAGAGCCAGGCCTACTCTTACAATAATATCTTAAATTAACCTTTGGAGGAGTAAGTCACATTTGTCTCAAAGTAATTCAAATAAAGTCTCATTATGTTCACCTTTGTTCATCGCCCCCGCTGTTTACTGATCCTAAATAGGAAGAATAGTATTCTGCATATCTTGGGTTTTTTTTTTTTTCCCTCCAGTTCAATAAAAGGAAAGGTAAAACACAAGCTCTGAGAAGAGACTCCTTGTTTATTCTGATTCTTCTGTCCTGGCAGGGAGGCTGGTGGGAAGAGTCCTCTGGGCTCAGGGAGAAAGGAGGAAGGAGCCTCTGCCCAAACTGCAGTAGTTGGCACCAGAAATGACCCTGAGGGAAAAGGGCACACATGGGAATGTCTACTCAGATGGTGCACTGGCTAGTTTTATGTTAACTTGACACAAGCTAGAGTCATCTGAGAGGAGGCAGCCCCAATTGAGAAAATGTCTACATGAGACCAGGCTGTAAGCAAACCTGAAGGGCATCCTCTTAATTAGTGATTGATATGGGAGGGCTCAGATCATTGTGGGTGATGCCGTTCCTAGGCTGGTAGTCCTGGGTCCTATAAGAAAGCAGGTTGAGCAAGCTTTGAGGAACAAGCCAGTAAGCAGCACCCCTCTACAGCTTCTACATCAGCTCCTGCTTCCAGATTGCTTCCCTGTTCGAGTTCCTCTTTCAACAATGGACTACAATGTGGAAGAGCAAGCCAAATAAGCCTTTTCTTCCCCAACTTCCTTTTTGGCCATGGTGTTTCATTGTAGCAATAGAAACCTTAAGACAGATGGGCTGACAGAGCAGAGGATCCTGGGATATTGAAAGTGGAAGTGAGCTGCCTTGGATAAGTGGCACAGGAGCAGCATGGAAAACACAATCTACAGATGAAGGGAATGACTTGTTCCTTGACTGCTGTGAACGGCAGCTTTGAAGGGAGCACAGAAAAGTCACCTCATTGCTGAGGGTGGCCTTTTCTCCATTGACAGGAAAGCAGCTAAAGCAAGCTTCAGCCACAGGCATTCACTGGCTAAGGCAACTGAACTTCAAGGAATAAGTGCACATCAGATACAGCTGGACCTGGGAGCAGACGATGTTGTCAGGAACATCTCTCCAAACCTGGGCTCTGATCTCCTTGCAAGTGGCTTCATAGCAGATACTAGAGATGGTCCTAGTGACCAGACTTTCATCTCATGGTCTTAACACTGGGGTTGGGGGTGGAGGTGAGAGGCAAGTGAACCTCTACCTAGTAACCTCACCCAGAGCCTCTGGGCTGGACAGTCATCTCTAATTGAGTTTATGAAGTGCAGAGATTACAGTTCTCCACTCTCTGGGACTGGGGACCAGGACAGGGGCTGGTGAAGTAGATGGGTTGCATCCTAAGGACATGGGTGTTGGAGCTGAGGAGGTAGCTCCGTTGGTAAAATGATTGCTGGGCAAGCATGAAGACCTGAGCCCCCCGAATCCATGTAAACAAAGTATAGAGCAGAGGTACATACCTGTGATTCCAACACTAGGGAGGCAGAGCCAAGCAGATTTCCCAGAGCACAGTGGCCAACCTGGTGGACTCCAGGGTTCAGAGGGAGACACTGCCCCAGACCTAATGTGGAGAGCAATTGACAAAGGTGAAAGAATGGTACTCCAAAGGTAGACTTGAGCTTCTCCAAGGAAAATGCTGGGATAAGGAGCAGCATTAGGCTCTGAGAAGACAAGATTCTTGCTGTCTGGCTGACTACTGTGTCACTGGTAGCATGTGGTTGAATTTGAACAAGCGTGCGATCTCACTAGGAGCAGGAACACTGTGATCTGGACACGGATTCAGCAAGCTCCTGTAAGTTAACTAGATAAAAGCACCCCATGTTAGAGGCCTCTGTGTCTCTTCACACAGAGTGTCTTGAGTCTGGGGAGTCTGATCCCACAGGTCCTGGAGGAGATGAGCCTCCTACCCGGACAGGAGGACCACATGTCTGTGCTCTGTGTCTGGGCTGCTGCTCCATTTCAGAGAATATTAACGGCACTCCGAAATAGAACAGCCTGGAAGCAGATAGATCCTGCTTATCTCTGTTAACTCCCGTGACCCTGGGGAAGATCCTTTGATATTTGCTATTTCATAGCCTCAAAGGAAATGCTGTGGTGAGGGGTTGAGGGCGATGGGGCCTTGGGGACCATTGTGTGAATGGAACATACTCAAGGGGCACCGATATTGCAAACATGACTTCAGTCCACAGATATAGCTTATTAGTATTTGTTTTCCAAATTTAATCAAGAACCCCTGTGCTGTTGGCTTGGTGACCCAAGTCTGCAAAAATGACAGGACCCACAGGGAACTTTGAACATGTAGCAATGAGTCTCTGCCCTCAGAACACAGGCTGTGGAGTTTCTTGCTCAATTAGAAATCTCTCAGTAAAACTGCATTTTGCAATGTCAAGATGACTCTTTCTTAGCCCGGTGTATTGAGAAAATTGGGTAATTTGTTTGGGTCTGAATGAGATTAAGCTTGAGACTCTAGTAAGAAAAACAGCATGGTCCTAAAAGCAAGGCTGCTCAGTGGTCCTCCTCTGGCTACCTACCAGTTTCTCTCTTCTCTCCTGACTTTGATTCTCTGATCAACTATAGGTTCTGGGCAATGCACTTCTCATGGTCCCCATGGAAATATTGGGACATTCAGGGCAAGGAGATCTGCTGCTCCTCTTTTTGAATGACTGTGTCCTAGGTGACAGTTTGTGTGATAAGTAACAGTCTAGGGACCGCATTTGTAGCAGAGAGCTGAAGCTGAGGGGATCCTGTGAAGAAGAAGCCTATAGGATGGGCATATTGTTTTACCCTGGAGTGCATGCCATGAGCCTTCCTGAGCAACATAGGTGATTCCATGGCCTTGGCTGGCCTTCAGGCAAGTGGGTCTAGCAAGGCTCCATTACCACCAGCCTCTCAAGACAGATGCCCCCAGTACAACCAGGGACCAGAAGCCCCCATGATGTATCCCTGAACCCTTTCCCCACAAACACCCAGCCATCATATTCCTCACCTGCTTCCCTTCCTTCCATCTTCCCCTGGTCTCCCAGAGCTGTGTAGCCAGGACCTTGAGGACCATGAGTGTGTATCAGCCACTTTCTCCCTTGCTCCCGCTATGTAAACCTCCCTATGGTGCATGGGATTGCTTAATTTGAATCCAGACTCACACTTAGTTAGCCTGCCATCCCAGCCCTAAACAGGAGCCTAAATGTTTTCATCTTTCAACAGGAGGGAACACTACTCCACTCTAGGGATGTTACAGTGTTAAATATGACAGTGTTTGCAAAGGGCTTGACGTGCAAAACACCTATTAACTGCTGTGAATTATTTCCCGTGAAAAGCACATCCACAGGAAGTTTAACAAAGCTGGTGCAACAGTCATTTCAATCTCTGTGGTCCACGAAGGCAGGGGAGTATAAATTAATGGCTCCCTCATACCCTTAATGACTATTGTACTTCCATTTATCCGCACCACTCTCAAGGGGACAGACAGTATTTGATTTTCCTTCTCTTCTTCTACCTTCTCCCATGAGATCCCAACATTGCTCCTTTTCCCTTTAGAATCTCCCTAGTGCTGAACTGAACCTGTTTTTCCTGACTCTGCCACTGTACCCTCCCCATCTTACCCTTTCTTTTCCTCTTCTGTTCTTTCTCCTCCCCTCCTTTTCCTACTCCTCACCTTCCTTTCTCACCCTTTCTCTTCCTCCCCTTTCCTCCTCTTTATCTTCTCCTTCCTTCCCACCTCCCATCCCTTCCCTCCCTCCTCTTCTTTCTTCCTGTGCCGCTGTGTGAAGATGCTCCTAGATGGAGTGCACTCTAAGATTTGTTTTGACCAGGCTGCCACCCCAGTGACCAGCCTGCAGACACTGATGGTGACTTAACCGAAGTCCCTGAACTTTGTCCTGGTCAAATGTGGACTCTGTGTCTAGCACTGGGACACTCTTCTCACAGTCCCTTTGGAAGATTCAGAAATTCCTGGAGCAGATATTTCAGAGCCAGTAGACCCTGGTGATTCTGGGGCTCTGAAGAGAGAGGCCAGCAAATGGACAGAGGACATCCACTGACCTGACCTGGCTTTAAGACTGGGTTGATCTCCTTCACTGGTTCTCAAGCTCATACTCCACTCAACCTGCCCTGACCCCAGCCTAGGGTGGAACCATCTTGACATTGCAAAGTGCAGTTTTATACAGAGATTCCTAATTAAACAAGAAAACCCACAGCCTGGATTCTGATAGTTCTATTCTGAGCGGTTAGAGATATAACATGGGGAAGTGGTGCTGATTGTCTGCAAACACCAGTCCTGGCAGCCTTAACTTGATCCAACACGAGAAAATGCTGTCCCACCAAGTCTTACCTGGTGGTGTTCCCAGCCTTTGAGCATTTCCAACAGTTGACATGGTGAAGCTTAGGTGGCTGGAGAGGATGTGCTTTCTTTGGAGGAGTCTGCTAGGAACCCAAACAGAGCTCAACACTTCCTTCTCAGGGATGGAGGTGGGGTATTCTTCAAAGACCCCAGAGGACCGCCCTTTGAGCAGACCTGTGGAATTCTTAGTGTTGAAGCTATGTCTCTGTCTCCTACTCTTTGGGGGTTTCAGAAACACATGAGTGCATTCTACTCTCTGCCCCACTGGAGCTGCATTAGTAGATGGCTCCTATTTCCTTTATTTTTAAAAAAAGATTTATTTATTTTTATTTCCTGTGCATGATGATGTGCCCACATATAAATACATGCACCACATGTGTGCCTGGTATCCTCAGAGACAGAAGAGGGTCCCCTGCGACTGAAGTTACAGGCAGCTGTGAGTCACTAGGTGGGTGCCGGAAACTGAATCTGGGTCATCTGCATGAGTAGAGGTGCTCATTCCTGCTGAGCCATCCCTCCAGCTGTCCTGTTCCTATTTTCTAAAAGGGAGATTGGGCCTCGGAACACTCTGTGGGAAACACAAGAGGAGACGTTTATGGCTCTGTGCTTTGGAACGCCTCAGATTTAGGCCTCAAGCTTGAATCCTTGCTTCATGGTGAACGTATTCCACAAACTCACCCAAGTCTGTTGACTCTCAGCTTATCCTTGTGCTGCTTTATGGATGGACTGTGCATTTATGTTCGTATCAAAGATATATTTGTTTCACCTGAGGTCACAAACATTTTATACTTTTTATTTTTATTGTGGTATCTATAATATATTCATTGCTGGGCAGGAGGCTTTTCAAAGGACTGATCTGATAAAGGAGTTGTCATCAGAATGAAAAGAAAATCCTTAAAAATTACTAAGGAGAAACAAAAGATCATTAAGGAAATTAAACGAAGGGTCCTGGCTGATCCCAGTTAAACGTCTGAAAAATCACGTCATTGTTCTGTGTCGTCGAGTCTTAGAATGATAGATTAGGGTTAAAGAGTTAGCTCCAACTCACAGTCTGACAAACACATTTTACTCCAGGTATGGTGGTGTACCCCTGTAATCCCAGTTACTCAGGAGGCTGAGGCGCAACGTTCTGGTGATCCCAATTAAATAATGAACAGATCTTTGACTGAGCTTTGTGGAAGAAAATCTGTGAAGAGCAAATAGACATGTGAAAATTCAGCCAGCATCATTAGTCACCAGGTAAATGGAAATTAAAGCCCCAACGAGATGTACAATATCCCTATGAGAACAACCATAGTAAGAATAAGCCACTGTACCAAATGTTTGTAAGCACGTGAGGCATGTTAGCATTCTTCAGGGGAACAGAACCGATTCTGTCAATCATCTTCTATCTATCTATCTATCTATCTATCTATCTATCTATCTATCTATCTATCTATCTATGTGTCTATCTATCTATCTATCTATCTATCTATCTATCTATCTATCTATCTAATTACTCTGACATACATGTTAAAAGGGGGATTTAGATTGACCTACATGATATGGTATTAGTAATTGGACAATGACTGCTTTATACAAAAGGGCCTGAGAATCCAGTAGTTGTTCAGCTGTTTTGATCTGGTGCTGGTAACCTAGAGGATTTGGGGAAAGCTGGTGGTCTCTGATATAAACTGGAAGCTCAAAAAAGCTGATTTTAACACCAATGTATATGTGTGTGTGTGTGTGTGTGTGTGTGTGTGTGTGTGTGTGTGTATGCTGCAGCCCCAGGATAGATTAACTTGCCAGCAAGAGTGAGGGCAAAGGCTGGAGAGATGGCTCAGAGGTTAAGAGCCCTGGCTGGTCTTCTAAGGGTCCAGAGTTCAATTTCCAGCAACCACGTGGTGGCTCACAACCATCTATAGTGAGATCTGGTGCCCTCTTCCGGCCCACAGGCATACATGCAGACAGAACACAGTATACATAATAAAGAAATAAATCTTAAAAAAAAAAAAAAGTGAGGGCAAGCAGGCAAGAAGCAAAACTCTCCTTCTGCCATGTCCTTTTACCTTGGTTGCCACCAAAAGGCACCACCTGCATTTAGGGTGGGCCTCCCTCTTCAAATGCTCTGATTAAGAGAGTCTCCCTGGAGTACCCAGCACCTTGTGTTTCAGCTGATTCCAGATCAGGTCAGGTTGACAACCAAGATCAGCCATCACATGGAGGAGACCGATTCTCATCTATAGCGAGCAGAAAGGAAAAGTGCTCAATAGCTTTGGAAAACAGAGTGTTAGTTCTTCAATATGGAAACTCAGGCTCACTAACCTAGAAGTTGCACCCCACGGGGTTCCACTAAAGAAGTGAACAGCAACTCTGCTCATGAGGTTTACACTAAAGACGTTTTGTCCATGGATGAATATATGCACAAAAGCTTCCTACGTAGCAGACCCCAACTGGGAAGCAACTGAATGCTCACCAACAGGTGGATGGGGTTTAAAAACACTGCGCTAAACACGTAGTATTCCTGTACAGTTTTTATACTTTCAGGCATCAGTTGAAATAAGTTTAATTTATAAAACGTGTGTGTATTCATACCATGGAATACTATTCAGTGACAGAACAGAATGGATCGTGGCCACACAAATGTGCTGGGGGACCTCCAGTGTCATGTGAGGGATAAAGCCAGGCACCATGAGTTTTGTGTGCCTAACATTTCTGGCTGTATTGCTAAGAGAACTTGCTAAGGTTCATTTTTAGAGCTAGCTGGCCATCTTTGAGAAGTCCCATAGAAGGCAAAGCTCTTTCTGGCTGCCCAATAAACATCCAGCATCAGATGCTAGTTCTGCTGGGCTAGGCTGTAACACCACCATCATCATCACAGGGAGCAGGGGATGCTCTGGTTGATCCCAGTTAAAGCACAGAACTCCTAAGAAATCAATCACCACAGGAGCTGGGCAGTTGTGGTGTACGCCTTCAATCCCAGCACTTGGGAGCCTGAGGCAGCCTGGTCTACAGAGTTAGTTTCAGAACAGCCAAGGCTCCACAGAGAAACCCTGTCTCAAAAAGCCAATATATATATTGAGGGGGGGGGAAGAGAAATATCATGACAGAGCTGGGGAGATGACTCAGTAGTTAAGAGCACCGGTTGGAAGAATCCAAAGGACCTGGGTTCAATTCTCACACACACATGGCAGCTCACAACTGTCTGAAACTCTAGTTCCAGGGCATCTGACACCATCACACAGATGAATGCAGACAAAACACCAATGAACATTTAAAAAAAAGAAAAGGAAAGAAATCATGACATTGTTCTTGCTTTAAGCCACCATGTCTTGGAGAAGTTGGCAACTGCCAATCCCAGTGGGTGACTGGAAACCACATCTTCAGCTAAATATGCCTTCTCACGGCTAGAGTCCTAGCTACTCAGGAGGCCAAGGCAGGACGCTCTCAGACGTTCATGAGGTGGACGCCAGTAGTGAGAAACCATCTCTCAGAGTGAACAAGAAAAAGTCCTACTCAGTGACTCAGGCGTAAAAATCTGCCTGTTTATACCAGTGCTCTGGGGTTGTTCTGCCTAGGACTCCGTTGGTCCAAGTCTCCATCTGCAAAATATAGTGACTACAGTGAAAAAGGGCATCAGTGAATCAGTAAGCGCTTGAGCCACTTACTGCCTCCTGGGGCTGGGATGGAGTCAGGCTTCATAGACTACTACCCACACTGTGAGTGGAAGGAGGGATGGAATCTCATTTGCCAGGGGAAAAAAAGGCAAAGAAGGTCAGAGCAACTGCTACAGGGCAATGGACATGGAGGACTCTCCATCAAAAAGGATTGAGTGGGTTCAGGAAGCTCTGGGTGCTTACAGCCCCCTACAATAAGATTAGTAGGTTCTGCATATTATAGAAATGATTTGAGGAAAATCCTTTTACCCGGGTCCAAAGTAAGTGTTCAGTTACTGGTGGTCATCGCTATCTTTATCTTTATCATTATCATCAGAAAGTAGCATGCAGAATTCACAGTCTTCCCACTGCAGACATTGGCCCCTAGCTGGTCCTAGCATGATTACCTTTTCATATAAGCACATTTGGCCATGTGAAGGGAGTTGTCCCTTGTATACCTGGGCACAGTATTTGGCAGAGAAGTGTGTAAGTGTCTATTTGAAAAGTTCTTTTCTTATTAACTCATAGCCCTGGAGACTTGGTTCTTTTGTGACTGTTCATTGAGGAGACAAATGAACAGTCGGGCTTCATGTCTGCTTTCAAGGTTTCCATGGAGACCTGGATGAAGACAGATGCAGCTTTCAAAGCTTCCACACTTTCCCTCTGCAGTTGGGGAGTAAGAGCCTCTTCTATGAGTGCTCTCTCTCCCTCCATCCCTTCTTCCCACTTCCCCATGTGTGTAGATGTGTGTGTTAGGAGCTTGACATTGTACACACACATGTACAAGCTCATCCTCTCTGATGAGAGGCAACTCACTCCTGAAAAAAGAAAAGAAAAGCCATCACTCCTACCTGGTGTGGTGGAAAAACAACCCCCGGAGAGTTAGGGTGCCACCAGACTGCTGGGTATGGCCCTCCCCATGGGCTTTGTTGCAGAGCTGACTGGGCTACTTGGCACTGGCAGAGACTGACAGTCTCAGAGGCCACACACATTGCTTCTTCAGTCATCTAATTGCAAATGACTCAGGTGCAAGGACTGGCCCTGCCATAGAAGTCAAGGTATGAGTTGTGACTGTGGCTTCTTGAGGCCTAGGAGGCGTTCTTTGTGCTGGGATTCTCCTGTGGTTTGAAGACGTGAGCAAGTACTTATGTGTCTCTAACGTACATTCTTTACGGGGTAATTATTTTCTATTGTTTATGAAGCTTTTCGCTGAGCTCCTAGTTCCTGCCGGGCATGTACACGTTGCTGTTTAAAATTTGGTGCCTTGTGCCTTGCGATACAAGGTGACAGTCCATGGGAAGGCAGACACTTAGTCCAGGAGCTTGAGCACATGACCCTGAGGCTCAGGGAAGTCTATGCTGAGGATGCCGCTTAGCTCTCTTGCCAAGGCAGAGACATTCATCTTCCACATCAACTGCTAGAGGGCAACCCTTCATCTTCATCACCCTTCATCTTCCTCTAATGCCTCACTCTTGTCTCTATTCTGTTAGCACCAAGGGCAGGGGCCATACTCAATGGAGACTTCTCGGTGGATAAATATCAAGAAGAAAGAAAGTAATTCTAGAAAGAAGGTGAAAGATAAAGAAAAGTGTAATGAGTTAACCATATAGAAAATACTCAGATGGGTCTAGATACTTCGAAGGTCTGAAAAGTCAGGCAGGCTTACAATATAGGACTTAAAGGAAAAGAGGGGACTGTGCACTCAGATACCAGGGGCAGGTGAGCTGGGGGAGGGGGATTCCATAACAGCAGAGATTCTTGCTGTGTTTCCTGACCTCTGGTTTGCCCAATCAGGGAAGCTGTCTGTGACCAGTGATCACTATCTACACCCTTATGACTTGTGGCACACTCTACCTACATCATCGGCTTGGTTCTTCTGCTGAGTCCAATGGGCTCTCCATGGTAAAGGTCTTGTGGAGTTCATCTTACAATCTTCCCCGGGGTCTGTGAAAGCATCATATGCCCAAAAGATCTGTGCTTAACGTCTTAGACATGTGTTCTTGTCAACACATCAAAAAGGATGTCTTGAAGGTAAACTGATCTTTGGACTTCCATCAGGCACACTGCAACCCCGAGCAGGCACTCAGCTGTCTCATGAATGCCTTTACAGTCATTTTCAGTGGACATGTACTTCATGTGGATGATTCTTACTCTTCACTTTTCCTTTCTCTATTGTACAGGTATTTGATGATCACCTATTAACTTTAAATAGTGCCTTAAGTCCTAGAGAAAAAAATCAAAATATAGACAGTGTTTCCATTCTGACACACCTGGCTGCTCAGCACTGTGACTCTAAACATCTCAACCAAAGCTGGCTGAAAAATGGATTTTTCCCCCAAAACCAATGTTCACAGATCACACAGCAGTACGAGTTTAACGTACCCGTAGCACATCAAACACGCTCTTCCATTTTCTATTTTATTCATTTTTCCTTAAAGCAAAGCAGCATTCACAATCCGTTCAATTGATTTTGTGACCCATGGCCACCTGGATCATTCCTGCAATTTGAAAAGCATTGATCCAGTACGGGGGTTCAGAATCTCTCCTCTGCGGAGGGTTCTTTGGTGTCATTCACTACCCCCGCAGAAAATGATGGAAGTAAGATTGTGAAGGAACTCCATTACTTCCAAATGCAATTCTTTATAGCAATTAAAATATGTTAAGAAACCACTAAGTGACACAGTCACGGATAGGCCTCATTATCAGTACATTAAATGCGAATTCTAGCAGCTGACTACTGGCAACGTCCTTTGAAGTAGCAATGAGCAGAGATGCCGTCCTTAGAATTCTGCAACTGTGATTCAGTTCCAAAATACCTGATTATTAGAAGTGACTGTCACAGTGCTGCTGACACGGCTTTGAAGTGTCACCTGCACTAAGGGTGGCAGGAAAGCTAACTTTCAGAGGTTGATGAAGACAAAGGACCATCCAAATTCCTCGAGCCTGCAGGGCTGTGGGATCCCACGGCAGAGCCCTGGTCTTTCGTCTCGGAAAGCACAACCTTTTCTTTGCAGCAGGATCTGAGGGTTTGATCTTGACAGTGAGACATGCTTGAATACAAAGGAAGGAATAGGCAAAGCCAGGCATGTTGGTATAGGTCTGTTATCCTAGCACTCAGAGGAAGCACAGCGGGAGGATTGGAAGTTCAAGGACGGCCTGGGCTACATAGGGAGCTACTTCCCACACAAACAAAACAGGACGAAGCAGGTGAATTAGGTCCACCAACTGGTTGTCAGAATAAGAGGAAGGAGCCCTCAGTTGCTCATGGCTAGTCAATTTTTCATGTCATATAGTCTTGCTCTTGGGTTCAGAAGCATGGGCCCAGATCCCAGGTAGAGCAACAAGCACATTTTCTCTGGTGCTGGTCACCACGGACCTACCAATTTAAAAAACTGGGTCAAGATTCACTGCTATGCGGAACTGGGGCAACAAGCCCACTACCAAGGTACCTCTTCCCCTCTCCAGGCCCTCGGTCCTGATGTGCAACAGGAGGCTTCACAGCAGGGAGTCAGCCCCCTGCAGTCAGTTGGGAAGAAGAGCTAGCATCTTCCAGAGTTGGCCATGTGAGTGACTCAGCAGCCTCCTCCCTTTGGCTGTGCTGACTGATGTGTGGCCCTGGAGAAACATCTGTTTAAGCTGCTGAGGTGGAGGATGCCATAGCAGCCTGAACGGATTTAGTCTTATTAAATCCACCCGAAGAACCGAGTGTGGGAGGGAGCCCTTTATCAGGTCCCTGACTGTTTGTCACTGAAAAGGCGCCTGCTTGCTAACACGCCATGGGGAAAGTCACTCTGAGACTACAGCTGTTAGATAAATAGTACGACACTTCTTTGGAAGACGTTTATAGGCCAAACGGGGTGAATTCCTGAGGAGATGAAACCAGCAGAGAAGTGAGGCTACTGTACCGCTCCTGCTTCTTCCGGACTTACCGAGGGGCAAGGAAAGGAAGACTCCCAAGCCCTTCTTCTGATTCTAATATACATACATACATACACACACATATGTATACACACATATCTGTGTATATGTATACATATAGATAGAGAGAGAGCTGGTTGTATGCCCATGTGTATGCATGCATATAAGGATGTGAGGGTCAGAGGACAATGTCAGCTAGTCTTCCTCAGGCACCGTCCACTCACTGGCTTGGGACTCACCCATCAGGCTAAGCTAGCCTGCCAGTGAGCCCTAAGGATCTGCCTGTGTCTCCCTCCCTAGCACCGGGGTTAGGAGTGCATGCCACCACACCCAGCGTTTTTTATATTTGTGTTCAGGGGGAGGGGTTCACGTTTTTGTGCTTGCTTGCTTACTAACTATGTTTCATCAGACACAACAGCCTGTCCACTTGCCCAGCCTGAGCAGAACGCTAGTCATTTGAGTCATCATGATGGTTTATGTGTCAACTTTTCTAGGCCAACTGTTCAATCAAACACCAGGCTCACTGTTGCTGGGAAGGTATTTGCAGAGGTAGTCTGTTACCAGACAACTTTCAGTCAAGGAGATTCTCCCCACAAGAATAAGATAGAGATGGTCAAGGCCTTAAAAAATCTGAGGTCTCCTGGAGCAAAGGAGTTCAGCATCAATTCTTGCCTGGGTTGCTGCCTCAATTTTCCACAAGCTCACAAAGAAGTGTCGTATTATTTATCCAACATATCTAAATAAATGCCTTAATACATAGGTTCTATTTCTCTGAAGAACCCCTGCTGCTGCTGAGTACCTTATGTCTTTCTCTTTCGGATCATTCAAGGCACAATCTGAAAGCAGAGGGACTTACACACTGCACAGAGGTACCCAGACACACATGCAAACAAAGACACACAAATATATACACACATGTACACACACAGAGAGAAGTAAAAATGCTAGAAGAGTCTTTGTCTGGAAAACCTGGGTTTGTTTTTTTTTTTTTTTTTTTTAACTCTCCTCTTTTAAGCTTTGTATTTAAGCTAAGTATTCCATGAGCCTCTGGATCTCATGAATCTGGTGACCATTTCCTGTTCTCATCTTTATCCTTTGATTCTCACATTCTCTAGCCAAGGCCAACTTGGAGGCCTCACCTGGCTGGTCATTTCTGCCACATGCTCTCTTTCTTGAAACTTCTGCACCAGGCCAAAAAACTAGTGTGCTTCCTGGTTTCCATCCTGTATCTCCAGTCTCCATCTTTCTCTTTCCACCTACTCCCAGGATCTCCTCTCTTGATTGATAGGCAGTTTCTCACCTGGATGGTTTCCATCCGTCAACATCTAAATTGTCATGATTTCCAGAGCCTTATCCTCATCCTCAAACTCTCTTTCCTTTATCAAAACCACCCAGCCAACAGCCCACTGGACTTCCCAACCTGAGCGTCCTGCAGCCATTCCAACCCAGTGAATCCCACGTGAAGCCATCATTTACAGCACCACATTCTCGCTCTCAGGTAATGAGATTCCCACTCATGATCCACCCAAGTTAGAATATCCCCTGCTGATAAATCAGTCACCCTTTCCGTGCATGATCTTTTAAAAATATTTATTTATTTTTATTTTATGTGTATGTGTCTCAAGGTGAGTATGTGCTCTGCATGTGTGATGTGCCAGAAACGGTGTCAGATCCCCTGAAACAGGAGTTATAAGTCATTGTGAGTCGTGTGATCTAGGTGCGGGGAACCAAACCTAAATCCTCTGCCAGCGCTCTTAACCGTGAAGGCATCTCTCTGGGCCCTCGTGCCTGATTGCAACTGCACGCAAATGCTTTTTATAAATGCTCGAGTTAGTGACGCGGTCTCTGTCTGAAGCATGATCACTGTTCTGAGAGCAGTACCTGACCTCCGCAGATGACTGAAGCCTCGACAACCCCTGCAGTATGTCGCCTGCTCACGGCTGCCTTAAGTAATAATAGCAAGAACAAGACAAACACTAACAGGGACCCTCGAGAGGCGCTGTGAGCGTGTCAGTGTGTCGGGTGTGTCCAATGAGTCCATGGCAGTCAGCGAGCAGGGCGGGCATTCGTGCTTCTGTAAGGAAATTCCTCAAAACTGGATTGCCTGTAAAGCACAGAAATAAATATCTCACAGGCTGGGTTCTGAGAAATCCAAGGACTTGCCTCGAAGGCCTGGTGTCTGTTGACGGCTGCTTTCTGGTTCATTGGGGACCATCCCCTGTGTCGTCTGTAGGAAGAGGAAAGGGACCTCTCTAGAATCTCTTCTAAAGGTCCTAACATCACCCATAAGAAATCCACTCTTGTGGCTCTAAGGCCATGAAGCTGTTCACCCTTAAAGGCTCTGTTTCCTTATGCCAAGCACTTTACAAGGGAGAGTCTCCACATATTCTGCTCCTGGGCACATACGCTTTGAGCTCAATATCCTACCACAAAGATAGCTGGACTTCCACATTGAGTGCCGCTCTATTTACAATAGTGAGGAAGCAGAATCAATCAAGACACACGTTAATGGATGCCTAAATAATGAAAATGTGCCACATATAACAAAATGGAGTATTACTCAGCTGTAATGAAAAAACTGAATCAGAAATTTTCATGACAGCAGATGGACTTGGAAAGTATAATACTAAGCAAGGCGACCTAAACACACAAAGAAAAAGTCTGCATGTTCTCCCTCGCAGGTGGCTCCTAACCTATAATGTATAGTGTACATATGTAAAAGGGGAGGGTGTCAGGATAGCATAACATTCACAAAGGTGACCAAGAGAAAGTAATATCAGCTGATTAAGAGGGACTGGATCCAAGCAAGAGGACTCATGAGTCAGGCAAGAGGATATAAAGCTATCGTTTTTCTAGTTTCAACTCAGTCACATTTATTTTCTTTTTTGTGGTATCTAAGTGCATAAAAATGTAATCAGCAGTGCAAGTATGTAACTGCAAACAAAGCTCCTCGGCTTCAGAATGCTTATTCTAACTGCACAGAAGTTCGCTAAAATGAACAGAATTTAGGACTGGGCAAGTGTCTGAGTGCCCTCATTAAACTAGCAGTGAGCTGATTTATTTGTGAGTTAATTAGAATAAAGTGATATTTTAAAGAAGGGGGTAAGGAAGAGAAAAAAGGGGGAAAGAAAAGGAGGAAGAAAGAGACGTAAGAGGAGGAGAAAGAAGAGTGAGAGGAGAAAAAGAGGAAGGAGAGGAGAAGGAGGAAGAAAGAGGAGGAGGAGGAAGAAGAAGAGGAAGAAAGAGGAGGAGGAATAGGAGGAGGAGGAAGAGAAAAAGGGACCAGGAACTCAACACCTGGACTAGGCTGGCTGGCCAGTTAGCCTCAGGGATCTTTCTGTCTCTACCCCCTAGCACGGAGATTACAGGCATGAACCACCACGTCTAGCATTTTGCATGGGAATAGATCTCAGGTCCTCATGCTTTTTCGGGAAGCACTTTACTCACAGGACCATCTCTCCAGCACCCATGCCCATGTGTTTTGTTTGTTTTGTTTCATTTTTATAAAAGCCTGGCCATAAACTCTAGACAGGAATCCTTATCAGGCCATCAGACCCCACCTGGCAAGTTGCAGGGCCTTTCAGTGTCTAGCTGTACCACTGTGTGTTCCAGTAGTCTCCCAGAGTTCCCAGACATTCACTATGATGAACAAGACAGGCATGGGGGCTTTGCATTTCCCACACCATTTTGTTTGGGTTCTCATGATGATGTGGGACAACATATATGTATGTGTGTGTATATATACATATATGTGTGTATATATATATATATATTTTTCTTTGAAAGTTTTGAGACCAATTGCCAATCTGCATCCAACAGAGTGACGCCAGCTATTTGTGCGTGTTCAGCTCAGCAAAGCTGTGTGTTCTCCCCTCATCTCAATTAGGACACAGAGCAGTGCATGTTGCTCTCCTGGGATTTCTTGGCACTGGAGTACACTAGAGACTTCTGTGTGACCTGGTGACCCCAGGGCCACTCTTAAGTCTTACTCAAGCTGTTTCATCTCTCACAAAAATCCCAAGTCCAAACCTTCCATTTGACCTCGACCAAGTTGCAGCTGTAGAGTTTCTGAGCTCTTGGTGAAGTGCTGCTGGGCCAGTTTTCTTCCATTGTGTGACTGTGCTATTGGATTTCTGTACCAAGACACAGAAATGTCCATCTGTCTCTACACTAATGCCTGTGCTGCTCTGACGCACCGCTTTGAATCAACACAGGTCTGCCATCCTTTGGTCCTGTTTCTTAGAAGTTCAGCTGAGCTTCTCTGAGCTAAAACCAAGGTGTCTGAGGGCTGTGTTCTTCAGGGGGTTCTGGGAGTAGTGTCCAGTCACTGCCCTTAGCAGCTCTCTTGTGTCTTCTTGGTTTCTGGCCTTTCTCTATGCTCCCGCCAGGAGTCAGCACAAGTAGATCCCTTCTGATTGGCTCCTGTTGTCACCTCTTCTCTGACTATCCTGCTCTTCTGTCCACATTTCTTTTAAAAATAGTTCTATTACATTATTGTTGTTCTCTCTGTGTGTGCACATGTGTGCGCGAGCACGTGTGTGCATGGGGCACACATGTCACGAGTGTGGCGGTCAGAGGGTGTCTTGTGAGAATTGATTGTCTCTTTTTATCATGTAGAGTCCTGGCATGCAACTCTCCCAGCTAAGCCACACTACCCACCCACCCACCCTGTTTCTCTTTCAGGAGCCCTGGATGGTAACTACACCATACAGGGTGCTCTCCTACCTTCATAACTTAATCATCCCTGCAAGATTGTGCAAGACATCTTTAGGAAGTTGCTATTATGCACCCCCCCCTCCAGTCTTCATCAGACATCCTTCTCATTCCAGAGCCTATGGTTTTTCCTCTCTCCCATACCAGAGTGGCTCTAGAAATTAATTTATATTCAAATGAGCAAAACCCAGCACCTTTTACAGGACAGTGGAGCAGTAGGAGCCCCATGTGTCAAGGACAGGTTTGCAGATGGCTTGATCAAAGAGTATGAAGCTTGTGGGAAGACAGGGGTGAAAGACTGGAGGGAAACTGTCCACCTTCTGGTGTCCACTGATCTACATCCCAGAGAGCAGTTGTGAACATTTCTTTCCCACTGAGAGGACAGGGGTGCAGGTGACTGCTGTCAAGGCCCAGGGGAGAAGTGAAGCCAATTATTAGGTAAAGTCACCAAATGAATAACTGGCTAGAGGCTTGTCCACAACTGTCGCCCTGGCTTATTTTGCTCACCATTTGTCTGAACTGAGCTTCATTTAATTCTTCCCTTCACTCAGATCCCATATGCTGCTCTGTGTGCCTGAGCCCACTGCTAGAAACACGGGCGTGCAATTATCCAGCTCCTACGCATTTTCTTGTTCTCTTGCTCTTTGAGCTTAATTTCCCTGAGAGCCTGTGCCTCGAGCTTGCTTTCAAACCCATAATTACAAGGAGGCACCTAATGAGTCCAGGAACAAACTACAGCACTGCACAGCTATTTGGTTTTAATGGGATAAACAGGGGGGAATGTCAAACAGGGAGATCTCCGTTTGCTTCTTTTGCTTGTGTGCCTGAAGGGTGCCCAGCCTTCCAAACCACTTGATGCAGTCCACCCATATCTGTGGGATTGTCTCTCCTGGGATCCTGGAGCTTCCTCTACCCATCTTAATGCCAACTAGGCTGATGATCCCAGCTGCTCTATCCGACCTGGACAGCTTCCTGGTTAGGATCAGCAGAGAAATACAACACAAAGGTTGCTCAGAGTAGAGCAAAGGCTCTGACCTCAGCCGCCACACTCAGAAGACTGAGTTGCTCCCAAAGCACACAGAGCAATGACTCAGACTGAGCAAACTACAAACAGCATGGATCGAAATGAATATTTTGACTTGGAAAACAAAATTCTCCGTGATGCCTAATGAATTTGGGAACTTGAAAGGTGACAAGAAAACTTATTATCGAAGTACCACGCCCACAGTGTTGTTATTAACAAGAATTGGCTAAGAGAGGTACCTGCTGAGTATCTGGTACTGTGATGGGCACATAGGACTGAGGGAGGAGGGTGGGAGTGGGAGAGAAGACAGAAGAAGGAGCATCTAAGTGTGCAAGTCAGTCGTTCTCAACCTTCCTAATGCTATGGCCCTTTAATACAGTTCCTTGTGTTGCAGTGACCTCCAGCCATAAAATTATTTCATTGCTATTTCGTAAGTGTAATTTTGCTACTGTTATGAATCTTCATGTACATATCTGATAGGCAGGGTATCTGATACGTGATCCTCAAAGGGCTCACAACCCACAGGTTGAGAACCACTCATGTAAGTAAATACAGGTGCCTCTGCGCAGAAAGAAGACAATAGGTGGGGGAAAGAGAGAAGGCCAGGACTCAGTGTTCCAAGGTGCATCCACCAACACAGGCTGTCAGGTGTCAGTCAGCCATCAGTCACACCCCACTTTCTCTGTGATCAGACTGACTCTCCCTAGAGTGAAGCAACCCCTAAGAGTGCAAGCCTGTGCCCCAATAACTGTATTCACTTCTTTTTGGAAGGGCAAAACCAAGAAGGTGAGTAGTAGGATGGAGTGAAAGGGGACAGGAGGAACAATCTGCAGACCTTGAGAGCAGGGCCCCAGCGCACTGAATCAGAGAGCAGACGAATGTGGGAGAACACCAGCACCCAGCTTATGTGTTGGCTAAGTCCTGAGGTCATTGATCGGGGAGCCCACCTTTGACCCTTGGCCACTTGGATGCCGATGGTGCAGACACTCAGAGGGAGATAGGAAGTTCCATATAACCCCAACTCTCCCACTCCCCACCTCCCACTCTCCCACCCCTGCTCCTGGCTTGTGGTAATCCACGGGTCACCTTTGGATTGGCCCCAGCTCGGTTAAAACTCATCTTCCCCCCCCCCCCACCTCCCACTCCCATCCTCCTTTCCAGATGGGACCAATACCAAAGAGTGGAAGGCAGATAGAGAATCTCCACAAAGCAGACGTTCTGCCTGATTTCTGATTCTCTCGCCTCCCACTTGATCCCATCTCAGAGTCCAAGGGCAGCACCTGAGATCCCCATCCAACCTCTTCCTGAGATACATATGAAAATTGTTCTCCTGAGCTGTTACAATCCATGC
Source organism: Psammomys obesus (assembly GCF_907164565.1). NCBI lineage: Eukaryota > Metazoa > Chordata > Mammalia > Rodentia > Muridae > Psammomys > Psammomys obesus. The sequence continues at coordinate 3,324,100 of NW_026590767.1, read as the reverse complement.
AGAATCCAGGCGCCTCCGCAGAGACACTGATCTCAAAGGCATAAGAGAAATGTCAAGAGACCTTATTTGAATGAGCTGTCTAGGTGGCTCTGAAATAGTGTCAGTCTGGAAACTGCTGCCCACAGAGCTGGTCTATGGTCCCACATTTCCAAATGGACCCTCCCCATTAGAGAGAGAGAGAGAGAGAGAGAGAGAAAGAGAAAGAGAGAGAGAGAGAGAGAGAGAGAGAGAGAGAGAGAGAGAGAGGCCTGTTTTCCAGCAGGATTGGCTCTTGGTACCCTCTTGTCCCCAAGATCTTCACTCCAAGTTTCAGCTTCCTTCACCACCTTCATGTGGGTGAGGGGCAAACCTCAGGGTGAACAGGGAGAAGTCTGACTTAGTACTTCACATGAAGAGTGCACGGCAAGTGACACAGTGACCGAGTGTGCTTCTAACTGGGTTCCACAGACATAGCTCAGTCTGGAAGGTCACAGCTTCATTTCACTTATCTTTGATGGATATTAGGCACTACCCTCATTTACATGGAGGAGCAGGCTACCTGGATATTAGCCCAGCTGTGACCATAATACCAGGGAAACCACAGTTGCTGTGTGTCATCTTACTATTCCTGCAGGTATCTGAAATGTAGCTTAAGGTCATGACAGTGTTTATGTTGTCTCTGGATCTTGTCATTTAGTGCAACAATCTATATCACTTTACTGTAACCTTCATGAAAGTTTTAGCAAGTGTATTTTCACATGATTTGGCTTTCTTTGAATTTTGAAATACTTTACTTTCAAATAAGTTATTTGAGTGAATCCATTGGTATTATAGGCTGATAACAGCCCATGGCCCATACAAGGTTACAGACCCTTCTGCTCCAAAGAAAGACTTAATAACATGAGGGATTCTGTCTTTGGGGGAAATTTTTGTGGTTCTAAAAAAGGAAGAGTTCAATGAAAGAAGGTAATTCTGAGAATTCGTCAGTGTTTCCTGGAGCTGAGAAACGTGTCTGAGACAGGCAGCTTCCCTCATGGGATTATCTGTTCAGTTTTGGAACTATGTCTATCAGCAATAAATACCATCCTAAGTGTGACTGTATGGACAACGCCATCCTAACTGTGATTGGACAGGCTCCTGCAGATGTTCTGCACCCTGAAAGCAACAGCGCTATTAACCAGGCACTCTTGTATTGAGCCCCCATATAGTGCAATGTGCCTTTGAGATGTCTATCACCCCAAATCCACCACAACCACATTCTATCAGTTTAGATTAGTCTTTAAAATTATTTTCATGTAAATGGAAAAAAGAGAAACTTTTATCACAAGAGTTTACTCAGCTATTGGATATTTGGGCTATTTCCAGCTCTGGGTTTTGACAATAAAATCTTCTGTGAAGACCCAGGCACAGGTCTCTTTTCCAATACTTCTTGGTTTCTCTTGTGAGAAGACCAGGGGTTGCATTTTTGTAAGTGTACGTATGCCTAGCGCTCTGAGAAACTGCTGACTGGTGGGATAGCTCAGTGGGTAACGTGCTTATTGTGCGGGCAGGAGGAACAGAGATAGGATACTCAGCACCCATTTATAAGCTGTGCATGGAACCTCAGTTCCTAGGTAGAAGGAAAAGGAGACAAGGAAGATCTCCAGAGCTCACTGGCTTGCCAGTCTAGCCAATTGATAAGTTCCAGGTTAGTGAGAGACCCCATGTCAAAAATGGAGGCAGAGGGCCAGTGAGATGGTTCAGTGGGTAAAGGTGCTTACCCATCAACACAGAGGACCTGAGTTTGACCCTGGGATCCACACAGTGGAGAGAGAGGATCAGCTCCCACAAGTCATGCATGTCCACATACTCACAGAATAAACTGAAATGTGATAATAAAATGTAACAACACTTCTTAAATAAGGTGGAATCAGCCCGTGTCCTCCACCTACACGCGCATGCGCATTCCCAAGCACCTGTGCACTCTCAGCCACACACATTCCCCAGCACCTGTGCACCCACAGCCCCGACTGTGCACAACACCACATCACTCTGCCTCTCCAAGCACAAATGTGTGACTTCCAATAGTTCCACATTCTTGGCTGAGCTGTCCCAGGGGTGTGTGCTGGGATGGTGTCTCACTGCAGTTTTAATTTCCATTTGCCTGATGGCTCTTGGTATCAGGACCTTTCTGTATGCTGTTGGTCATTTGCATGCCTTTCTTTGTCAATGCTTGCTTCTTCTAGCCGTTTCTGTGAGGTTATCTCTCTTGTGTATTATGAATGCAATTCTTTCACCGGATGTGGGAATTTGAAAGTGCCCCATTTTTCCCCTCTTTTGATTTCCTTAATGGTGTTTCGGGAGCTGGCATTTTCCATTGTGATGAAATCCAGTCCATGATTTATGTTTTTTTTTTTTTTCAAAGGCGTATTTTGAGTGCCCCAAAGATGTGGAGATTTCCTCCAGTGTTTTCTACTGGGAAGTTTAGATCTTTAGCCTTCCATTTGTGTCTACGAGAGCTTCAGGAGAAGCTGGTCTGTGTGGGATAGGCTGAGTCAAGGTTTGCTTTATTTGGGGCCATGAATGTACAGCTGCTTCAGCATCATTTCATGAAAGACTCTCCCTTCCCCACGGGGTTGGCCTAGCACCTCTGCGGAGTCAATGGATCGTCGAGGTGTTGGTCTATTTCTGAACGCTATTTTTTTTTTCTTTCTTTCTTTCTTTCTTTCTTTCTTTCTTTCTTTCTTTCTTTCTTTCTTTCTTTCTTTCTTTCTTTCTTTATTGATTTCCATGTCTCAAATGTCACCACAGCTTTGTTTTTAAAGATGGGAAAACTGGAGCTGAGAGAGGAGTCCTGTACAACGGCAGACAAAATAAGTCAGCAGCAGGGCTCAAGCGTCACAGAAGAGGGCAGTGGGGGTGGATATGATCCAAATGCATTCTGTGCATGTATGAAATTGTCAGAGAATATAAGGCTTACCAGAAGTTAGAAAAATTAAAAACAAAAACAAAACATTGATCTATCCTCATCCTGAGGGCTGTGTTCCAACACACCCCCAGTGGGTGACCCAAGCCACAGAGAAGTTAAGGCACTCTTCATCTGCACCAAGCCCACCATTTCTGCAGTTTTATGTGCAGGAGCACAATTAGCAGGCACCTCTTTCCTTCTTCGCCATTTCACCAAGAAGTAATCCCTTCCTTTTTCCCCACTAGATCTTAGAAACACCAGCAAATGACTTTTCTCTCCCCTTGTGCTGAGAACTTTCATTTTTTTCTTAAATGAGACACTCCATGGTTTTCTTAGTCTCATCCACATGGCTGGCATCACTACTCTTGTACTTTGGAGTTGGTACTAAGTAACAGGGGTTACCTGAGCGTAGGCACTTGTAGGCACTATGACATTCATTGGTGCTACTAAGCAGCTATGGTCAGGTAGCATGTGGGCAGTGAGGAACATCATACATATAAAGGTCTCAGTCGTATCCTTGTGGGACAGCGTAGGATGGCATGAGATTTCATCATTCTTTTTAGAACCATATGCATTTGAAAATGTGAGAATTGATTATCTCTGGAATTTTCCAGGTAATCCTTTGGAACATGGCTGACTGGAGATAACCAAAAGCCTGGAAAAAAAAAAAACCAAGGTTAGGGAGAGACTGATGTCATAGGGAATAGGGGGAATATGGACGCTAAGGAGCCTACCAGCCTGCCTAAAGTGTAGGCTCGGAAGGGACAGGCCAGCCAGAGTCTTCATGGAGCATATCTGTCACCTTTTATGTGCTGTTCCATACCTGCAGGCTCTCCACTGAGAGATGGGGGCGGGGATAGTTGCATCTTCACATGTGCAGTGTGCAGTGCAGAGGCAGCACTGCTCTTGCATGCCGTGCAGGTGCTCAGAGTGCTGTAGTGGTCCACACCCTCACTCAGCACCTTGCTCTTGAAGTGCCTTGAGGACCGACCCTTTTTTGGTGGTGATGACTGTAAAAGGAACTTTTATTTTCTTTATTCAGTTGTTGTCTTGGAGGCTTACTGCTTATGTCTGGTAGAGTAGGCCTAGCCCTGGAAGCTTCTAGCCTCCGTACAATCTAACTTAGGCCTAGAATGTTTTCAGCCTCCAAGACTTACTGCTTAATAAGCTCACCTTTTCTTGTTCTTTCTGAACTTTTGCTTACAGGGTTCAACTCAGCTGTCCTGGATCAAACTCCTCTCCCAGCTGACTTATTCAATCTGGCTTCTCTCTCGGCCCCTGAATTGCTCTGCCTGGCCTCAAACTAACTCTAGCAATCGTTTCTAATCTTCTGGCTCCTTTTCATTCTCTGGCTCATTAGTCTTCATCTGTGTTCTTTCTCTGCAACCTGCCTCTCTATTACTGTCCCAGTAAAACTGTCTCCTCTCTCTCTGCATTGCCCCTTTAGTAGCTTCCCTTTCCTCTCTCTTCTCCTGAGAGTTGGGCATATCCTATTCTGTCAAATCTTCTCTGATTCATCACTTTTTCTGCCACTCAATTAGGCATCACTTTCAAACATGGGTGCTTTCTTCTATAAACTATCTTTACTTTCATTGTTTGGGATTAAAGGTATGTATGTACCACCATGCCTGGACCAAAGTTTTTCTGTATCCGAAACTTGCTCTATATCAGGTTGGCCTTGAACTCAGATTCGCTTGCCTCTGTCTCCTGGATTAAAGGCATGTTTATATTCCAGCCAGATCTCACAGACCTAGAAGGTCTTTGGATGTGATCTCTTGCCAGAGCATCCATGTTATGGATAAAACATTCTTCTACAAAGGACAGCCACTGTTGACCAAGGCATTACATCTGCAGGCACAGACTCCTTTCTGATTCATCATTCTGGTCCCAAGTCACTTGACCCCTCTGAGGTCAGTCTCTGCAGCACAAAAGGGAAAAATCTTACCGCTGATGCTCTTAGGAAGGAAAACTAGTTGAAACCCTAGAACAGCACCAAGTATATGGCAGCAAGAAGTTGGCTTCTTCCCCTCCCAGAACTCTGTTTCTGGAATCCAGGTCAGAGGTCATCTGGCAAACCCCAGAGAACCCGCTCAAAGGCTAAAGGTGCTGCGCTTTGAATCTGTCCCCCACAAACAAGTGATCACAATTGAATTTAGGCAGGAGTGTCAGGAGGCAGAGTCTAAGGAGAATCATTAAGTAATGAGGCTCTATCTTCAGGCCTGGATTAACACCAAGTACAAAGGGTCTGGAAACCTCAAGTTCAAGTTCAGTTTCTTACATTTTTTTCTTTCTTGCCATACGATGCCTTCCACCATACGAAACACCAGCCCCTCAGTCTTGGGCTTCTCGGCGTTCATTGCTGTCCTTTATATATTACCCAGTCTCGAGTACTCTGTTACCGCAACACAGAATGCTTTAAAACACATTGTACCTGGAAGCAGTAGAGGGTAAACACTATGACCTGTGTTTGGGAGGCAGGTGGCTACCATGTTTGCACAAGTTAAGAGACAGTCCCATAGGATGAATCTGTCAAATCAGAGCTGTGAGAAGCCAGCGGCGGTGAACAGCGTGTAGAAATGGGAAGATAGTCACAGGAAGAGAGAGAGAGAGAGAGAGAGAGAGAGAGAGAGAGAGAGAGAGAAAGAAGAATTTTGGTGCCACTGTGAAATTACAGAAGGCCCGCATTTCTGGCAATTAGCGAATACACAAAAATGTGTCCACACTAGGTCAGCCAAGTAGAGGTGAAATTTTATAACAGGAATTTTTATTGGACAGAATCACAATATATATATATATATGTATATTTCCTTGTATTAACCACCAATTCTATCATAAAAATATATTACAACATTTGATATATATATTCACAAAACACAAGCCGTTGTAAACAGAGCAGGCAGCACTGGCCTTGGATCCAAATCTCTTGAGTCCTTTTTCAGCGGAACACAGCTGTTGGTAGGTGTGTCACAGGGAAGGAAATGTTGCCACATTGGGAGAACTAGTAGTGATATATATAGTGATTTAATAATAAATGGAGCCATAGTTCTGTTCATTAAATTAGAAAGCCAAGTTAAAACTACAATGACATAAGACACTAAACTTTTGCTTTCTTTGTCTGGTGCTTGGCATTCGGCTGTTCATGTTGAACTTTTGCCTTATGTAGTACAAGCTTGCAGACATGCACACCGATTGGAGGAGCATTGTTTCCATTCACTTTCTTAGGAATCTGCTAGCGAGGAACTGCAACACTGTAAAAACCAATCACGTGTCGCCAGAAATGTCTTTTATTTTCCTAAATCTTAGTGTTCTTGAGATGTTAAGATATAAAGTGCTTTTCTTTTCTTGTAGAATTCTAGCCTTAGCCTTGCTGGACACACTTGATGTTTCGTTGCCCTGGGGACCTTTATGTCATCTACTGGCCACATTCTGAATGGCTCCAGCTATGGATGACATGCGTCTCCTCACCTTGCTTTGCAGACAGCAAAAACAATATGAAAAAACAGGAGTGTCAAAAAGTAACCTGGAGCCTCCAGGATGGCATGCTAGGAGTCCCCTCAACCAATTCTCCTCTCACCTATAGGAAGTGATGCACCTTCTACTGGATACCGGGGAGGGAGGGAAGAAGAAAAGGAGGGAATCAAGGAGGCAGGGAGGATGGACATGGCTGATAGTGTCTGTTGTCACCCTCTACAACAGGACATAACACCAGAGGGAGCTTTACATTCTCATCAAATGAGATTTGAAACCTCCAGAAGGAATTGAAAGAGAACTCCAGAGGTGCCTTAGCAAGGACCGTGATCCAACCCCCAGATGGCAGGGAGGGCGAGGCATGGTACCTTTTGATTACTGTTTACAACTCAGAGCAACTGGTTTTTCTGCAAGAGTCCCTGATGAGGTTGGCAGGGCACCAGATCCTGTGAGTGCCCCTATGCTCTAGCAGGGACTGTGTTTATACATTTCTTGTAGAACAGGATTGCTGAAGTTTGGAATAATTTCAGTTTGCAAGGAAACTTGGCATTCAGAGTTTTCTTGAGCAAGGCGGGTTGGTTGCTATTAATAATTCAAGCAAAGGTTTGGCAACAGAGCAGCTGAAGGAGGGCAATGAGAAGCTGTTATTTGGGGACCAGGGGTTGGGGAATTTTAGCCAGCCCTGAGCAATTACTATGACCTGATTCCAGTCACCCAGGCACATTGCAGAAATATCATTGTGATGGCATCTGATGTGCTCTCTACCCCAAACCTGTTCTCTTTGGCTATTATGGAGTGCAGCTGAAGCCTGAGACTGCCTGTCTTCAAACAACAATTCTAGGCCCTTTGAAGCCACCATATCACGGGCTCTTCTTCCATACTAGGGAATAAGTATAATGGTGACTATTCAGACTTACCGGGCATGTGAGAGGGGGCATGGGAAATGTCATGTCTCCGTGTTCCTAGAGCACACTCATCCAAGGTGTATACACAGGCTTTTGACGATAGAATATCAATGGCCTTAAAAATCCTTAAATGTGGCTGTGCATGATAGAACAGAGCTCTGCTGCTATTAAATTTATTCTTGACCTTATTTATTAAATTTATTCTTGACTTACATGTGAAGTATGTATGTATTTACATGACACACTGCAAGAAGGAACTGTGCACCCCTCCCCCAAGGGAGGGGAGGATGGGGAATGCCTAAGAAGTGTGAGGGCAACCCCATGACCGCCCCTGCTGTGTTAACTCTTTCGTTGTTCCTGGGGACTGGTAGCAGACCCTTCACTGTCTAACACTCCCCTACATAAAACAAAGACACACATTTGTCCCCCCTCAGGATATCATCAGAGGAGGCACCCTGGGAAAATGTGCCTGGACTTAGTTTCTTGGGACTGAATTGTAGTTATGTTTGGTGGTTCATGCCTGTAACACCAGCACCCAGGAGGCTGAGGCAGGGGGATTGCTTATCACTATAAGATCTGCTGCACATCTGAGGCAAGTATGGGCTATAGGGTGAGTGAAGGGCCAGCGGGGACAACCTGTCTTAAAAATAAACAAGTAAGTAAATATATAAACAAAGTAGCTAACTAACAAAGGAATAAACACTGTCATTAAGAATAAGTGTTGGCTTAGTTGTATCCCTCAACCTGATAATATGATCTTATTGCTGAAGATACTGTACATATTAGTCACAGGATGTGATACAGTCAGTACTGACCAGGAAGCTTCTTCCCTTGCTGGCCAACTCTCATAGTAATGGAAAGTGCTATGCAGGCTGCTTGGGAAAATGTCATTCATAGTCTTAGACAACTGTGAACCTTGGAAACTACAGTAAAGACCAACACGGCAAGATTTGCCCATGGGTACAATAGTGGCACAAATGTTATGGGGTAATTGATTATTTTCTGATTGGATTGAAGGAGGGAACACATGCCTGGTACTGCAAATCTACTCAATAATCCATAGTTAGGGAGCTCACAGGCTCTGGCAGCAAATGTGTTAATTTATATATTCATGCTATTATTTTGATAAATGGAGACAGCATTAAACTGCCCCCTAAATTTATATCTCTCTGCCCATAGGTTGGTGCAGCTTTTAAACCTCATCAGAGAAGGTTTTTGTTTTGTTTTGATTTTGTACAGTGGAGGGCGGTTAATGAAGAAACTCACAACTAGCTGAAGTGCAGAGAATAAGTGACTGGAGTGTTCAGCCACAAATAGGGCATCTATATCACACACACATGCACACACACACACACACACACACACACACACACACACACTCTCTCTCTCTCTTACGCATAGCAGCAAGGCCCATGGACCATCATGGAAGAGGGGACAGAACTATTTAAGAGCCGGAGGCTGAGGGCAGTCAGTCTGAAACCTTTGTGTCTTCTGGACATGAGAGAACTGCTGTGCTTATGAACCTGCAGCAGCTCTGACTGCCTGTGTGGAGATCAAGCCGGTCAGCAGCATTCTAGCATGGTGGTGGTGGTGGGGGTGTTCATGAGTTCTCAGCCCTAACTGAGGAGGCCTGGACAGTTTATAGCTTCTGGAGGAGCAGGGTCAGTTTGTATTTAAGCATGGTACCCCAAGCTCCAGTGAATGGTATCATACATAAAAGTAGTGAACAACCCAAATTGGAGTTGATAAGTATTTAAAAAAAAAAAAAAACTTTAAGTGGACACAAAATGGGGGGGACGGGTAGGTGGGCGTAGATTTAGGAGAGGTTGAAGAGAGGAGTTGTGGGTGACTATGCTCAAAGTAGATTATATAAAATTCTCAAAGAAATATATATATATATGTGACTAAACATTGGTCTTAGGACCTCACTTCCTTGCGCCTTCATATTGGGCAGTTATCTACCCTCAGAGGATTTTTTTTTTTGCAGTAAATAGAGTTTAATATAGAGATCCACACCTGGTTGGACCACAGAGAGTAAGAAACCCTCAAGTATTCACCCCTAAAGAAAACATCTGTATTACGCCTCTTTCACCAAGGCTCAAGGACCATCACTGAAGAGGCAGTGGAAAGACTGTCAGATCCAGAGGTTGGGAGGACTGCAGCAAAAAAGATGTCTTCTGGACATGACGCTCACTCACAGTGGCTGTGGCTGCATGCACAAGACCTGCATAAGACCAAGCCAGTCAAAATTCCTAGGTGGGTGGGGGAGGGCATCACAAAGCCCCATTCTGGCGGAGGAGCTGTTGGCAGTGATGGGTGCTGGGGGAGGAACATCTGTTTTCTTCTGAGGTCTGGCCCTGGGTACTTTGCCAGTGCCTCGGCAGGTAACACTATACCCCAACACATACCAGCAACACCAACTGAACTCAGTGGACTTTTTAAAAAAAGGTACATGAAGTAGGGAGGGAGAGCTTGTGTTGGGAGAGGGGTGGAAGAGATTGGAAGGAAAGAACAAGTGGTGAGTCAATAAAATATTGAATTAAAAATGAACACGTGTCAATCCCCTCAAAATAAATGCAATACCTTTTGTCTTTCCCCTCTCTGTCCTTCCTTTCTCTTTTTTCCTTTCTCTCCTCCTGAGTTTTCTTTCTTTCTTCTCTTTTTGGATAGCTAAATACATGTGAACTTTTCCTCCTGTCATCTTTTTTCTAAGTTTGTTCTGACTTCACACTACCCATTGGCCACAGATGCTATTCACTTTGTTTGAGGAGGCCCTGCCCACTTCTGAGTCCCCACCAGGATGCACACTAAGCCCTACCCTGCTGGACCCTTACCAGGATGGTCCACATCTATGTCTCATGCCAGGTTGTACCAGCAGTTCTGGCCCAAAGCCAAAAAGTCTTCCAGGAATTCTAGTTAACAGCACTGAGCAACACCCTTAAAACGGACCCACCTAGACACTCATCTACCCTGGGGCCTGGCAGAGGAGGCTCTGGCTTACAGAACTATAAAGTGACAGATGAGAAGTCCCACAGCCCTTGAGTCAAATCCAGTTTTTTGTTTGTTTGGTTTTGTTTTGTTTTTGAGACAGGGCTTCTTGGTGTAGCTTGGCTGTCCTGGACTCGTTTTGTAGACCAGGCTGGCCTCAAACTCACAGAGATCTATCTGCCTCTGCCTTTCTGAGTGCTGAGATTACAGGGGCTAGTGAGCCACTGCACCCAGCTCCAAATCCAGTTTTGTCACCTGCATGTCATTGCAGGAGCCTATTCTCTGGACCTCTGGCATGTCACAGTCCTTGACTTGTGATGTGTGGATGAGGCTGAGAGAAACTACCTGAAGCTCCTCTCTATGTAATGCTAAATCACTGAAGTTTGGACAGGTCTATTCTGTAGGTCCCACGGCTCCTCCCTCCTGGCAAGCTGACTGCCTAAAGTGTCCACCAAGCCCTCCTGATCTTCACTCTGTGGTTGGGGAAAGAGCTGAGGGGTCCTTTAAGTCCACAGCAACCTCTGAAGAAAGGCAAGAAAAGCCTGTGGTTCCTGCCCCCTTCCTTAGGTCAGGCCAGGAGCAAAGACAGAAAGTAAGCGAGCTCCCTCCTTCCCTAGAACACAACAGGCCACTGGAGCTTGGGAGAAACTGGGAGCTGGCAAGTAGGGTGGGGAACTTAGGAAAGTAGGCTCCTCCCACACAAATTCCTCCACTGAACAAACTTTCCCATAATAGGCTCCACCCCTCATCTCTATCTGAGTCCTGCTGCTTCTAGAAGGAGAAGCCTCTCTTGGGTCTCAGAGGAATGCTGCTTGCTACTGACGCTCATGGAGATGATGGCCCAAAGTTTTCCAAAGGTGCAGGTTGACAGGAAGCCCTCAACACCTAAAACAGCAATTAGGTGGTATCCCTGAAGGTGAGCCATCGCTGCTGGGGACAGAGGTGGCTGTTGAGCACTGCCCCTCAGGAGTCCCTAGATACTTGTGGCAAAAAAGAGAAAGTGGATGGGGAGCTGAGGTGAGGGGTGCATATTGATGGGGACTGACAGCCACCAAGCCCTTCTGGAGCCAACTACCTTGCTTGGCTTCTTCCTTCAAGTCTGTGTGGGTCCAGGACTCAAATGTTTTCTCTACAAAATGAAGATGTTTACCGGGATCTACTTCCTAGGTCATCAAAGAGGTCAAAGGAAACACTGGCCCAGTCTGAAATTTGGGTTTCTAGACATTTAATCCAGACATTTAAGGCCATCAGGAAAATCTTCTGAGTCTGCTGCCTGGACAGCAATATATAGATCATATATGGACCGTAGAATCCCAGGTCTTGCCGGCTTGCCTGAATTCACCTCTAAAGGGAGAACTCTGGAGTCCATATTGAACAGCTCCCTTGGTGACGCTGGGAATGGGGAAGTTTAGGAGCCATTGTCTCCATCCAAACCCTCAGACACTCAGGAAGGCACAGATTCAGGAACCTCACAGCCTCCAGGTCTTCCCCGATGGTGTTCATGGGCCCAAGGATATGAGTTAATAATCCATGAGACTTCTAGCACCTTATAGAGTCTCCTCAGGAAAAGCTGAGGAGTTGTTGTTAGTGTCAAATCCCGACAGCACACAGCTGTTGGTTCAGCCAGCAGCTATATCACAGCAAGATGTGCTTGCTGTGCGCCGAAGCCTGGGAACTGGTGGCCACCAGGACACACGCATGGCTCTACTCTGTCTACCGTCTCTCTGGGAGAAAGATACATGAAAAAAGGAAAACAAATCTCTCACAAACACAAGGTGAGAGGGTCATTGATCAGAGTGACAGGGGCCTGAGCTGAGTCCTGGAAGAGAGCACAGTGGAAAACAAACCAAGGAGGCCACCAAGCCATGCTCGCCTCCTAAGTGAACACAAATCCGGGTCTATGGCAGGTGAGCTAGCCCTGAAAGACTCAGACACCAAACACTGCCATTCAGCAAGCACCCTGTGTTCCCAGGTGCCTAAGGTCCTGACCTTCTAGGCGGGATTACAAAAGGTGAACAGTGTGTGTAAGACAGGAAGTGAGCCCTCTGAGCGGATTCGGGATCTGGTAGGCCTCTCCTCTGTAGGGACTACTCTCAAGCTTCACAAAATGGTTTCACCTGCGCAGCTGCTGGCTCTCAAGTGCAAGCACAGTGACTGTGACTCGGTAAACTAGCAGGAGTCAAGTGAGTCCACGAGGCCCTTAGCCTTGGGGGACGAAGTCTTGCTTTTTCATGCCTCTTACCTGAGAAAACCACACGGTGTTCGATTAATTAAATTACCAGAATGAGGTAGCTCACTCAAGTGGGAACAGAAACCACAGGGGGCACATTTCAGAGATGTGCAGAGCTGGCTATCCACGTTTATGGGAAGTCAATTGCTGCAGCGTTGGCTAGTGGCCTTTGCCAGTGGAGCCGCTTCCTCCTCACTGCCCTTGGGTTTTCAAGCCTGTGTCTAAGTGATAATGAAAGCTCTCCATCAATGGCCTTATCAGGGGTTCCTGTCAGTGGCGTGATGCCAAAGTTACGGGTTTTATTAAATGGTGAGCTGCTTTAGAGGCATAGTGAAAATTACAGCATACATCCTTCTGGATATGTGGTGTCGTGGGTGGCTGATCCTGCTTCTCGGCTAAGGAAGGGACAAAGAGATCTCCTTACAACTCGGGAGGCAATCTGTTGCCTATGCAGATCAAACAGAAAGGATTTGTGGATGACTCTCCTTCCAAACCTACCGGGGAAAGTGGCTGTCGCTACTCACCATTGCTTGTCTATTGACCTCACCCCCTGGGTCAGCATTCCTCTTCTGCCCAACTTCAGCGGTATTTGTGTAAAAAGGGGAAATTATTTTGTGCATGCTGCCTTAGCTCCCTGCTTGACCTGAGCTTCCCTAGGACTCTGAGTGTTGGGACAACAGAGGGGTAGACAGCTGCTCATCACTAGAAAAGGGATAGAAGTGATTGCTGTGACTTGGTCCCTCTGGGGCCAAATGGACTCTGAACCAGGACAGTTTTATTCCAGAAACAAATGTGTGGCAGTGTTGCGCTGGTAGATGGATGACAACCAGCTCTCTGGGGCAGGCCTGATGTATAACAATTAGGTGTTCTGAGTGTATAAAAACGTCCACCGTGGCTAATTTCAAGCTACCTGTACTGACTTCCCTCATCACAGGAGGGAGAGGTGTACCTCACCAACTCCCCCAGAAGACTGGCTGGGGAAAGCTGGGTACAAAATCGAAACAAGTGTCCTGGGGAGTCCCCCTCTGGTGTCTGGGTTCTTTTTTTCTCTGAACATACCTTGCCGAGCAATGGGAAGATATTCAAACCTTGTTACATGACACAGCTGTCTCCATTCTGGTCTCCATGGAAACTCTGAAGCCTGTCAACACTAGGCCTGGCGGGGTTGTTTTCTAAATGAATTGCCAAGAGTTAATGATAGGCTATCTTCTCAAACAGACAAGCAGACATTTCTCTGCCTTTAACTGCTGGGGATGCCAGGCAGGGGAAATCAACATTCTTTAGTCTCTAGTGGAGAGTTCCCACTATCCTTCTGAGCCTAGGATGTGTGGAGCTAAAAGGAGATAATGATGTTTCTGACTTGATGGCCCTCTACCCTTTCCACCCAGAGGAGTCACAGGGCTGAGAAACAGCTGCTCAGTAGTCTCAAGGCATGGGCCCTGTGTGTGTGTGTGTGTGTGTGTGTGTGTATGCATGGGCCAGAGGTCAACCTCAGGGGTTGTCTCTCAGTTGCAATCTACATTGTTCATTTCTTTTTTGAGGTCCACCCCTGGTCTGTAACTCACCCGTTCAGCTAAGTCTTGGCTGACTAATAAGTCCTGTGGAGCTAACAGCCTCTCTTGCTTCTCCTGTGCTAGGATTGCAGGAGCAATCATGTCCCATGTGCTTTTAGTGTAGATTCTTGGGGTTAGACTCAGGTCCTTGCGCTTGTACAGTAAGCACTTTCCTGGCTAAGCTATTTCTCCAGTCCTTAGCTTAGATTTTAATGAGACTACGACAATGGCTTCCAATGGGTTGGCATGTATATTATGGGAACAACGTCCTATACTAATTGCACTCTTTCAGCAGTGGCCCAGAGCACTTTCATGGTGACCTTGGACAGCCCCTGCTTTCTCAGGACACAATTGCAGAATCAGGATAATGAACCGCCAGGATAATGGAACCCAGTATCTGAAAACTAAGACTGCGCTACTACCTCACAAGATCTGATGGGCAAGATGTCTAAGCCAAGAGGAAGTACTCCCTCCCTCCCAACCCAGATCCTGGGTGGGGAGGCAGGACAGAGCAGCCACCATCTTCCCACTTTAGTGGGCTCCCATAGCTATGGCATGCAAATCAGAAGAAGGTGACTGACTTCCTGCTCAGATTTCATAGAATCTAACATTATCTATGACCTGTCTATTGAGACCACTTTCATGCTAAGATTGTCAATACACAAAAACATTTGTTTGTTGAATGGAAGAGGGACAAAAAAAAAAGTTGAATCCAATTTATCATTCCTAAGACGACCGGTAGGCAGCAAACTGGTTGTTAAACACATTCCCATTGAGTGCAGAGCCCAAGGGTGTCAGTTGATCATTATATAGTTGGCACCGACTGGGTAATATTTGGGTTACAGCAGCAAACACTACTAAGTAGAAAAGAGGTGCCATATTAGATCTGGGGTCAGATAGCCAACGTCAGCCTCACTTTCCACATCACTGAAATGTCCCTTGGAGCATGGAGCCCCATGACCAGTAGTTAGCAAACTGTGGGGTATCACGCCCCACACCTGCCACCAGCTCTCTGTGTGCTTGACAGTGACCAGCCTGCCATCTTTTGGGGAGGCCTTTGATGAGTGTAAATGCTCAAAACACTCTCAGAAAGAAAGGCCAGGGCATGGCCTCTGGCCATCCTTTGGTGACAAACAGGGGCAGCCTGAAATCTACCCTGGAAGAGCTCTAGAACTTGGTCAGACATCAGCATCACTGCAATCGCCAAGCAATGGTGGCAGTTACTGTCCACCCAGGTGTCCCAGACCACCTCCCTTCGTTCTGGCCACCTCACTCTGAATTCCTCAAACCGGAGAGTGGTCCTTCATTCTGACACTGGCAGAATGTTCTGGCTGTGAGAGTCACCTGTGAGGCCCACAGAGCGGATAGAGCGTCTGTTGAAGAGCCTGTTCAGAAGCTCCTTGCAGCTCCTGCGGTACTGGTGTCGCAGCAGGGAATATACGAAGGGGTCAGATGCAGCCTTGCTGTAGGCCAAGCACTTGGACAGCACACCCCAGTGGGAGCCAATGGGCACCGTGGAGAAGAGTTCCACCAGCCTGTGGAGAGATGGGAGCGTGTTACTTGAGGGTGCTGTGGACACTTGTTAGGTGCATGTAATCGTGTCAAATAATGATGAAAGCAATAATTCACACCAATGACAATGACGTCAATGAACATGGACGAAACACTTAATTTTAAGGACCATGTCAATTATGCGCACAGGTTACTGCAGTGAAGCTGAAAGACACGACTACCTCATATCCACAAGCTCCTAAGGAGGATCAAATATAAAGGCAGGGTTTAGAGCCACCTCCTTCTCTGCATCCCAAGCTTAATAATGAAGTGGGTGGATAGCTAACGGCCTTCGGATTTCAGCTCCAACCCTGCTCCTGACCTTGGTTAAGCCTTTGCTATCCTTGGGCTGGCCTGTCTTATCTACAGAGTAAGGAAGTTGAATGGGGTTGTTTCCATGATCTTTTAATCCATGAGAGTCTGGCTTGGTGCTGCCTCAAACCCAGTTCTGCCTTCCTGAGGAGTCTCCGTGGGAGGGATAAAAACTTGGCAAACATTCTGCAAAGCTCCAGGCATACTCTGCTCCAGTAGGGCATCTGTCAGTGGGGAGGGGATTTTCCTAAAACTGGGGTCCTGGTGGCTTCTGACAAAAGTAGCAGTTAAACCTGAAAGTGATCTTCATTCACTGGGGGGGGGGGGGGGGGAAGGGGAGATACATCCTGTGTGTTTAAGAGTTCAGTTCTTAGAGTTCTCCTGGTAGCCATGGAGCTTACCGAGTGGTGCAAACTCCAGGTTTCAAGTGCAGTAAGAATTCCTGAGTCCCCACTCCTACCTCTGAGCATTATTATCCTCTCCCAAATGGTCCCGGTTCCATTGGCCAGTCTTGGAGAGGTATCCAGCATTAGCATAAGGTCAAAAAGACCCACAAAGGTTGGAGAGCTTAGCTATCCTAAGACACCTCTCCTCCCACCCTTGTCAAATGAGGAAGTTGAAATCTGGAGAGCAGAAGAAGGGTCTCAGTGAGCCTAGTGCCTGTGTCTGGATAGATTCTGGCAGCTGGCTGCCTGCTGGGGCATCTCCAGGAGAGCAGGCAGTGGTGGCTCTCAGCTTGATGGGTTGCCTGGGACAGGGCACAGGGGCAAGAGGGTCAGTGTTACCTGTAACTCTGCTGTCAATTTAGCTATCTTTTCTAGTCTTCTCTGAGTTTAGGTTGTATGATGGGTCTTAGAGTTCGTGGAAGTAAAGGACAATTGATGAATGCCATTCCCTACTAAAACTCCTCTGTCTTGAATGGATCTCCAGTGCATCCATTCTGAGGCCACTGCCTTTGCCTCATCGTTTCAGCATCACTCTCTGCCTTGTCCTTTAACCTTGTGGAGAACCAGGGCTACCTTTCTCCTCATTTCATTGCCAGGTTCAGGGAGGAGCTGAGGAACTGAAGCCATGAGCATTAGGCAAATGTTCACTTTTTAAAGATCTATAGCTTCACATTTAGAATTCACACTTAATAACAATGAAATATCCAAATGCTGGCAACACTATCGCTGTGGGTTAAGGTTTCTACTGCTGCAATGAAATACCATGACCAAAAAGAAAGTTGAGGAGGAAAGGGTTTATTTAGCTTATACTTTCATATCACTGTTCATCATTGAAAGAAGTCAGCATAGGAATTCAAGCAGGGCAGCAACCTGGAGCCAGGAGCTGATGATGAGGCCTTGGAGGGGTGCTGGCTATTGGTGGTTTGCTAAGTCTGCTTTTTTATAGAATCCAGGACTACATGCCCAGGATGGCACCGCCCGCAATGGTCTAGGCTTTTCTCCATCAATCACTAATTAAGAAAATGCCTTACAGGCCTGCCTATAGCCAGGTCTTATGGAGGCATTTTCTTAATTAAGTTTGCATCCTCTCATATGATTTTAGCTTGTGTCAAATTCACATAAAACTAGCCAGCACAGCATGTGATGGAAGTCATGTTTCCCAAATGGCCAGTATCCTTGGTTGGTCCTAGCATCCTTGGCTCTCCCCAAAAGATAGGTGTGTGAGTGTGTGTGAGTGTGTGTGTGTGTGTGTGAGTGTGTGCTCTTGTCTATGTAGGTACACACATTCATGTGTGAGTATATATTTTTAAACATTCTTTATTAATTACACTTTATTCACTTTGTATCTCCCCTGTGGTTCCCTCCCTCCTCCCGTCTCAATCCCTCCCTTCCTCCCCCCTCTGCACACATGCCCCTCCCCAAGTCCACTGATAGGGGAGGTCTTCTTTTCCTTCCTTCTGATCCTAGTCAATTAGGTCTCATCAGGAGTGGCTGCATTGTCTTCTTCTGTGGCCTGGTAATGCTGCTTCCCCCTCAGGGGGAGGTAATTAAAGAGCAGACCAATCAGTTCATGTCAGAGGCAGTCCCTGTTCCTATTACAATGGAACCCACTTGAATACTGAACTGCCTGCCATGGGCTACATCTGTGCAGGGGTCTTAGCTTATCTCCATGCATAGTCCTTGGTTGGAGTATCAGTCTCAGGAAAGACCCCTGTGCTCAGATATTTTGGTTCTGTCGCTCTCCTTGTGGAGTTCCTGTCCTCTCTAGATCTTACTGTTTCCCACTTCTTTCGTAAGAGTCCCTGCACTCTGCCCAAAGGTTGCCCATAAGTCTCAACATCTGCATTGATAGTCTGCAGGGCAGAGCCTTTCAGAGGTCCTCTGTATCAGGCTCCTGACTTGTTCCCTGTTTTCTCCTTCTTCTGATGTCCATCCTCTTTGCCTTTTTGGATAGAAACTGAGCATTTTAGCAAGAGTCCTCCCTCTAGATTAATTCCTTTAGGTGTACAGATTTTAGTAGGTTTATCCTATATTATATGTCTATATGAGTGAGTATATACCATGTGCATCTTTCTGCTTCTGGGATAGCTCACTCAGGCTGAATATATTTTTGCAGATCAGGGAACAACCTTGGTGTGTTCCTTCCTCAGACACCTTCCACATTTTGTTTAGGGTGCAGGGTATCTAGTCAGGCTAAAACCTCACCAGGTTGGCTAAGCTAACTGGCCAACAACTTTGCAGGGATCTATGTGACACCACCAGCCATTTTGTCCTTGCTGGGGTTACAGGCATATGCTGCTCCGCCCAGCTTTTGACATGGGTTCTGGGGATCCAAACTCAGTCCTGATGCTTGCGTGGCAAGCACGTTGCTGTTTGAGCTACCCCTCCAGCCCCCCCCCCCCCGAAAAGGGATTTTTTAAAAAAAAGACTTAATTATCAAACCATCCAGCAAGGTTAAAAGTAATATTTGGAGGCTCTGTAGGTTGAAATTATGGCATTGGTTTTCCAAAGACACTATCTGATGTCTGAACCTCCTCAGATAATTTCTGGTTTATGTGCTCTTTGGACCAAGCCCTCACTGTGCACTGTCTCATCTCACAATGATCCTGAAGAATGGGCCTCATCTCCATCTTATAGATGAGGTCATTGAAGTCCAGAGAGATTGAGCAGCAAGCCAGGGTCTCCTGTCAGAGTAAAGTCTATCCTCTAAGCCTGGCTAGGGGCCATGCTGGGACCTGAACCCAGCATTGCAGGGAGACAAGATGAGCTTTGGGGTCCCTTTCTGCCCCAAGAGGCCCTTTCCATGGGGTCATAATTTGCTGTGTTAAGCCTTTGTTTCCTAATCCTCCCCCCAAAAAAAACCTGTGACAAGTTCTGCTTTAAAATCCATGTCTGTCCTTTGGTAGGCCTCAGACAAAGAAGAGCTTCAAGTGGACACAGACCAGATTTGGCTCCACGTATTCCTGGCCGAGGAGATACCTGGATGTCTTCCTGCTGTTTAAGCATCTCAGTGTAGTACACAGCCCCACTAGTCCAAGACACCCCAAAAGAACTCCACAGGAATATACATGGTCTGTTAGGTCGCTCTGGTGTTCTGGGGTCCCTGGCTGTGACAACACTGAAGTGGAACCAGATCCCCATCCTGGTCCCCAGACCCCATATAATCAAGGCAACAGTGGGACTTCCACAGCTCTGGCGCCTCTGGAGCAGCAAACAGGCTTGTGACACAAGCACCACTCCCGCCAAATGCCCTCGCCTTTTGATAAGCACAAGGGAGTTTCCATATGCTTCTAGGGGTGTGACCCAGAAAAGCCCCTGCTTGCCCTAAGGCTCCAGTCACAGTGACACTCATTCTTGTATGCTCAAAATTCGTGCAGACTAGTCCTTCACACCCTCCTGGTCCCTGTCTTATGCCCTCAGGAGAGACCACACCAGTCAGAAGGGCACATGCATTTGTGTTATGGAAATGCGTACATGTGTATCATGTGTGTGTGCTTATGTGAGTCATGCACATGTGTGGACATGTGTGCCTTGTGCTGTGTGCATAGTGCATCACGCACGTTTGTGCACGTGTATGCATGTTTGTCATATAGGTGTAGGTGTTACATGTGGGACACCCGTGTGTGTCATGTGTGGGTCATCAGCATCTGCAGGCTATGTACCTACCGTGTGTGTTGTGTGCACATATGTAGCTAGCGTCTGTGCACATTTGTTTGCTGAGGAGTATAAAGTGCTTCAAGATTCAGACCTTGCTGAACTGAAAGTGGACACAGAATCGGGGTGACACACGCTATACACACAGATCATACCCCCTGAATCCTGTGTGCCTGCCCGTGCCTGCGCCATCCACCATGTGTATGGAGGACTTCTCTGAACTGTGGCTCTCTTTTGGTATGGAGTGGCTGCCACAGGAAAGGGCTCACAAGACAGGAAGCTGCCCACCCTTGCCTTCACCCAGAGGGGAGTCTCCCACTACCCAGCAGCCTGAGCCATCCTGGACTCTGGAGGAGGTGGAGGAGAATTCTGAAAAATTCTTTAGTCCTAGGGGAACTAATGTCCTGCCTATTCCCAGTGAGACCCCCAGGAAAGAGGCTCCAGGTGAGAGGTGCTGCGATGCTCAGCACTCCCTCAGCACCCTGGGGCTCAGCGCTTCGCTGCTTCCCAGACAGCACCTCCGGCACCCCATCCTTGTATCATCCTCCTAACACACGGGGATAATTCTGTGGTACTCAGATGGTCCAGATGTAGAAAAGACAGGATTTGAACCCTGGGTACTGGAGACCTCATGCTTTCTGGTGCCAGGCTGCCTCACGGGCTCCTGCACAGTTTCCAGTTCTACTGTGTACCTGAAACTTTTGTGTTCAAATACTGAATTCAAAATAGTGCATTAGAGTCCTCTTCACACTTCCTCTGCCCATCTCTGCTCCTCTCGCCTTTTCTCTTTCTCTTTCTGTCCCTTTGTGTGTGTCTTCTTGTAGCATACTGCATGCAAAGAAACACAGACATACAGATACAGACACATACACACATGCAAACGCAGTGTGCATAAAATGCAATGTGAGTCACAGAACATTGCTTAGGAAAAGAGCCTGATTATCCCAAAGGCTTCTGGAGACTTGATCTGCATATGCAAAGGCTCGTAAGTTCTAAACGGATGCTTTAAGCTTTCCTGAGACATTAGAACAGAAGAGTCATTTATTAATAGAACGTTAACAGTCGGGAGCCACCTGCACATTAACCCCTCTTCCCTCTCCATCATTCCATTACTCTGGAAAGCTATAATAATGGGGCCATCAGATCCGCAAATGCCTCCAAACCTGATCCTGATGATTTACGACAACTGTAATTATTTGTAAGTATAGATTGCTGCACAGATGATAGGCTTACAGTCGCTTGAAGACATGGGAACATTAATTCAGAAAACATTCCCTAAGAGCCTGTGCGTAGAAACCTGCAATGGCTCTAAAGGCCCTGCCTGGTCACTCCAGGAACAGTCTAACTGACCCAGAGCTCAGAGGAGCCGCCTGACTGTGAAACACAGATACGTCAGTCCTCCTCTAAGAGCTCTCACAAGAAAGAAAAGACGACAGGGCCTGAACAACACCTAAGGCCTGGCTTCCATATGTACCTACACGTGGACATGCACACACACATAGACCTGCACACATGCACACACAAACATGCGAGACACACACACATGCAGGTAGCAGATGAATTTAATTTTTATTGTATATTTAACTTATTATCCCACTAGGGAATTGCTATGAGAATGTTGATTTATTTTTATTTTTACTTTACGCACATCTGTGTTTTGCCTGAATGTATGTCTGTGTGAAGGTGTCAGATCTTGAAGTTATGGTCAGTTGTGGGCTGCCATGTGGATGCTGGGAATTGGACCCCAGGGCCTTCTGGAAGAGCAGTCAGTGCTCTTAACTGTTGAGCCATCTCTCCATCCTGCCTCAGCCCTGGGTTCTGGGCCTGCCTGATGGCTTTGTCCTGACTACAAGCTCTATTTGTAGGGCCAGGGTTTCTACCAGGGGACTTCTGAGGGTCTCTTCAACTCATCCTTAATCTCCAGGGGAACTTTTATAGTCTACACAGAGACAAGTGATGCAACAAAGTGATGGAAGGTGAGCATGAGTGCCATCATGAGAGGCTTGCTTGGGATAGTTCTGCAAAAACACAAAAAAGGTGCTGGGAAGAGGTGATGGGGTGGGGTTGCTTTTGCTGATAAAAGTTCTATACTGGAGAGGGTGAGGCCTTTCTCCCCCTGGAAATGCTGCTTATTATCAGGTAGAATGCACAGTTTTGTGAATGTTTTCTAAAACTCAATCACATTAACTACATTTGGAGGGTATTTATTGAGCTATGAGTCTTCTAGCAGTTTGGCTGAAACATTAGTGCTTGGGAACTATTAGAAGGAAATAGGCTATAATCAGAGAGGGGGAGGAGAAGGAGAAAGAGGAGGAGGAGGAGGAAGAAGGAGGAGGAGGAGAAGAAGGAGGAAGAAGGAGGAGGAGGAGAAGGAGGAGGAGGAGATAGGTAGAATATGCTAGAAAATGAAATTAAGCCTGAGAAAAGCCTAGTTGTGTAAAGCGGGAGTCATATTACTTATTCTCTAAGGGTTCAAGTTCACCCCCATAGTACATGACTTCCCTCTCTCTGAGCTTCTCTCTGAGAAGAGTCTCTGTATGTTTTGTTTTTTTTTTTCACTAGCTGTGACTGGCTAGATCTCCTCTGGTCTCCGGTGTCGTGGAGAGGGAGCATGGGGACCCTAGAATACATATGGGCATGCCGGAGCCACAGCGCTGCAGCACTCTGGCATCCTTTAACCCCAGGGTACCCGCACAGTCTTCTGGAGGCCCAGAGAGCTTAGGGCACTGGCCCAAAGCTGCATGGCAGAAGGAGAGAGCTAAGGTTGGTCTTAGGGAGGCTTCTCTGTCTCTCTGTGGCTGTTAGGTTTCATGCAGTCTTGATCTAAGGTAGCCCTGGCTTCTGTCTGGGAGATGAGTCTAGGCTGCTTCTCAATCAGGGTGACTCTGGTCCCGGGGAACGCTTGGCAATATCTCAAGACTTGGTTATCCAACTGGGGAAGTTTGGGAAGGATAGAGGTGTTCTTGTTATCCAGTTGGTTGGACTAAGGAGCCCATGATCCATGGATCCTGTGGGTAAAGGACTGTCTTTTGGCCTGAAGAAAGAACTGGAGGCAAGGACTGAAATTACAAGCAACCAGGATGGGCTCTGTGTAAGGACAAGTGAGGAGAGCAGAGAGGGCAATCACAGTTGGCTCGTCCTCATGGGGAATAGGAGGCTGGGTGAGAGTGACGGGGATGGCCACCTGCACTTCCACAGTGGTACTAGCTGTGCTCTCTCTCCTCCCTTTACACACACACACACACACACACACACACACACACACACACACACACA